>NC_092741.1:7230232-7530232 GCF_047496795.1 Chiloscyllium punctatum
CAGGCCCTTCAGCCCAACAAGTCCACACCAACCCATCAAAGTGCAACCCACCCAGACCCATTCCCCACTTCACCTAATACTACAGGGAATTTGGCATGGCTAATTCACCTGACCTGCACACTTTTTGGACTGTGGGAGGAAACCTGAGCACCTAGAGGAAACCCACGCAGACATGGGGAGAATGTGCAAACTCCACACAGACAGTCACCTGAGGCGGGAATTGAACCCAGGTCTCTGGTGGTGTAAGGCAGCAGTGCTAACCACTGAGCCACCATGCCACCAGCTATAGCCCCAACAGGTTTATTTGAAGTACTAGCTTTCA
Source organism: Chiloscyllium punctatum (assembly GCF_047496795.1). Lineage (NCBI taxonomy): Eukaryota > Metazoa > Chordata > Chondrichthyes > Orectolobiformes > Hemiscylliidae > Chiloscyllium > Chiloscyllium punctatum. Next base: position 7,230,555 of record NC_092741.1, read on the forward strand.
GAGTGCTGCTCCTTCATCAGGTAACTAGTAGCACTGCTGCCTGACAGCACCAGGGACCCAAGCTCATTTTCAGCCTTGGGCTAGTGTGGAGTTTGCATGTTCTCCCCATATCTGAGTGCGTTTCTGGTGGTTGCTTGGGACTCCCCCCACAGTTCAGGGACATGCAGGTAGGGTGAATAGGCTGTGCTAAATTCCCCTGCAGTGTGCAGGTTAGGGTGATTAACCATAACAAATGTGGAGTTGGAGGGAAAAGGTGGACAGGGGCATTATTTTGGAGAGTCAAAGCACGCCAGTGCTGTCTGACCCACTCTGACCTCCAGCATTTGTTGTTTTCAGTATACATTCCAGCTTTTGCATTAATTTGCTCTTTCCAGTTAGCCTACTGTTGCTCGTTAGGGATTCAATGCTGTTCCTCAAAATTTGCTTTCCTCAATTTCAATGCATTGACTCGTGTATGCACTTATTCAGATTCAGATTCTGCTATTTCAAATTTTCTCCTATATCAGACTTTGTCCCCTGTTGATTCCCATGCAATAGCAGACACATTTATGTTGCCATGGACTTTAGCACAGCCTTCAGAAGGTTCCGCATGGAAGATGGTTAAGTCGGGTTAGATCACAAGGAATTCAGGGAGGGCTAGCCAGTTAGATACAAAATTGTCTTGACAGTGCGAGAAAGAGAATGGTGGGAGAGAGTTGTTCCAACTGGAGGCCTGTGACCAGCGGTGTGCTGCAAAGATCGGTGCTGGGTCCACTGTTGTTCATTATTTATATAAATTATTTGGCTAAAAATACGGAGGCATGATTGGTAAGTTTGCAGATGACAGCAAAATTGGAGTATAGTGGACAGTGAAGACATTTATCTACGAGTACAACTGGGCCAGTGGGCTGAGGAATGGCAGATGGAATTTAATTCAGATAAATGCAAGATATTGCATTTTGGTAAGACAACCAGGGCAGGACTTACACAGTTAATGGAAGGGCTCTTGGGGAGTGTTCTCAAACAGGGAGACCAAGGAGTCTAGGTACATAATTGTTTGAAAGTGGCGTCAGGGAGACAGGGTGGTGCAAATGGTATACTTGTCTTCATCGGTGAGAACATTGAATACAGGAGTTGGAAAGTCATGTTTGGTGAGGCCACATTTGGAATACTATTTACAATTCTGGTCACCTTGCAACAGGAAGGATGTTATTAAACTGGAAAGGGTGCAAAACAGATTTGCAAAGGTGCTACCGAGACTGGAGTGTTTGAGTTATAAGGAGAGGTTGAATCGGCAGAGATGTAGGGGTGACATGGTTGAGGTTTATAAAATCATGAGGGGCAATAGATAAAGGGTGTATGTATATTGAACAAGCTGCTAGAGGAAGTAGTACGGATGAGTACAATTATAACGTTTAGAAGGAATTTCGACAGCTACTTAGTTAGCATAGGCTTAGAGGAATATGGCAGCATCCAAGGTGCAGCCTGAACTGCTGTGCTCTTCCAGCACCACTAATCCAGAATCTGGTTTCCAGCATCTGCAGTCATTGTTTTTACCTTATAGGAATATGAGCCAAATACAGGCAAATGGGACTAGTTTCTTTGTGAGTGGGAGATCATGCTTCACAGATTTGTTAGAGTTCTTTGATGAAGTGACCAGCAAGGTTGATGAGGGCAGGGCAGTGAACATAGTCTATATGTATTAGAGTAAGGCCTTTGATAAGGTTCCATACGGCAGGCTGCTCTTGAAGGCTAGATTACATGGAATCCAAGGTGAGCTGGCAAACTGGATACAAAATTGATTTGATGGTAGGACGCAGAGGGTAATAGTGGAAGGATGCTTGTCAGACTGGAGGCTTGTGAATAGTGAAGAACCTCAGGGGTCAGTGCTGGGTCCATTGCTGTTTGTCACCTATATCAATAATTTGGATGAAAATGTCCAAGGCATTCGTAAATTTGCTGTTGGCACTAAACTAGGCAGCATCATGGACAGTGGGGAAGGTTATCAGAAATTGCAGCAGGACCTTGACCAGCTGGGGGAGTTTATGGAGTTTAGTATGGATAAGTGGGAGGTCTTGCATTTTGGAAAGTCAAATCAAGGTAGGAATTTCACGGTGAATGGTAGGGCCTTAAGGAGTGTCATGGAACAGAGGGACCTTGGAGTTCAGGTTCACAGTTCTCTGAAAGTGGTGTCTCAGGAAGACAGGGCAGTGATGAAGGCTTTTGGTACTCTGGCTCTCATCAGTCAGGTCATTGAGTATAGAAGTTGGGAAGTTATGTTGCTGTTATCCAGGATGTTGGTGAGACCATGCTTGGAGTATTGCGTTCAGTTTTGGTCACCTTATTGTAGGAAGGACGTTACTAATCTAGAAAGAATGCAGAAGAAATTTACAAGGATATTGTCTGGACTCCATGGTCTGAGTTTTAGGGAGAGGTTGAACAAGTTAGAATGTTTTTCTTTAGAGTATAGGAGACTGAGGGGGGACCTTTTAGAGATGTATAAGATTATGAGAGGTGTGGACAGGGTAAATGCACTGAGTCTTTTTCCCAGGGTTGGGGATTGGAGGACAAGAGGGCATAAAAGGGAACCTGAGAGGCGACTTTCTTACACAGAGGGTGATATGCATATGGAATAAGCTGCCAGCGGAAGTGGTGGAGGCATATACATTAATAACATTTAAAAGGCATTTAAACAAATACATGGATAGAAAAGGATTAGAAGGATATGGCTGAAAATGTACTGCTGGAAAAGCGCAGCAGATCAGGCAGCATCCAAGGAGCAGGCGAATCGACGTTTCGGGCATGAGCCCTTCTTCAGGAACACATTTTCAGCTCTGACCTCCAGCATCTGCAGTCCTCACTTTCTCTGAGAAGGATATGGGCCAAGTGCAGGGAAATGAGATTATGGAGGGCAGACATTTTGGTCAACATAGACCAATTTGTGCCAAAAGACATGTCTCCGTGCTGTAGGACTCTATGACTCGAGTTCATTTTAAGAAACCTGGTCAGCATGGACAAGTTGGGCCGAAGGGTCTGTTTCCATGTTATGTGACTCTATGTCTCAAGGCACACTGATGTTGCCACCCAGGAAAGTGCTGTCTCCAAAGACCACCAATGACTGCATGTTGTTCAGCACCTTTCCCGAATCCTCAGGTACTGGAGTAGTGCATGTCCAAAGACAGCAAGACCTGAACAATAGCCCGAGATTTGTGATGACAAGTGACAAGTAGCATTTGTCCCACACATGTGCCAGGCCATGACCATCTTAGAACAAGAGACAATATGTTGACCTTTGGCATTTGATGGTTGCATCATTAAAGGGGGTGAAAGTGAAGACTGCAGATGCTGGAGATCAGTGTCGAAGAGTGTGGTGCTGGAAAAGCTGGTCAGGCAGCATCCGTTGGGGGGGGGAGCATCCGTTGGGGGAGGGGGGGTGGGTAGGAGAATCAACGTTTTGAGCATAAGCTGATGAAGAGCTAATGGTCAACACGTCGATTCTCCTGCTCCTTGGATGCTGCCTGACCGCCTGCACTTTTTCAGCACCACCTTCTTTGACTCAGCATCATTGAAGCCCACCTCCCAATCACTATCCCAGGGTTACCATTGATCAGAAACGGAAATGAACACTGCTGGCCATATAAGCACTGTGCCTCCAAGAGCAGACTCATGAGCATCTGCAACAAGTTTGAACTGGCCTCAGGATACAAGGTAACTCAAGGCAGCAGCAGTGTCATATTAGCACACAGAACATAGAACAATACAGTGCAGTACAGGCCCTTCAGCCCTCGATGTTGTGCCGCCCTGTCATTCTAATCTGAAGCCCATCCCACCTACACTATTCCATATACGTCCATATGCCTGTCCAATGACGACTTAAATGCACTTAAACTTGGCAAATCTACTACCGTTGCAGGCAAAGCATTCTATACCATTACTACCCTCTGAGTAAAGAAACTCCCTCTGACATCTGTCTTATACCTATCTCCCCTCACTTTAAAGTTGTGTCCCCTCGTGTTTGCCGTCCCCATACTTGGAAAAAGGCTCTCCCTGTCCACCCTATCTAACCTTCTGATTATCTTGTATGTCTCTATTAAGTCATCTCTCAATCTTCTTCTGTCTAACGAGAACAGCCTTTCCTCGTAAGACATTCCTTCCATACCAGGTAACATCCTAGTAAATCTCCTCTGCACCCTTACCAAAGCTTCCATATCCTTCTTATAATGTGGTGACCAGAACTGTACACAATACTCCAAGTGTGACCGTACCAGAGCTTTGTACAGCTGCAGCAAAACCTCCTGGTTCCGGAACTCAATCCCACTATTAATAAAGGCCAAAACACTGTACACCTTCTTAACAACCCTGTCAATCTGGATGGCAACTTTCAGGGATCTGTGTACATGGACACCGAGATCTTTCTGCTCATCTGCACTCCCAAGAATCTTACCATTAGCCCAGTACTTTGCATTCCGATTACTGCGTCCAAAGTGTATCACCTCACACTTGGAGAAAATGAGGACTGCAGATGCTGGAGATCAGAGCTGAAAAGTGTGTTGCTGGAAAAGCGCAGTAGGTCAGGCAGCATCCAAGGAGCTGGAGAATCAATGTTTCGGGCATAAGCCTTTCTTCACCTCACACTTGTCCACATTAAACTCCATTTTCCACCTCTCAGCCCAGCTCTGCATCCTATCTATGTCTCTCTGCAACCTGCTACATCCTTCGTCACTATCCACAACTCCACCGACCTTAGTGTCGTCCGCAAATTTACTAACCCACCCTTCTAAGCCCTCATCCAGGTCATTTATAAAAATGATGAACAGCAGTGGACCTAACACCAACCCTTGTGGTACGCCGCTAGTAACTGGACACCAAGATGAATATGTTCCATCAACTATAACTCTCTGTTTTCTTTCAGTAAGCCAATTACTGATCCAAACTGCTATGTCTCCCACAATCCCATTCCTCCGCATTTTGTATAATAGCCTACTGTGGGGAACCTTTTCGAACGCCTTGCTGAAATCCATATACACCACATCAACTGGTTTACTCTCATCTACCTGTTTGGTCAATTTGTCAAAAAAGTCAATAAGATTCGTTAGGCATAACCTACCCTTCACAAAACAGTGCTGACTGTCCCTGATCAGATTATTCTTTTCTAGATGGTTATAAATCCTATCTCTTCCAACCTTTTCCAACACTTTACCAACAACTGAAGTGAGACTCACTGGTCTGTAATTACCAGGGTTGTCTCTACTACCCTTTTTGAACAAGGGAACCACATTTGCTATCCTCCAGTCCTCAGGCACTATTCCTGTAGACAATGATGATTTGAAGGTCAATGCCAAAGGCTCGGCAATCTCTTCCCTTGCTTCCCAGAGGATCCCAGGATAGATCCCATCTGGCCCAGGGGACTTGTCTACTTTCACACTCTGCAGTATTTCTAATACCTCTTCCTTGTGAATTTCAATCTCTTCTAGTCTAGATTCAAGTATCACTGTATCTTCTACAATTGCATTGTAATTTCCCTTCCCCCAGCTGTAACTCTTGCTCAGTGGAGTACACCTATCCCTTTCCATCACTAAAGTAAACCTGACAGAATTGTGATCACTGTCTCCAAAGAGCTCACCCACTTCCAAATCTAACACCTGGCCAGGCTCGTTACCCAGTACTAAATCTAACGTGGCTTTGTCCCTTGTAGGCCTGTCTACAGACTGTGTCAGGAAGCCTTCCTGCATACTGGACAAAAACTGATCCATCTATAGTACTCATACTGTAGTGATCCCAGTCAATATTTGGATAGTTGAAGTCCCCCATGACAACTACCCTGCCTCTCTCACTCCTATCGAGAATCATCTTTGCTATCCTTTCCTCTACATCTCTGGGACTATTCGGAGGCTTATAGAAAACTCCCAGCGTGGTGACTTCTTTCCTGTTTCCAACCTCAGCCCATACTCCCTCAGTTAATGAGTCCCCAAACATCCTTTCTACAACTGTAATATTGTCCCTGATCAACAATGCCACACCTACCCCTCTTTTATCATCTTCTCTGTTCTTACTGAAACATCTGAATCCCGGAACCAGCAAGAGCCATTCCTGTCCCTGCTCCATCCATGTCTCCGTAATGGCCACAACATCGAAGTCCCAGGTACCAACCCACGCTGCCAGTTCACCCACTTTATTTTAGATGCTCCTCACGTTGAAGTACACACACTTCAATCCAGGTTCTCACTTGCCAGTGTCAGATACTTGATTTGGGAACTCCCTACTCTCATCCTCTTCTTATATCTGTCCTACAATTTTGGTTCCCATCCCCCTGCTGTATTAGTTTAAATCCACCTTAAATCCACCCAGGATATTGGTACCCCTCTGGTTTAGATGAAGACCATCCTGCTTGTAGAGGTCCCACCTACCCCAAAAAGAGCTCCAATTATCCAAAAACCCGAAACCCTCCCTCCTGCACCATCCCTGTAGCCACATGTTCAACTCCTTTCTCTCCCTATTTCTCACTTCACTAGCACGTGGCACGGGCAGCAAACCAGAGAAAACAACTCTGTTTGTCCTAGTTCTAAGCTTCCATCCTAGCTCCCTGAATTTCTGCCTCAAGTCCCCATCTCTCTTCTGACCTATGTCGTTGGTGCCAATGTGGACCACGACTTGGGCTGCTCTTCCTCCCCCCGAAGGATGTCAAAAACATGATCAGAGACATCACGGACCATGGTACCCGGGAGCAGCACACCAACCGTGAGTCTCTCTCGTCCCCTCAGAACCTCCTATCTGTCCCCCTAACTATCGAGTCCCCAATGACTACTGCTCTGCTCCTCTTCCCCCTTCCCTTCTGAGCAGCAGTTGCCCCACTGCTTTCCCTTGGTAAGTCATCCCCCCAAGAATATCCAAAACAGTATACTTATTGTTGAGGAGGATGGTCACAGGGGATCCCTGCACTGCGTGCCTGTTCCCTTTCTGTCCCCTAACTGTCACCCATCTGTCTTTTTCTTTTATCTGGGGAGCGACTACCTCTCTAAGCCCTGTCAATAACCCCTCTGCCTCCCGAATGATCCGAAATTCTTCCAACTCCAGCTCCAGTTCCCTAACTCTGTTTTCGAGAAGCTGGTGTTGGGTGCACTTCCTGCAGATGTAGTCAGCAGGGACACTAGTGGTGATCCTTACCTCCCATATTCTGCAGGAGGAACATTCCACTGCCCTAAACTCCATTCCCACTATTCGAACTCCTGAAGTGACTACTAAAAAAAAGGATTCAGAAATAAACTAGTTACCTCACCTTGTCAATCTGGCTCCCACAATGTTTTTTTAGGTTAGAAGAGGACAATGGGTGGGAGACACTACCAGAGTAGTGTCTCGGGTAACGCAACCACGCAAATATAAACTGATCTTCTTACCCTTCCCAGAAGTCCTTTGCTCGCTTCTCCCTCGCTGGCCTGAAGGTAAGAAGTTTAAATATACTTACTGGCCTTCCCGACAATCACCTCGCACCAACGTCACCTCCTCCTGGCTCCCGCCTCTCGCTGCTCCGAAGTGTACCATTCTCCTAATAGCTTAAAACTGTGACCCCTCGTGCCAGTCAATCCTGCCCTGGGGAAACATCTCTGGCTATTGACTCTATCCATTCCTCTCATTATCTTGTATACCTTGATCAGGTCACCTCTCTTCCTCCTTGTCTCCAGAGAGAAAAGTCCGAGCTTAGTCAACCTCTCTTCATAAGCTCCAGTCCAGGCAGCATCCTGGTAAACCTTCTTTCCACCACCATACCACTCTCTGAGTAAAGAATCTGCTTCTGACGTCTGTCTTAAATCTATCACCCCTCAGCTATGCCTCCTTATACAAGACAACATCATCATCATAGGAAAAAGACTCTCACTGTCTACTCTATCTAATCTTCTGATCATCTTTTGTATGTCTCTATTAAATCGCCTCTTAGCTATCTTCTTTGCAATGAGAACAGATCCAAGTCCCTCAGCCTTTCCTCATAAGACCTTCCCTCCAGACCAGGCAACATCCTGGTAAATCTCCTCTGCATCTTTTCCAATGCTTCCAAATCCTTCCTGTAATGGGGTAACCAGGACTGTACACAATACTCCAAGTGAGGCACCACTAGTGTTTTGTACAGTTGCAGCATGACATCACGGCTCCGGAACGCAATCCCTCGACCAATAAAACCAATAAAGGCACCATATGCAGCCTTAAAGGTACTATCAACCTGGGTGGCAACTTTCAAGGATCTGTGTACATGGACACCGAGATCTTGCTGCTCATCTATACTATCAAGAATCTTTCCATTGACCCAGTATTCTGCCTTCCTGTTATTTTTCCCAAACTGAATCACTTCACATTTCTGCATTGAACTCCATTTACTACCTCTCAGCCCAATTCTGCAGTTTATCCGAGTGCCCCTGCAACATTCTTCCGCACTGTCCATTACTCCACTGACTTTAGTGTCATCTGCAAACTTATTAGCCCATCCACCTATGCCTGCATCCAAATCATTTATCATTGGATAAATCCCATCCATCCCAGGGGACTATCTTCCTTGGGAACTGGGCTGATCAATCATTTCTCCCTTGACCAGCAGCACATTCCTGAACACAATGGGCAATTTAGCATGGCCAATTCACCTAACCTGCACATCTTTGAATTGTGGGAGGAAACTGGAGCACCCGGAGGAAGCCCAGCAGACATGGGTCCCTGGTGCTGTGAGGCAGCAGTGCTAACCACAGAGCCACTGTACCACCCCAAATGGAGGAGCACATATCCTCCTCCTAAGGGCCACCTTTGTGTGTGTCTGCATCAAGCTGTGTGCAGACCTTTGGTTCACAAACACTAAATGTCACAAGGTACTGAAGTTCCTTTCACCCTGGTGCAGAGCTGGCACCATGGTTAGTTCTGTTACCTGACAACACCAGGGACCTGTATTTGATTCCAGCCTTGGTTGACCGGCTGTGTAGAGTTTGCACATTTTCCCTGTGTCTGTGTGGGTTCCACACAGTAAAAAGATGTGCAGGCCAGGTGGATTGGCTGTTCAGGGATGCGAAGGCTATGTGGATTAGCCATGGTTAATAGCTGGGATACGGAGATAATTTGGGGCACTGGGTTTGGATGGGATGCTCTTTGAGGGGTCAGTGCAGAATTAACTGGCTGAGAGGCCTCTATCCGCACTGTAAAGAATTTATGTTGTGAAGGATAAGTCTGATCTTGTTTCTGCAGAACACTCCAAATAGTTGGACAATTTGTATCAGCTGTTCCTCCAACTAAGGATTTTAAAAAAAAGTCTTGAACACAAGTCCATCAGGCAGGGGTCAGCACGTAGCATCTTGAGAGAGTTGATCCTGTGGATAGTTTCCTGAGCAGACAGTTAAAAAAATCATTTAGCAGAACACCTATGCACTGCCTGGCAAACCATCGACTTGCTTTATAGTCTCTCTGAAACTTGTTGGTTTTCCAGTGATAAGGAGCTGACTTTGACCGAGTGTTGCAAACTGGTCCTTTCCAAAGTTCAAAACAACATCAAGAGGGACAAACTAAAGCTTGGGACAAGGGCAGCTACTGACGAGATGCAGTGGGGAAAAACCGCCGTGAGGGTCTGTTCAGTTAGCAGACTCTTGTTGCATTGAAATTAACATAAATTGTTTCCTGTATGAGTATGAAATACCTTTGTTTTTGCAACAGCACGGATGCTTTGAGGAATGCGCCATTTGTTTTTCTCTGCAAAGAATGCGCAGAACAAATTTAGAACCTCTGTATGTACTTATAAATGATTTTATGAACAAAGTGGATTTTTGAGATAAAAGAATCCTATTATCAGTTTAATATCTGATACGTCCCTTATCTGGGGACCATATATTAAATTGATTTTTGGAGCAGGGAGATGGAATAGGGGCTTGCTCCGTCCACTCCACACATCGACCTGGTATTGCAGTACCTCCGGGAACGGTGCACCCCTCATCTATAAATCTATAAACATGTATATAGCTCAGGTTTTTGGTGCTTTGTCTGCATGTGTGAACCACACTTTCTTTTTAAAGTTTGTAAGCTGCTTCATTTCTCTTTGCGTCGGTCTGCAATTCAAACCCCAAATTTTGCACAAAACATACCTACCACGTGCGCACACAAAACCACAAATTGCTGGAGAAACTCAGCAGATCTGGCAGCATCTGCACAAACAAAGCAATGTTTCAAACCCAGTGACGGTTATTCAGAATCTAGCTTGGTGCTGGTGCAAATCTATCCGTCTCCCTACCCCCTCCTCCAAGGACATTATGCTAACAACATGTTAATATTTTGAAACAAAGCCAAGGCGGGAGGAGGTTTATTCAGTTGTTGGGCGTGGTGCTCAATTGGATGTTTCCATTGTCAGCCCTTTGTGTCAAGATTAGAGTGGCGCTGGTAAAGAACAGCAGGTCAGGCAGCTTCTGAGGAGCAGGAAAACTGTCGTTTCGGGCATAAGCCCTAAAGTGATCTCCAGTGATGAAGATTTGACACCCTGGGGTGCTGTGATTTTCCAGCATCACACTCTGGACTGTGACCTCCGACCTGCTGTTTCAGAGTAAATACTCTGTGGGATCGGGTCAGACTATGGGGTGCTGGATCTCAGTGTCATCCTGGCGGCTGTTAGTGTTGGTGTCTGCTGAGCTTCCCCGGACACAGCTCTCTCTCTGGATTAACCTCTGGACCCTGTGGATGGATCCACTCGATGGAGCATCAGCCTCCGAATGGTCCTGTCTCCTGGGCCGACACTCCTGGAATCACCGGTTCTTCTGTTCAGGTAAAAACCTCCTGTTGTGTTTGCAGAAAGATCCTAAACAGGTACTGTCGAAATTCAGAAAGGGATGCAATAATAATCTTACAATAATTCATTAATTATTTACAGCATATTAATATTCATTCCTTTCTAACTTGTCCAGGATCCTGGAGTTTTAAGCTCAAATAAACTGTTGCATTGCGTTAACAATGGGTCTGAGACTTTATCAACCACGACACTGAGAGGCTGGATTCACCCCGGTAAAAACGCAGATTCCCATTCCTCAGGGCCATCAGTGAATTAAACGGGACTTCAGGGTGGGATTTGAAGGTATTAACTCAAGAGCACCTATTCTGTTTAACACTTCTGTTTGTTTCCTTTTCCTGATCCAGTTTAAAATCATGTTTGATTCCGTAAGTTTGGAGATTTCTGATGTTCAAATTGTCAGTCATTATGAAATCCATAAAAGTATAAAAGCAAATTACTGCGGATGCTGGAATCTGGAATTATGAAATCCATGTTCACTCATCAACTACACTAATCTGATGTACTCTCCCTCCTTATCATTGAAAATTTAAACAAAATCAATTTGTTTTTAGTCATGAGATGAAGGCACAGGCCAGCATTTATTTCCCATTCCTAATTACCCAGAGGCAGTTAAGAGCCAAGCAGCTTGTTGTGGGTCTGGGGTCACATGTAGACCAGGCCAGATCAGGATGGCAGTTGCCTCCCCTGAAGGACATTAGTGAACAAAATATGTTTTCCCCAGCAATGGATTCATGATCATTGACAGACTTACTTCTAGATTTTCTCTTAATTCTGCATTTTGGGAAAACATATCTTAGCAGGACTTCTACACTTAATGGTATGGTCCTAGGGAGTGTTGCTGAACAAAGAGACCTTGGCGTGCAGGTTCATAGCTCCTTGAAAGTGGAGTCACAGGTAGATAGGATAGTGAAGAAGGCGTTTGGTATGCTTTCCTTTATTGGTCAGAGTGGTGAGTACAGGAGTTGGGAGGTCATGTTGCGGCTGTACAGGACATTGGTTAGGCCACTGTTGGAATATTGCGTACAATTCTGGTCTCCTTCCTATTGGAAAGATGTTGTGAAACTTGAAAGGGTTCAGAAAAGATTTACAAGGATGTTGCCAGGGTTGGAGGATCTGAGCTACAGGGAGAGGCTGAACAGGCTGGGGCTGTTTTCCCTGGAGCGTCAGAGGCTGAGGGGTGACCTTATAGAGGTTTACAAAATTATGAGGGGCATGGATATGATAAATAGGCAAAGTCTTTTCCCTGGGGTGGGGGAGTCCAGAACTAGAGGGCATAGGTTTAGGGTGAGAAGGGAAAGATATGAAAGAGACCTAAGGGGCAACTTTTTCATGCAGAGGGTGGTGCGTGTATAGAATGAGCTGCCAGAGGATGTGGTGGAGGCTGGTACAATTGCAACATTTTAGAGGCATTTGGATGGGTGTTTGAATAGGAAGGATTTGGAGAGATATGGGCTGGGCGCTGGCAGGTGGGACTAGATTGGGTTGTGATATCTGGTTGGCATGGACAGGTTGGACCGAAGGGTCTGTTTCCATGCTGTACATCTCTATGACTCCATGACTCTAGTAGTTTCTTTACTCAGAGAGTAGTAAGGGCGTGGTCCGGCCTGCCTGCAGCAGTAGTAGACCCAACGATGTTAAGGGCATTTCGATGAGCATTGCACATATATTTTGTATGCAATAACCAATGATGTGGCTTAAATGTAAAATCATTTTGCTTTCATCCTGGGTTATAACATTCAGACAGTTGGCACTTAACAAATGTTAAAATAAATAAATGTTAAAGTAAAAATAAAAAAATGTAATCAAAAAAAAACCAGAAGGTATGTTGCCTCCCTTGTGCCAGGGTCCAGGATGTCTCCGATCGGGTGTATAAGGTTCTAAAAGGGTTGAGCGAACAGCCAAAAATCTTGTTACATATTGGCACTAATGATATAGCCAGGAAAAGGATTGAAGATATAAAAAGTGATTTCAGAGAGTTAGGATGGAAGCTGCAAAGCAGGATGAACAGAGTAGTGTTCTCTAATTTACTACCGGTGCCACGAGATAGCGAGGCGAGGAACAGGGAGCGGGCGCAGCTTAATACGTGGCTGCGCAGCTGGTGTAGGAGGGAGGGCTTCAGATATGTAGATAATTGGGATGCCTTCTGGGAAGGTGGGACCTGTAACAAGAAGGATGGGTTGCATCTGAACTGCAAGGGGACCAATGTCCTGGGTGGAAGGTTTGCTTGAGTAGTTTGAGAGGGTTTAAACTAGTATGGCAGGGGGGGTGGGAACCTGAGCTGTATACTGGAGGTGAGAGTTGATGCAGATGAGGCAATAGCAAGAGGTAGGCCAGCTCGTGGGAAGGATTTTCCTGGCAAGGAACCAAGGTATCGGTTGAAGTATGTTTGCTTTAACACAAGGAGTATCATGAATAAAAGTGACAAACTTAGAGCATGGATCAGTACCTGGTGCTATGATGTTGTGGCCATAACAGAGACATGTGTTTCTCAGGGGCAGGAATGGTTGCTGGATGTTCCAGGGTTTAGAGCATTTAAAAAGAGTAGGGAGGTGGGAAAAAGAGGAGGGGGTGTAGCACTACTAATCAGAGAGGGGATCACAGCTACAGAAGCTTCCATTGTCGAGGAAGATCTGCCTACCGAGTCAGTATGGGTGGAAATTAGGAACAGCAAGGGAGCAGTCACCTCTTTAGGGGTTTACTACAGGCCTCCCAATAGCAGCAGGGAGATGGAAGAAAGCATAGGTCGGCAGATTTTGGAAAAGTGTGGACGTAGTAGGGTTGTTGTAATGGGTGACTTTAACTTTCCCAATATTGATTGGAACCTCCTTCAAGCAGAAGATTTGAATGGAGCTCTTTTTGTAATGTGTGTTCAGGAGGGTTTCCTAACTCAGTACATTGACAGGCCGACGAGGGGAGAGGCCATTCTAGACTTAGTGCTCAGAAACGAGCCGGGGCAGGTATCAGATCTTGTGGTGGGAGAGCATTTTGGTGATAGTGACCACAACTGCCTCACATTCTACATAGCTACGGAGAAAGAGAGGATTAGGCAAAATGGGGAAGAGGAAACTATGATGCGATTAGACATGAGTTAGGAAGCATGGATTGGGAGCAATTGTTCAACGATAAAGGCACTATAGACATGTGGAGACTGTTTAAGGAACAGTTGTTGCAAGTGATGAATAAATATGTCCCTCTGAGACAGGCAAGAAGGGGTGAGGTAAAGGAACCTTGGATGATGACAGCGGTGGAGCTTCTCGTCAAAAGGAAACAGGGAGCTTACATAAGGTGGAGGAAGCAAGGGTGAAGCTCAGCTCTACAGGATTACAGGCAGGCGAGGAAGGAACTTAAAAATGGTCTGAGGAGAGCCAGGAGGGGGTATGACCAAGGCTTGGCAGAACGGATTAGGGAGAACACAAAGGCATTTTACACTTATGTGAGGAATAAGAGAATGATCAAAGAAAGAGTAGGGCCGATCAGGGATAGCATAGGGAATTTGTGTGTGGAGTCTGAGAAGGTAGGGGAAGCCCTAAATGAGTTTTTTGCTTCTGTCTTTACGAAAGAAACAAACTTTGTAGTGAATGAAACCTTTGAAGAGCAGGTGTGCATGCTGAAATGGATAGAGATAGATGAAGCTGATGTGCTGAAAATTTTGTCAAACATTAAGATTGACAAGTCGCCAGGCCCGGACCAGATTTGCCCTCAGCTGCTTTGGGAAACGAGAAATGTAATTGCTTCGCCACTTGCGAAGATCTTTTCATCCTCGCTCTCCACTGGAGTCGTACCTGAGGACTGGAGAGAGGCAAATGTAATTCCTCTCTTCAAGAAAGGAAATTCGGGAAATCCCCGGCAATTACAGACCAGTAAGTCTCACGCCTGTTGTCTGCAAGGTGTTAGAAAGGATTCTGAGGGATAGGATTTATGACCATCTGGAAGAGCATGGTTTGATTAAATGCAGTCAACACGGCTTTGTGAGGGGCAGGTCATGCCTCACAAACCTTATCGAGTTCATTGAGGATTTGACTAGAAAAGTTGATGAGGGTCGAGCTGTGGATGTGGTGTATATGGACTTCAGTAAGGCATTTGATAAGGTTCCCCATGGTAGGCTCATTCAGAAGGTCAGGAGGAATGGGATTCAGGGGAACATAGCTGTCTGGATACAGAATTGGCTGGCCAACAGAAGGCAGCGAGTGGTAGTAGAAGGAAGATATTCTGCCTGGAAGTCTTGTGGTGAGTGGTGTTCCACAGGGCTCTGTCCTTGGGCCTCTATTGTGTGTAATTTTTATTAATGACTTGGATGAGGGGATTGAAGGATGGGTCAGCAAGTTTGCAGATGACACAAAGGTTGGAGGTGTCATTGACAGTATAGAGGGCTGTTGTAGGCTGCAGCGGGACATTGACAGGATGCAGAGATGGGCTGATAGGTGGCAGATGGAGTTCAACCTGGATAAATGCGAGGTGATGCATTTTGGAAGTTCGAATTTGAAAGCTGAGTACAGGATTAAGGATAGGATTCTTGGCAGTGTGGAGGAACAGAGGGATCTTGGGGTGCAGGTACATAGATCCCTTAAAGTGGCCACACAAGCACACGGTGTTTTGGCTTTCATTAACAGGGGTATTGAGTTTAAGAGTCATGAGATCTTGTTGCAGCTCTATAAAACTTTGGTTAGACCGCACTTGGAATACTGCATCCAGTTCTGGTCGCCCTATTTTAAGAAAGATGTGGATGCTTTGGAGCGGGTTCAGAGGAGGTTTACCAGGATGCTGCCTGGACTGGAGGGCTGATCTTATGAGGAGAGGTTGACTGAGCTCGGACTTTTTTCATTGGAGAAAAGGAGGAGAAGAGGGGACCTAATTGAGGTATACAAGATAATGAGAGGCATAGATAGAATCAATAGCGAGAGACTATTTCCCAGGGCAGAAATGACTAACACGAGAGGTCATAGTTTTAAGCTGGTTGGAGGAAAGTGTAGAGGGGATGTCAGAGGCGGTTTCTTTACACAGAGAGTTGTGAGAGCATGGAATTCGTTGCCAGCAGCAGTTGTGGAGGCAGGGTCATTGGGACATTTAAGAGACTGCTGGACATGCATATGGTCACAGAAATTTAAGGGTGCATACATGAGGATCAGTGGTCAGCACAACATCGTGGGCTGAAGGGCCTATTCTGTGCTGTACTGTTCTCTGTTCTATGTTCTATGTTCTATGTTCTGTGGATATAATGGAACGGTATAGGTTAGATGGGCATCAGATTAATTTCACAGGTCGGTGCAACTTTGAGGACTGAAGGGCCTGTACTGCACTGCAAAGTTCTGAGTTCTATGTTCTGTGTATGTCTCTTCAGCCCATTGAGTCTGTGCTCTTGAAAAGAAAACACCTAACTATTCTAATCCCATTTTCCAGCACTTGGCCCATTGCCTCGTATGTACACTTGGCAATGCAAGTGTACATCTAGATAATTCTGAAAAATTATGCGGGTTTCTGCCTCTACCATCCTGCTAGGTAATGAGTCCCAGATTCCTACTGCAATCTGAGTGAAAAATATTCCTCACATCCCCACTAAACATACTGCCCCTTACCTAAGGCCACTTTTGGAATATTGTGCACAATTCAGGTCTCCCTCCTATTGGAAAGATGTTATGAAATTTGAAAGGGTTCAGAAAAGATTTACAAGGATATTGCCAGAGTTGGAGGATTTGAGCTATAGGGAGAGGCTGAACAGGCTGGGGCTGTTTTCCCTGGAGCATCGGAGGCTGAGGGGTGACCTTATAGAGGTTTATAAAATCATGAGGGGTATGGATAGGGTAAATAGATAAAGTATTTTCCCTGGGGTGGGGGAGTCCAGAACTAGAGGGCATAGGTTTAGGATGAGAGGTGAAAGATATAAAAGGGACCTAAGGGGCAACGTTTTCGTGCAGAGGGTGGTGCGTGTGTGGAATGAGCTGCCAGAGGAAGTACTGGAGGCTGGTACAATTACAGCATGTAAAAGGATGGGTATATGAATAGGAAGGGTTCACAGGAATATGGGACAAGTTCTGTCAAATGGGACTTGATTAATTTAGGATATCTGGTCAGCGTGGGCGAGTTGGACTGAAAGGTTACTGCTTTTAGTCATTTTTATAAATAACCTGGATGAATGAGTAGAAGGATGGGTTAGTAAATTTGTGGATGACACTAAACCCAGTGGAGTTGTGGACAGTGTGGAAGGATGTTGCAGGCTATAGAGGAACATAGCTAAGCTGCAGAGCTGGGCAGAGAGGTGACAAATGGAGTTTAATGCAGAAAAGTGTGAAGTGATTCACTTTGGAAGGAGTAACAGGAATACAGAGCACTGGGCTAATGGTAAGATTCCTGGTTGTGTGGATTTGTAGAGAGATCTTGGTGTCCATGTGCATAGATCCCTGAAAGTTGCCATCCAGGTTGATAGGATTGTTAAGGTGTACAGTGTGTTAACTTTTATTGGTAGAGGGATTGAGTTTTGGAGCTGTGAGGTCATGCTGCAGCTGTACAAAACTCTAGTGTAGCTGCACTTGAAGTATTGCACTCAGCTCTGGCTGCCGCATTATAGGAAGGATATGGAAGCTTTGGAAAGGGCACAGAGGAGATTTCCCAGGATTTTGCCTGGGATGAAGGGAAGGTCTTATGAGGAAAGGTGAGATGACTTAATAGGGATATACAGGATGATCAGAGGATTAGACAGGGTGGACAGTGAGAGCCTTTTTCCTTTGATGGTGATGGCTAGCACAAGGCGACATAGCTTTAAATTGAGGGGTGATAGACATAGGGCAGATGTCAGAGGTAGTTCCTTTACTCAGGGTGTAGTAGGGGCGTGGAACACACTGCCTGCAGCAGTAGGAGACTCACCAACTTTAAGGGCATTTAAGTGGTCATTAGATAAATATATGAATGATGATGGAATAGTGGAGGTTAGATGGGCTTCAGGTCGGTACCTCAGGTTGACACAAATCCATGGTCCAAATGGCCTGTACTGCCCTGTATTGTTCTGTGTTCTATGTTTTATGTCTGTTTCCATGCTGTACATCTCTGTGACTCTAAGGTCGATGCCCCCTGGTTATTGATCCTTTCATCAAGGGAAAAGTTCCTATGTGTCTCCTCTGTATATGCCTCTCTTAATTTTATGTACCTCAATGTCTCCTCTCAGTTCCCACCCCCCCCCCCCCTTCTCCAAGGAAAATGAGCTCAACCCATCCAATCACTGTTCATCACTTGTATTGGAACATAGGAAAAGGAGTCAGCCACTCAGTTCCTTGAACCTGTTGTTGCATTCAAAGAGGTGCCTTTGGTCTGATCCCTTAATAACTTTGCTTAACAATAAATCATCTCAGATTTAAGATGAACAACTGATCCAGCATCCACTGCTGTTTGTGGAAGAGAGTTCCCAAGCCCTGCCACCCTTGCACATAGAAGCGCTTCTGAACATCTCTCCTAAATGGTGTGGCCCTGATTCTTAGACTATGCCCCCAGCTCTGGAATCAGAGGTGATGTAGGCTTTGTGACATTGTTGCTAGGTAATTAAACCAGAATGGCAGGCAATTGTTCCCACCCAGACAGATGGTGAAATGTGACTTCAGGAAAAATCTGCAATCAAGAGTCTAATGGTGCATGTGAAGCCTTTGTTAATTGTCAGGAAAAGTCCACCTGGTTCAGTAATATCCTTTAGGAAAGGGAATTGACATCTTTACATAGTCTAGCCTACATGTGCTCTGGTTCCCTCCCACAGATATTTAGGTTAGGTGAATTGGCCATGCTAAATTGCCCATATTGCCCTGGGATGTGTGGGTTGGTCATTGGCAATGCATGGAGATCGGGTGTGGGTGTGGGTGTGGGTGTGGGTGGAATGCTCTTTGGAGGGGCAGTGTGACCTCGATGGGCTGAATGGCCTGCTTCCACATTGCAGGTTTTGTATTCTATGTGACTCCGTACCTACAACATTATGGTTGACCCTAACTGCCCTCTTGGCAATTGTAGATGGACATGAAATGCTGACTGGAACAGTAACAACAATATCCCAGAAACAAATTTAAAAATCTCCAGCAAGTGGAAATAGTTTATTCTTATCTACCCTGTCTTTCTCTGTTAATACCTGAAAGACTTCCAACTGATCAGTTCAAACCTCATAAATTTAGAGAATACAGACCTAATTTAGATAATCTCACCTCATAATTTGTCACCTGATACCATGGTATAATTCTTTAAACCTACATTGTGTTCCCTCCTAGGCCTTCCTATCCTTACTAAGGATCTAAATAATTCTTAAAGTTATGCTCACAATCCTCCAAGTAGGGTCTAACTAGGGTTTTGTATAGTTGCAGCATAACTTTTGCATTGTTCTACTCTAGTCTTCTAGATATAAAGGCCAGCAATCTGTTAACTTTCTTGATTATTCTTTGCTAAAACTGTTCAGGCTACAGCTGTAAACTTTTCAATGCCATTGTGTCATACAGCACGGAAACACACCCTTTGGTGCAACTCATCTATGCTGACCAGATATCCCAACCTAATCTAGTTTCATTTGTCAGCACTTGGCCCATAACTTTCCAACCCCTTCCTATTCATATACCCATCCAGATGCCTTTTAATTGTTCCAATTGTACTAGCCTCCACCACTTCCTCTGGCAGCTCATTCCATACACATACCCTCCTCTGCACGCTAAAGTTGGCCTTTAGGTCTCTTTTATATCTTACCCCTCTCACCTTAAACGTATGCCCTCTAGTTTTGGACTCCCCCACCCCAGGGAAAGGACCTTGTCTATTTATGCTATCCATGCCCCTCAAGATTTTATAGACCTCTCTAAGGTCACCCCTAAATCTTGGACGCTCCAGGGAAAACAGCCCCAGCCTATTCAATCTCTCCCTCTAGCTGAAATCCTCTAACCCTGGCAACATCTTTGTAAAAATTTTCTGATCCCTTTCAAGTTTCACAACATCCTTCTGATAGGAAGGAGACCAAAATGACACACAATATTCCTAAAGTGGCCTAACTCACAACCTTTACAACCGCAACATGCCCTCCCAACTCCTGTACTCCAAGCTCTGACGATTAATGGAATACATACCAAACGCCTTCTTCACTATCCTATCTACCTGCGACTCTACTTTCAAGGAGCTATGAACCTGCACTTCAAGATCTCTTTGTTCAACAACACTCCCGAGGACCTTACCATTAAGTGTATACATCCTGCTAAGATTTGCTTTCCCAAAATGTAGGACCTCACATTTATCTAAATTAAACTCAATCTGCCACTTCTCAGCCCATTGGCCCATCTGATCAAGATCCCGTTGTAATCTGAGGTAACCTTCTTCGCTGTCTCCAATTTTGATGTCATCTGCAAACTTACTAACTATACCTTTTACGATCGCATCCAAATCATTTATATAAATGATGAAACGTAGTGAACTCAGCACCCATCCTTGTGGCTCTCCACTGGTCACTAAACAAGGAGGTTAAGGATAATATAAACACAACGGTTAAAGCATACCATATTGCAAATGTGAGTGGCATACCGGAAGATTGGGAAACTTTCAAAGATCACAAAAGAGTTACTTAAAAAGATGTAAAAAGAGCAAAAATAAATTACAAAATAAAACAAAGCAAATATAAAAGCAGGTAGTGAAAGCTTCTATAAGTGTATAAAAAAATGAAGAGAATTGTTAGAATTAGCTTTATTCTCACATGTACTCAAATGAGTGCGGTGATAAGTTTACAAGTCACCACTTACAGTGACATCTTAGGTACAAAGGTACCTGTTCACAGATTTATAAATACATATTTTTAGGCAAAGCAAAGTTAGAAAAATGAAGAAATAAAAGTTCAGAATAACAGTCCTTCCAACCCAGTCCATGCCAGCACCCAGTCTCCAGACCGTGTTGGCCTTCACCTCAAGGCCAGAAGAGCACGCTGAGGTCATGCTGACCGCCAGACTGGGCCGAGAGACCACCACACCGGGCCGAGAGACCGCCACACCAGGCTGAGAAACCACCACACCAGGCCGAGAGACCACCACACCAGGCTGAGAAACCACCACACCAGGCCGAGAGACCGCCACACCGGACCGAGAGACCACCACACCGGGCCGAGAGACCGCCACACCGGACCGAGAGACCGCCACACCAGGCCGAGAGACCACCACACCGGGCTGAGAAACCACCACACCGGGCCGAGAGACCACCACACCAGGCTGAGAAACCACCACACCAGGCCGAGAGACTGCCACACCGGACCGAGAGACCGCCACACCGGACCGAGAGACCGCCACACCGGGCCGAGAGACCGCCACGCCGGGCTGAGAAACCACCACACCGGGCCGAGAGACCACCACACCGGGCCGATAAACCGCCACACCGGGCCGAGAGACCACCACACCAGGCCGAGAGACCACCACACCAGGCTGAGAAACCACCACACTTGGCTGAGAGACCACCACACCGGGCCGATAAACCGCCACACCAGGCCGAGAGACCACCACACCGGGCTGGGAGACAGACACACCGGGCCTAGAGACAGGCATGCTGGGTTGGGAGGATGCCACGCAAAGTCTGCACTAGGGCTGGGAGTTCAGGACATCACTAAAGGTAAATTAAGGAAGCACAAATGGGAAACAAAATGAAACGGATGGAGCAGATGTGTTGACCTGCTTGAAGCAGTTTTTCTCCACCCAGGGTGAAATTGTCTGCGTAGCCAGCTAAAATAAATACTGGTCCCTTGTAGGATGAGACCGGGGAGTTAATAGTGGGAACACAGAAATGACAGAGACACAAAGTCAATATTTGCCTCAGCTTTCACTGCAGAATATGCTGGTATTATCCGAATAGTAATAGGTAATGCTTAGGTTATAGAAAAAGAGGAACTTCGAACAATCATCATAATTAGGGAAAACGTACTGAGCAAATGGTTGTAATTTATAGCAGAAAAGTCCCCATAGCCTTAGTCACCCATCATAGGGTCATCGAGTCATAGTCATAGAGATGTAAAGCACGGAAACAGACCCTTTGGTCCAACTCGTTCATGTCAACCAGATATCCCAACCCAGTCAAGTTCCACTTACCAGCACCTGGCCCATATCCCTCCAGCAATTGTACCAGCCTCCACCACTTCGTCTGGCAGCTCATTCCATACACGTACCATCCTGTGAGTGAAAAAGCTGCCCCTTAGGTCTCTTCTATATCTTTCCCTTCTCACCCTAAACCTATGCCCTCTAGTTCTGGACTCCCCCACCCCAGGGAAAAAAACTTGGTCGATTTATCCTATCCATGCCCATCATGATTGTATAAGGTCTATAAGGTCACCCCTCAGCCTCCGACACTCCAGGGAAAACAGTCCTAGCCAATTCAACCTCTCCCTATAACTCAAATCCTCCAACCATGGCAACATCCTTGTAAGTTTTTTCTGAACCCTTTCAAGTTTCACAACATCTGTGCTGTACTTTTCTACGTTTTATGTTTGACTGATCCATGCTCTAAGTTCATCACTCTTATTCCGGACACTCCTTGCATTAAAGCAGACATACTTTAACCGATCCCTTTGTTTCATCGCGTGAGAAACCTTCCTGATAGATTCAATATATCCTGTCACTATCCTGTCTGCAGCTGACCCCCTCTCAGACATGTGGCTCCGATTCCCACCCCCCTGCCAAACTAGTTTAAACCCTCCCGAATCGCACGAGCAAATCTCCCACCCAGGACATTTGTACCCCTCCAGTTCAGGTGCAACCCGTCCTTCATGTACAGGTCCCACCTTCCCCAGAAGGTATCCCAATGGTCTAGGTATCTGAAGCCCTCCCTCCTGCACCAGCCTCACAGCCACGTGTTAAGCTGCATTTTGCTGACTGTTCCTCAACTCACTATCTCGTGGCACAGGTAGCAAACCCGAGATCACTACTATACTCGTCCTGCTCTTCAGCTTCCAACCTAACTCTCTGGAGTCACTTTTCAGATCCTCAATCCCTTTCCTGACTATATCATTGGTGCCGTTATGTACCACGATTTCTGGCTGCTCACCCTCCCCCTTTAGAATCTCGTGAACCCGATCGGCGACATCCTGGACCCTGGCACCAGGGAGGCAACGTACCTTCTGGGACTCCCATTCCTGACCTCAAAATCTCCTGTCAATCTGTCTAACTATTGAGTCCCTTACTACGAGCGCTTTTCTATTTCTCTCACTTCCCTTCTGAGCCACAGTGCCAGGCTCAGTGCCAGAGACCTGACAACTATGGCTTTCCCCTGGTAGGCTGCCTCCACCAGCAGTATCCAACACGGTATACTTATTGCTGAGGGGAACTGCCACAGGGGATCCCTGCTCTGATCATCGGTTCCCTTTCCCCCCCCGACAGTAACCCAGCTGTCCTTATCCTGTGTCTGGGGAGTGACCACCTCCCTGTACATCCTCTCAATTTCCTCCTCAGCTTCCTGGATGATCCATAGTTCATCCAGCTCCAGCTCCAGCTCCAGTTCCCCAATTTGGTTTTCAAGGAGCTGGAGTTGGGTGTGCACTTCCTGCAAATATAGTCGACAGAGACATGTGAAGTGTCTCTCACCTGCCACATTCTGCAGGAGGAACATGCAACTACCCTGAGCAAAGGACTTCTGGGGAGTTTTTAAGTGGGTTAGATCTCACCCACTTAAAAACTCCCCAGACGTCCTTCGCTCCTCCCTTGCACCTCTCGGCAAATGGAAGCCCCCACACCTGAACTAAGGTTTTTAAACCATTAGACTCACTGTAGTTCTCCCTGTATTCCATGAGATCTAACCTTTCTCACCGGTCTCCCATGGGGAACCTTGTCGAACGCCTTACTGAAGTCCATATAGATCACATCCACTGCACATTAGGTTATGATGCTGTGAAATTTGCTAATTCCATAGAGAAAGGTTCCAACATATAACATTCTTATTGAAAAAGGAAGGAGGCAGAAAGTGGGAAACCGTAGACCAGTTAGATTAACGTGTGATGTTAGGAAATTGTTGGAATCGATAAGACCATAAGAAATAAAAACAGGAGTAGGCTGTTCAACTCGAGCTTGCTCCACCATTCAATAGAATCAGGGCTAATCTGACATTCCTCATGCCCACATACCTGCCTTTTCCCCAAAACCCATGATTCCCCTAAAACCAACAGTCTATCTGTCTCAGCCTCAAATGTACACAAGGGCATCAACCCCATAGCTCTCTGTGGCAAAAAGTTCCAAAGACTAAGAAATTCCTCCTTATGTCAGTTTTAAATTATCGCTTTTTTATGCGGAGATTCTGCCCTCTTGTGTTAGACTCTCCCCTGAGGGGAAACATACTCTCATTATTTACCCTGTCAAGCCCCTTAAGAAAGAAAAAGTGAGGACTGCAGATGCTGGAGATCAGAATCGAGAGTGAGATGCTGGAAAAGCACAGCAGGTCAGGCAGCATCTGAGGAGCAGGAGCAACGACGTTTCAGGCATAAGCCTCATTCCTGATGAAGGATTTATGCCCGAAACATTGATTCTCCTGCTCCTCGGATGCTGCCTGACCTGCTGTGCTTTTCCAGCATCACAGACCCTTTAAGAATCCTACATGTTTCAATGAGATCACCTCTCACTCCTCTAAACTCCAGTAAGTAGAGTCCCACATTGTTTAACCTTGCTCATAACACAATCCTTCCATACCTAGTGAACCTTCTTTGAACTGCCTCCAATGAAAGAATATCATTCTTTAAATTTGGGGGCCAAAACTGCTCATATACTGCAGATGTGGTACAGGTGCTGTCAGACTTCCCAACTCTTATACTCTAACACCCTTGAAATAAAGTAAACATTTTATTGTGGTAGATTATTTTACAGGAGAAAGTGAGGACTGCAGATGCTGGAGATCAGAGCTGAAAATGTGTTGCTGGAAAAGCACAGCAGGTCAGGCAGCATCCAAGGAGCAGGAGAATCGACGTTTCGGGCATGAGCCCTTCTTCAGGAAGGGCTCATTATTTTACAAATAATCTCAGGAGCCTTGAAGTACAACAATTATTTATTGAACCAGCACTGGGAGAGTCTCCCCTAGAAAAGGTTCCAAAGTTGCACTCTAACTCAAACAGGTTTCATCAGGTATTTTTACATTGTAAGCCACCTGAACGAAACATTAATCCACAATTGTCTGTTTAAGACAAACACTTTCCTGTTTTACACACTTTCCAAAAGTGGCAAGGCACTTGTTCCCTTGGTCTCCCCACTCCCTATCCTCCGAGGTGCGAACCTATCTCCTCCCCAAAGCCTTGCTTCATTCCCTGCCTCAACTAAACCCCATTGCTTTGTCTTTCTTGGTGTGGTATGGAGGTTATCCTCACTTCTATTTCCAGATAAGGCCTCAGGGTGAATGTTGGTTCAGCCTTGTTGCATTTTGACGGAACTCTATCAGCCTGCTACATCATCATCTGTGCATTTTTATGGAGCCTAACTAACTAATGCTGATAGAGTCATCGAGTCATGCAGCACAGAAACAGACCCTTCAGTCCGATTCAAGTTTCTGAAACAAAACTGATCTCATTTGCGTGCAGCTGGCTCATATTCCTCTAACCTTTTCCTGTTCATGTAACTATCCAAAGGTCTTTTAAATGTTGTAACTGTGCTTGCATTCACCACTTTCTGTATTAGTTCACTCCACATACAAATCATCCTCTGTGCAAAAAAGTTACCAGTCAAGATTAGAGTGATGCTGGAAAAGCACAGCAGTCAGGCAGCATCGGAGGAGCAGGAGAGTCAACATTTCTGATGAAGTGATCCTGCCTGAAACGTCGATTTTCCTGCTCCTCCGATGCTGCCTGACCTGCTGTGCTTTTCCAGCACCACTCTAATCTTGACTCCAACATCTGCAGTACCCACTTCCGCCTAGGAAAAAGATATCCTCAGGTCTTTTAAGTCTTTCTCCTCTCACCTGAAAAATATGCCCCAAAGTTTTCAACTCTGCCAACCTGGGGAAACAACCTTTGCCATTCACTTTATCTATGCCTCTCATGATTTTGTAAACCTCTTTAAGGTCACCCCTCAACCACCTATGCCAGTGAAAAAAGTCCCAGACTATTCTCTCCTTAGAACTCAAATCTGCAGTCCTGGCAACATCCTTGTAAATCTTGTCTGAACCCTCTCCAATTTAATAATATCCTTCCTTTAGCAGTGTGACTCGAACTATACACAGTACTTCAAAACTCATCAAAGTCGTCTATAACCTCAACATGATGTCCCAACTCCTCATACAAAAATGAAAAAAACTGCAGACACTGGAAATCAGAAACTAAAACAGAATTTGTTGGAAAATCTCAGCAGGTCTGGAGTGTCTGTGGAGAGAAATCAAAATTAACATTTTGTGCCTTTCTTCAGAACTGATGGTAGCTAGGTAAAAGTTAGCTTTTGTCCAGAAGTTATGATGGAGGAGGGGGTAAGGAGTAAATAATAGGTGGAGATAGAGGTCAAAGAGAGATAAGAACAGTTGGATAGACAAAGGAAGGAAAACAGTCAGCCTAGGAGAGTGAATAGCTGCTAATGGGGACAATCAATGACTGACAATGTGATGTGTGTAATAGCAGTGCATGTGATAAGAATGCTGGGCTAAGGACATGGGAAAAGGTGCCTCAAGACCCAAAGTTGTTGAACCTCAATATTGAGTCCAGGAGACTATAGAGTTAACAGGTAGATAATGAGGTGCTGTTCTTCCTGCTTCTGCTGAGCCTCGTTAGAGCATTGCAGCAAACCTGAGACAGAGAAGTTGGCCAGGGAACAAGGTGGTGTCAGGAGTGAAGGACGAGTGGACCAAGGTGAGCCAGAGGGAACAGACCATGCAGAAAGCTAACAAAATTTTCATTTGATTTGATTATTATTGTCACATGTACCTAAGTACAGTGAAAGGATTTGTTTTGCAAGCGGTACAGACAGATCATAACATAGAAGGACATACAGATCATAGGGTCATTAGACAGTGAGGCATACAAGGTTACAGCTGCACAGGAGGTGCACAAAAGCAAGATCAATATTTGGTTTGGAATTAGAGAGAGGTCCATTCAGCAATCTAATAACAGCAGGGAAGAAGCTGTTTGTCAACCTGTTGGTACAAGTGCTTAAGCTTCTGTATTTTCTGCCCCACGGAAAATGAGGGAAGAGAGTGTTACCGGGGGTGGGGGAGGGGTCTCTGGTGATGATGATGAAGAGAGTGTTACCGAGGTGAGAGGGGTCTCTGATGGTGTCGGAAGAGAATGTTATGGGATGGGAGGGGTCTCTGATGGTGTTTGAAGACAGTGTTACCGGGATGGGAGGGGTCTCTGATGGTGTTGGAAGACAGTGTCACCAGGGTGGGAGGGATTTCTGATGTTTTTGCCAGCCTTTCTGTGGCAATGAACAGTGTAGGAGTCCATGGATGGGAGGCTGACTTTTATGGTGGCCTGAAGTGAGTACACTTTTCGATGGTGTCCTACGGTACTGGGCAGAGCAGTTACCGTATCAGGCAGTTATACATCCGGATAAAGTGCTCTCTGTGGTGTTTCTGCAAATGTTGATAAATGTCCTTTTGGACATGCCGAAGTTCCTAAGCCTCCAGACAATAAAAGGCATTGTTGTGCCTTCTTGACCATTGCATCTACGTGGGAGATCCAGGGAGATTCTGTGTTGTAATACCCTGTGATTCCATAAACATGAGAGTTTCTCGGAATTTGGTGCTTTCAATCCTCTCCACATCATCTCCATTGATTTAGACAGGGGCATGGTCCTCCTCCTTTCTTCCTGAAGTGAATAGTCAAGTTCTTTTGTTTTGCTGACACTGGGAGAGATTGTTATCTTTGCAACATGACACCTAGCATTCTATCTCCTTCCTATACTCTGACTCATCATAGTTTGATATCTGACCTACAACGGTGGTGTCATCAGCGAATGTGTAGGTGGCATTCATACGAAATTTGACCACACAGCCATGGGTGCACACGGAGTACAGTAGGGGGCTGAGTACATATCCTTGCAGGGATTATCATGGAGGAGGTGCTGTTGTCTATCTTCACTGATTGTGGTTTGCAGTTCAGGACGTAGTTGCAGAGGGCACAGCTGAGACCTAAGTCTCAGAGTTCTGAGGTTACTGTAGTTGTGGATATGTTCACTGAGCTGGGAAGTTCATTTGCAGACATTTTAAACCCCTGTCTAGGTGACATCTTCAGTGCTTTGGAGCCTCCTGTGAAGCGCGACTGTACTGTGTCTTTTGGAATTTGTTTGATTTTAGTTCTGCTGCTTTCGGTTGCTAGTTCCAGTTATTCATTGTAGTGGCCAGTATACTGAGTCTAGGTCAATGTGTTTGTTGAATGAGTCCGTGGCTGAGTGCCATGTTTCTAGAAATTTTCTGACTGTCCTGTTTAGCTTGTGCTATGATCATTGTGTTGTCCCTGTCGAATTTGTGTTCTTTGTCATCTGTGTGTATGGCTGCTGGGGACAGCTGGTCGTGGCATTTAGTGGCTCGTTGGCGTTCATGGATGCGGATTGGTAGTTGCTGCCTATCTGCCCTATAAAGTGTTTCGTGCAGTCTTTGCATGGAAAAATTACATTTGTCTTACACATGATGGGTTTTGGGACTTTTATTTTGGTGAGACATGTGTTTAAATTGTAATCATGTGTATGAACCAAATAAATTCCAGAAGACACAGTCCAGCAACATTTCACAGGAGACTCCAAATCACTGAAGATATCACCTAGACAAGGGACAAAACATCTGCAAATCAACTTCCCAGATCAGCAAACATACCCACAACTATGACAACCAGCATCGAGCTACAAATCTTTACACAAACCTTGAGTTTTGAGGCTAGATTGGTTGGGATTATAGTGTTGAAGATGGGGCTATAGTTAATAATGTAGGAGCCTGACATAGGTATTGTATTATCCAGATGTTCCAGGATGGGTGTAGGGCCACGGAAATGGCATCCGCTGTGGACCTGTTTCATTGATAGGCAAATTGCAGAGAATCAAGGCAGGCTGGGAGGCTACAATTGATGTGGGCCATGACTAACCTTCCAAAGCACTTCATAATTGTTGAGGTCAGAGCTACTGGGTAGTAGTCATTGATGCACGCTTGTATGAGTTTTCTTTGCAACTGGTATGATGGTGGTTTTCAGATTGTAGGAAAGAGAGACTAAAGATGTCAGCAAAAACTTATCTGATATTTGAAGCAGTGACTGAGGGAGCAAGTAATCCGGGGCTCTCGGGGAAGGTGACTTCACACCACTTACATTCTGATCGAACTGAAAATAAAAGGTGTTGAGTCCATCAGGGAGGGTTGTGTTTTTGATTACTATTTTACTCTGCTTCATTTTGTATCCCATTATTTCATGTAGGCCTTGCCAGAGGTGACAGGTGCCTGTGTGGTTAGTTTGGAACTCTAACTTGGTCCTGTCTTGCCTCTTGGAATTTCTAATGGCCTTGTGGAGGTCATATCTGGATTTACTGGAAAGCTCTGGGTCATCTGACTTGAATGGTGCACACCTGGTCTTTAGTAGGCAATGGATTTCCTGCTTCATCCAAGGTTTCTGTGTGGGGAACAAACGGATTGACTTCTTTAGCACACAGTCCTCGACACACTTGCTAATGAAGTTTATGATGGTAGTGTCATTCTCGTCTAGGATGTTTGCTGAATTCTTGAATGTGGTCCAACTCACCAATTCCAACAAGGAGGGGAGGGGAATATGTGTCTGGTGGTGGCCTCCTTGGAAGTGACAGAAATGGTGGTTAATGATCCTCTGGACATGGATGCTGGTGGGTTGGTGGGCGAGGATAAGGGGGACCCTATTGTTCCTTTGGAAGGGAAGACAGGGAGTTAGGACTGAAGGGCGGGAGATCAGTCAAACTCAGCTAAGGGCCCTGTCAACAATGGTGCTGAGGATTCTTCGGTTGAGGAAGCAGGTGGACATTTCGGAGGCCGCCTTGTCAAAGTTGGCATTATCAGAACAGGGAGAAAGTGAGGACTGCAGATGCTGGAGATCAGAGCTGAAAATGTGTTGCTGGAAAAGCGCAGCAGGTCAGGCAGCATCCAAGGAGCAGGAGAATCGACGTTTCGGGCATGAGCCCTTCTTCAGGAATCCTGAAGAAGGGCTCATGCTCGAAACGTCGATTCTCCTGCTCCTTGGATACTGCCTGACCTGCTGCGCTTTTCCAGCAACACATTATCAGAACGGGTATGGTGGAGATGGAGGAACTGGGATAATAGAGTTTTTACAGAAAGTAGGGTGTGAGAATGTATAGTCACGATAATTGGGTGTCAGTGAGTTTGTAGTGAGTATTGGTGGTCAGCCTATCCCCAGAAATAGCAACAGAAATGTTGAGAAAGGGATGGGAGATGAAGGCTTTTGCCTGAGATGTCAAGTTTCCTGCTTCTTGGATGCTTCCTGACCTGCTGTGCTTTTCCAGCACCACTCTAATCTAGACTCTTGATTTCCAACATCTGCAGTCCTCACTTTTGCCATGGGAGGAATCCCTTTGGATTAGGTGAAGGTGAGAGCCAGGTGGAAATTGGAAGTGAAATTAATAAACCTTTCCAATTCTGGACATGAAAAGGAAGCAGTGCCAATAATATCAGCGATATACCAGAGAAAGAGTTGTGGGTGAGGGCCTGAATAGGACTGGAACAAGAAATGTTCCACGGACCCCACAAAGAGGCAGGCATTGGACCCATGCTGGTACCCATGGCCACCCCTTTGACCAGACGAAAGTGAGAGGAGTGAAAGGAGAAGTTGCTCAGGGTGAGGATGAGCTCGGCGGGGCGGAGGAGGGTGGTGGGGGATGGGGAGGTTTCAGGGTGAGGATGAGCTCGGCCGGGTGGAGGAGGGTGGTGGGGGATGGGGATGTTTCAGGGTGAGGATGAGCTCGGCGGGGTGGAGGAGGGTGGTGGGGGATGGGGATGTTTCAGGGTGAGGATGAGCTCGGCCGGGTGGAGGAGGGTGGTAGGGGATGGGGAGGTGCTGAAGCATGCAAACTGGAATTGCTGAAACTGACTCAGAGCTACACATCTGAGAGGGATGTATTTGTAGATGAGGCAATGACAGGATGTAGTGAATCTATCAGGAAGGTTTTTCATCTGATGAAACAAAGGGCTTGGTTAAAGTGTGTCTGCTTTAACGCAAGGAGTGTCAGAAATAAGAGTGACGAACTTAGAGGATGGATCAGTACTTGGGACAATGATGTTGTGGCCATAACGGAGACGTGGGTTTCACAGGGGCAGGAATGGTTGCTAGATGCTCCAGTGTTAAGAACATTTAAAAAGAATTTGAAAAAGGGAGGGTGTAAAAAGAGGAGGAGGTGTAGCATTGCTCATTAGAGAGTGCGCCACAGCTCCAGAAACGAAGGTTGTTGAGGAAGGTTTGTCTACTGAGTCAGTATGGGTAGAAGTTAAGAACAGGAGGCCTATGGAGTATTATCGTTCATTAGCAGAGGGATTGAATTCAAGAGTCGTGAGGTCATGTTGCAGCTGTACAGGACTTTGGTTAGGCCACATTTGGAGTACTGTGTGCAGTTCTGGTCGCCTCACTTTAGGAAAGATGTGGAAGCTTTGGAGAGGGTGCAGAGAAGATTTACCAGGATGTTGCCTGGAATGGAGAGTAGGTCGTACGAGGATAGGTTGAGAGTTCTCGGCCTTTTCTCGTTGGAACGGCGAAGGATGAGGGGTGACTTGATCGAGGTTTATAAGATGATCAGAGGAATAGATAGAGTAGACAGTCAGAAACTTTTTCCCCGGGTACAACAGAGTGTTACAAGGGGACATAAATTTAAGGTGAAGGGTGGAAGGTATAGGGGAGATGTCAGGGGTGGGTTCTTTACCCAGAGAGTGGTGGGGGCATGGAATGCGCTGCCCGAGGGAGTGGTAGAGTCAGATTCATTGGCGACCTTTAAGCGGCATTTGGATAGGTACATGGATGGGTGCTTAATCTAGGATAGAAGTTCGGCACAACATCGTGGGCCGAAGGGCCTGTTCTGTGCTGTATTGTTCTATGTTCTATGTTCTATGTTCTAACAGCAAGGGAACAGCCACCGCATTGGGGGTTTTCTACAGACCCCCCTAATAGCAGTTGGGAGATCGAAGAACTCATAGGTGGACAGATTTAGGAAAAATGCAGATGTAGCAGGGTTGTTGTTATGGGTGACTTCAACTTTCCCAATATTGACTGGAATCTCCTTAGTGCAGATGGTTAGGATGGAGCTGTTTTTGTCAGGTGTGTTCAGGAGGGTTTCCTTACTCAGTACGTAGACAGACCGACAAAGGGAGAGGCCATTTTGGATTTGGTGCTCGGCAGTGAACTAGGACAGGTGTCAGATCTTGCAGTGGGAGACAGTGACCACAACTGCCTCACATTTACCATAGCCTTGGAGAGGGAAAGGAACAGTTACTTTGGAAATATAGTTAATTGGGGAAAAGGAAATTATGACGCTATCAGACAGGAGTTGGGAAGTACAGATTGGGAGCAATTGTTCCACAGAAAGGGTACAACAGACTTGTGGAGACTATTTAAGGAGCAGTTGTTGCAAGTGATACACTAGTTTGTTCCTCTTTGACAGGCAAGAAGGGGTAAGGTTAAGGTGCCTTGGATAACAAGAACAATGAAGCTTCTCATCAAAAGGAAGAAGGCGGACGAAGCAAGGGTTTAGCACAGCTTTAGAGGATTGCTGACTTGCTAGAAAGGAGCTCAGATATAGACTGAGGAGAGCCAGGAGGGGTCACGAAAAAGGCTTAGTGGGAAGGATTAGGAAGAACCTGAAGGCATTTTACTCATACATGAGGAATACGAGAATGGTCAGGCAGAAGGTAGGGCCGATCAGGGATAGTATAAGGAACTTATGCATGGATTAGAGTGGTGCTGGAAAAGCACAGCAGGTCAGGCAGCATCCGATGAGCAGGATCTAATCTTGACTGTGATCTCCAGCATCTGCAGTCCTCAGTTTCGCCAACTTGTGCTTGGAGTCTGAGCAGAGAGGGGAAGCCCTAAGTGAGTTTTTTGCTTCGGTTTTCACTAAGTAAAGGGACCTTGTTGTGAATGAGAACTTTGAGGAGCTGGGAAACAGGCTTGAATAGATCAAGATTGATGAAGTTGATGTGCTGGAAATTTTGGCAAGCATTAAGATTGATAAGTCTCTAGGGTCAGACCAGGTTTATCTCTCACACCAGATTTATCCTAGGCTGCTCCGGGAAGGGAGAAAGGAAGTTGCTGAGCCATTGGTAAAGATCTTTGCTTCCTCAGTCTCCAGGGGAGTTTTACTGGAGGATTGGAGGGAGGTGAATATTGTTCTCTTTTCAAGAAGGGGAATAGGGAAATCCTTGGCAATTACAGACCAGTCAGTCTCTGGTCTGTGGTCAGCAAGATTTTGGAAAGAATTCTGAGGGATAGGATTTATGAGAATTTGGAAAAGCATAGCGTGATTAAAGGCAGTCAGCATGGCTTTGTGAGGTCATGCCTCACAAATCTTCCTAAGTTCTTTGAGGAGGTGACAAGACAGGTCGACGAAGGTCGAGCAATGGATGTGGCGTACTTGGACTTCAGCAAGGCATTTGACAAGGTTCCCCATGGTAGGCTCATTCATAAAGTCAGGAGGTATGGGATACAGGGAGATTTGGCTATCTGGATTCAGAATTGGTTGCTGACACAAGGCAGAGAGTGGTTGTAGATGAAAAGTATTCTGCCTGGAGGTCAGTGGTGAGTGGTGTCCCGCAGGACTCTGTTCTTGGGCCTTTGCTCTTTGTAGATTTTGTAAATGACTTTGCTGAGGTGGTTGAGGAGTGGGCTGGTAAATTTGCAGATGACACAAAGGTTGGAGATGCTGATGATTGTGTCAAGAGCTATTGCAGGCTACAGTGCGACATAGACAGGATGCAGAGCTGGGCTGAGAAATGGCAGATGGAGTTCAACCTGGATAAATGCAAAGTGATGTTTTTTTTGTAAATATATTGACTGAAAAGAAAAAGATTTTTGAATTACTTTACAAAATTACAAAATTAATACAAAGTTGTGTATCCACTTTACAGTATAATAACAGCACCAATGTAAAATTTAAAATAACTAATTACTAATCTACTCGACAAACTACCAAAACTCAAAATAAGATATAAAAAAGAAGACTCTCTATATAAAAAAAACCACAGTATCGTATATTACTAACAACACTAAAAGAAAAAAAAGGAAGGTAAAAAATAAATAGATATGCATTCAAAATAAAATTATATCAAGTCATAACAAAACCCGTATTTATTCGGGATTCTTCCTCCCAGGGGCCCTTGAACCAACGAACATCATCCTCACGGCTAAAAGGCCCTAAACAGTATGGCTGATACATCTGCATCAGTGTAGTTCAAAAAGGGCTGCCATGTCCTAATTCTGTTTGTTTGATGCACCATATTTACAAGGAAGTCCAGGGGAGTATAATCCATAACTGCCCTCTGCCAATTTGAAAGTCCTGCGGGACTTTCCAATATCCAACTTACTAAAATATTTTTCCTCACACAAAAGGAAAGAATATTAATAGTTTCTTCCCGTATGCATCTGGAGAAGGAAAATTTGGAAAGCTCAAAAAGAGAGACACTGTGTCCAGGCCAATCTCCATTCCCAAAATCTTTGGCAAGGCATTTGCTACGCTATCCCAATATCTACGAATCTTATGGCATGTCCACAAACAATGAGTGAGAGTCCCAAATTCTGTTTCACATTTAGGGCACTTTGGGGATGCTCCTTCCTTGAACTTTGCAAGCTGCTCTGGTGCCATATGAGCCCTATGAGGTATCTTCAGTTGAATAGCCTGAGTTCACTCAGGACACTGTTGCTGATGTGAATATTGAGTCACAAGTGATTAGAATGAATGGTCTTGAGGTACAGAGGGAAGGGGGCTGGGGAATACTGGAAAGGATGAACATCGATAAGTCCCCTGGGCCTGATGGCATTTATCCTAGGATCCTATGGGAAGCTAGGGAGGAGATAGCGGAGCCATTGGCCTTGATTTTTATGTCGTCGTTGTCTACGGGAATAGTGCCAGAAGACTGGAGGATAGCGAATGTGGTCCCCTTGTTCAAGAAGGGGAGCAGGGATAGCCCAAGTAACTATAGGCCAGTGAGTCTCACTTCTGTTGTGGGCAATGTCTTAGAGAGAATTGTAAGGGATAGGATTTATGAACATCTGGACAGGAATAATGTGATCAAGGATAGTCAGCATGGTTTTGTGAAGGGCAGGTCGTGCCTCACAAACCTTATTGAATTCTTTGAGAAGGTGACCAAGGAAGTGGACGAGGGTAAAGCAGTAGATGTGGTGTACATGGATTTTAGCAAGGCGTTTGATAAGGTACCCCATGGCAGGCTAATGCAAAAACTACGGAGGTATGGCATTGAGGGTGCATTAGAGGTTTGGATTAGGAATTGGCTGGCTGGAAGGAGACAGAGGGTAGTAGTTGATGGTATAGGTTCATCTTGGAGTGCAGTTACTAGCGGTGTTCCACAAGGATCTGTTTTGGGACCATTGCTGTTCGTCATTTTTATAAATGACCTGGAGGAGGGGCTTGAAGGCTGGGTGAGCAAGTTTGCGGATGACACGAAAGCCGGGGGAGTGGTGGACAGCGAAGAAGGATGTGGCAGGTTACAGCGGGATATAGATAAGTTGCAGAGCTGGGCAGTAAGGTGGCAAATGGAATTCAATGTAGCTAAGTGTGAAGTCATTCACTTTGGTAGGAGTAACAAGAAGATGGATTACTGGGCTAATGGTAGACTACTTGGTAGTGTGGATGAGCAGAATGATCTTGGTGTCCATGTACACAGATCTTTGAAAGTTGCCACCCAGGTAAATAGTGCTGTGAAGAAGGCATATGGTGTACTGGGCTTTATTGGTAGAGGAATTGAGTTCCGGAGTCCTGAGGTCATGTTGCAGTTGTATAAGACTCTGGTGTGGCCTCATCTGGAGTATTGTGTGCAGTTTTGGTCACCATACTATAGGAAGGATGTGGAGGCATTGGAACGAGTGGAGAGGAGGTTTACCAGGATGTTGCCTGGCATGGCAGGAAGATCGTATGAGGAAAGGCTGAGGCACTTGGGGCTTTTCTCATTGGAGAAAAGAAGGTTTCGGGGTGACTTGATAGAGGTGTACAAGATGATTAGGGGTTTAGATAGGGTTGACAGTGAGAACCTTTTTCCACGTATGGAGTCAGCTGTTACTAGGGGACACAGCTTTAAATTAAGGGGAGGTTGGTATAGGACAGATGTTAGGGGTAGATTCTTTACTCAGCGGGTTGTGAGTTCATGGAATGCCCTGCCAGTAGCAGTGGTGGACTCTCCCTCTTTATGGGCATTCAAGCGGGCATTGGATAGGCATATGGAGGTTATTGGGCTAGTGTAGGTTAGGTAGGCTTCGGTCGGCGCAACATCGAGGGCCGAAGGGCCTGTACTGCGCTGTATTTTTCTATGTTCTATGTTCTATGTTCTATTACAGGTAGAGACCTTCCTGGCATTTTCCCAGCTATCCTCCCATATCTCTAAGGAGATTTCCATCCCTAGTTCTTGATTCCAGGTTTTATATAACAGTTCCATGTCCTTCGATACCTTATTACCTAGCGAGTGGTAGAGAGTGCTGACTGAGGGTGCACCCAACGGCCGAAGGACTCTCCTTTCCATATCTGATTGGTACCGATTAGTCATCAATGTGGTCATTTTCTGTATGAAGTCTCGTACTTGAAAATATCGAAAAAGGCCCTTGCTAGGCAACCCGAAATTCTGGCGCAACTGTTCGAAGGACAATATGACCTCCCCATCGAACAGATCTCCCAACAGTAGATACCTCTGGTCTCACAAATTTTAAATCCAGCGTCAGTCAAGCCTGGCTGAAATCCCAACATTCGCACTATAGGAGTAGAAGGGGAGGTTTTTTTTGTAAATTACCCTCATTCTATCGCATCATCCTCCAAGCTTTGATTGTATTTAATACATTTGGGTTTTATAATGATCTGTAATAACTCTCATCTTATCCATAAATAATAGATTGATGAGGGGGCATTTTGCTTGGGAAACCTCAATATCCAACCAAATTGATTGTATGTCACAAGAGACCCAATCAGCAACATATGATAACAGAGAACCCAGTTGGTACCTTCTGAAATCCGGAAAATCTAGACCTCCCCTTACTTGTGGGAGGTGCAACTTATCTAATTTAATAAGAGGCTGTCTATGGTTCCAAATAAAGGAGCCGAGCCAACCATAAAGCTTACGCAGCGCCTGTCTCAGCAACATCAGAGGAAGCATTCTCATGAGCTATGTAGGTGAGGTAGAATATTCATCTTGACCAAACCTCTTCTTCCTCGTCAGGATATCGGGAGATCTTCCCAGGCGTTGGAGGTCCTGCCTTATTTTCTCTAATTAATGCATATAATTAGCTTTGTAAAGCTGACCAAATACAGGGGTAATAAAAATACCTAAATAGAGAAAACCTCTCAGTGACCACTGAAAAGGGAAGCGGGATCCATCTGGAAAATTGGATGTGCTGGTAAGACCTCTTAGCAGTATGGCCTCTGATTTCATAAAGTTAATTTTGTAACCCGAAAACGTACCAAACAAGTTAACCACTTGAATTAAGTGGGGCACAGATATCGATGGGTCATTTAAGAAAACAAGGATGTCGTCTGCGTAAAGAGTGATGTTATGCTAAACCCGATCCTCCCTCCGGGGCTGTTATATTAGGGTTAGTTTGGATAGCTTCCACCAGTGGTTCAATCACTAGTGTAAATAGTAGTGGTGAGATAGGGCACCCTTGATGACAACCTCTGCCAACACTAAAGCTATCTGATGTTACGCCGTTGGTAATCACTGCTGCTCTAGGGTCGTTTTATAATACTGCGACCCACTTGGCAAAGACCGTTCCATAGTATAAAATAGATATGGCCATTCTACCTGATCAAATGCCTTCTCTGCATCTCGGGAGACGACTAATCCCAGTATCGTTCCCTGTGGCAGACTTATACCATGTTTAACACTCTTCTAATATTATTAGTAGATCTACAACATAGCTCTGTACAAAGTACAGTCGTCTGGATCTTTTCCTTAAGAATGAGAGAGATATTTGCTTCTCTCAGGGAGGGCGGGAGGCTACCCTGACTATATGAATAATTAAACATATCTGTAAGTGGTCCAGCCGATTCGTCTGTGAATTCTTTATAAAACTCAGCCTGAAATTCGTTTGGCCCGGGTGGTTTACCGCTCTGGAGCTGCCTCACCACCTCCTGGACTTCCAGGGTTCTCGGGGCAGCATTCAAAAGTGACACCTACTCCAAGGTTAAGCCCAAAAGGGCCAGATTTTTAAAAAAAGACTCCATCTTCCTCACTCTATCCTCAGAGCTGTCCGACTTATGTAACTCGAAGTAGAACTTTCTAAAGGCTGCATTGATGTTTTTAGGATCACAAGTCAGGGTACCAGCACTCTCTTAATAAACGTAAAGGATTGGGGAGCCTTTTTCTTTCTAGCAAGGTATCGCTGTCCTCAAATAATCTCTGCTTCACAAATAGAATCTCCCTCTTTGCTGTTTGACTAAGTGCAGTATTCAAAGTAGCCCTGAGGGCTGTAATCCACTGTAATGTAGTTGTGGACGGCCGATCAGCATACGCTGACTCAGCTGCCTTCAGGCGAGCCTCAAGCAGTCACTGTATTTCTCCCTTTTGTCTTTTCCGGGTCGCAGAATATGAGATAACCAAGCCATGTGCATATGTCTTAGCAGTCTCCCACATCACCGATGGGTTACTGGCGACACCTGAATTGATACCCCAGAAAATTGTAAATTCCTGCGAGAAATATTCTATGAGCTTACCATCCTTCAATAGGAAAAGGTCCATGTGCCAGTGTCGGGAACCCATCTTATCACCACTAGTCCTGACCTCCATATACACTGCTGCGTGGTCGGAAATAGTTGTATTTCCTATTTTACAAGACAATATTGAATTCAGAAAGGTCGAGGGGACAAAAAACATATCGATTCTGGTATGGCACTTGTGTGGGTTAGAATTGAAAGTAAAATCTCTGCCCTCAGGGTGAAAACACCTCCACACATCTACCAGTCCCAACTCCCTATTCAGATCAGCCAACTGCCTAGATCTCAGAGATTTATCCGCAGAGCTCCTACATATCCTGTCCACCTCAGGGTCGATAATACAATGACAATCTCCCCCTATAGTTATGTGAGGCACCCTGAGAGCCATCAACTTGGAGAGCGCGACTGTTACAAATTTAAAAGGATGTGCCGGGGGCGATATACATTCAACATCCATATGTTAGGGCTTTAAGTAATATATACCGTTCAGACTTATCTTTTATTTGGCTTAGCATTTGGAAGGGAAAATGTTTCCGGATAAGAATGGCCACTCTGCTACTTTGTTGAGCTAAAAGATGAAAAGAACACCTGATCAAATCCTCCTGCTGCAGCTTCGAATACTCCTGATCAAGTAGATGTGTCTCCTGTAAAAGGGCTACATCAACGTTCTCTTTTTTAAGACTTGATAATATCTTTTTCCTTTTAATTGGCCAGTGGCTCCCCTTTGACATTCCAGGTGCACCGTTTAAAGGAATGACTAGCCATGATCGTTCAAGTAAGTCCGAGAACCCCCAGGAGGAAGAACCCCAATCAAAAAGCATTGAGTAGAGACCATAAACAATTCACATAAACTTAAAAATACAACCTTTAAAACAACTAAGAACTATTCCTAAAAAAAAGTAAGACATAATCAAGAGGAGACTTTCCCCCTTGTCCACAGGGGGCACTCCTACCTTCCAATAATCCCACCATAACACCTCCCAGCTAGAGCCATGCCCTCGGCCCAGACATCGTAATGTCATGTAAACAAATGCCAATGTCTTATAATACAAAAATTAGAAGTGGGCAACCAACCTGTCCCTTCGATATTATTACCGAGGCACTCTTTACAAAACAGGACTATAAAATAAAAAAATAAAATTACAATCCCAGCAAATATTAAAGAAAAGAAAACTCAGAAATATCCCCCAACAGCCGGAAAAACCAAGTGAGTTATACGTAAGAGTTAAAAGAAAGAACCCCACCCCCAAGGAAGGATAGAAAAGAGAAAGAGGTAAGGGGGGAGGGAAAAAAAGGGGGTCAAATAAAATCATTGTCCATGTAGTTCAAGTCCATCAGTCTATTTGAGAGCATCCAAAAATTCTTTTGCTTTTTCGGGTGATCCGAAGTTACACACAGACCCTCCATGACTGAAGCTCAGCATTGCCAGGTCCCTGCCTGCTGTGAACTTTGTGGTCCTTTACCTTTGGTCATTTTAAAATGTACCAAACTGCTAAAGTTTGATGCAGAATGACTGTAGCTATTGGGAAAAAGCTATTTTTAGTAGTTTAAAAAGTGAGGGGAGGGTAGATACCCCACTTTGCCTGGGTCCTGGGCAGAGCTCAGCAGACTCAGACCTACTGGGTCGCCGTCATCTTGAATCCCCCCAAAATGATGCATTTTGGAAGGTCGAACTTGAGTGCTGAATTCTTGGCAATGTGGAGGAACAGGGGGGTCTTGGTGTTCAGGTGCATATATCCCTCAAAGTTGCCACCCAAGTGGATTGGGTTGTTAAGAAAGCATATGGTGTTTTGGCTTTCATTAACAGGGGGATCAGGTTTAAGAGCCGCGAGGTTTTGCTGCAGCTCTACAAAATCCTGGTGAGACCACACTTGGAATATTGTGTTCAGTTCCGGTCACCCTATTATAGGAAAGATATGGAGGCTTTGGAGAGGGTGCAAAGAAGGTTTACCAGGTTGCTGACTACACTGGAAGGCTTGTCTTACAAGAACATTGACGAAGCTCGGACTTTTCTCTCTGGGGAGAGGGAGGAAGAGAGGTGACCTGATCAAGGTATATAAGGTAATGGGAGGTATGGATTGAGTTAAGAGCCAAAGACTTTCCCCCAGGGCAGGACTGACTGGCATGAGGGGTCATAGTTTCATAGTTTTAAGATATTAGGAGGAAAGTATAGAGGAGATGCAGAGAGTTGTGAAGGCATGGAACGCGTTGCTAGCGGTGATTGTGGAAGCAGAGTCATTAGGGACATTTAAGTGACTGCTGGACATGCACATGGACAGCAGTGAATTGAGGGGAACATAGGTTAGGTTATTTTATTACAGATTAGGATTAATCCTCAGCACAACATCATGGGCCGAAGGGCCTGTTCTGTGCTGTACTTTGGTATGTTCTATTCCATGACATAAAGTACCAGAGGAATGATGGGTGTAAG
Source organism: Chiloscyllium punctatum (assembly GCF_047496795.1). Taxonomy (NCBI): domain Eukaryota; kingdom Metazoa; phylum Chordata; class Chondrichthyes; order Orectolobiformes; family Hemiscylliidae; genus Chiloscyllium; species Chiloscyllium punctatum. The sequence continues at coordinate 7,271,563 of NC_092741.1, forward strand.
TGGAAAGGGCTGAAAATGTGTTGCTGGAAAAGCGCAGCAGGTCAGGCAGCATCCAAGAAGCAGGAGAATCGACGTTTCGGGCATGAGCCCTTCCGAAACGTCGATTCTCCTGCTTCTTGGATGCTGCCTGACCTGCTGCGCTTTTCCAGCAACACATTTTCAGCTCTGATCTCCAGCATCTGCAGCCCTCACTTTCTCCTATAAGTGGGAAAGGACGAGACAAATCAAGTGGAGGGAGGAAGAGCTGGGTTCCTGCGGGACTGGAGCTGGCATCAACAATGGGAATTGTATCTCACAAGCTTGAGGTTTTGAGAACCTAACTAAAAATTTTGCTGTGGGCTGAAAGGAGGAGATTTGGGGGAAATTTGAATATAACATGATTCAGCCTGTAAGTAGAGTCATAGAGTCATACAGAAGTACAGCATGGAAACAGACCCTTCGGTCCAACCTGTCCATGCCGACCAGATATCCCAATCCAATCTAGTCCCACCTGCCAGCACCCGGCCCATATCCCTCCAAACCCTTCCTGTACATATACCCATCCAAATGCCTCTTAAATGTTGCAATTGTACCAGCCTCCACCACATCCTCTTGCAGCTCATTCCATACATGTACCACCTTTGGTGTGAAAAAGTTGCCCCTTAGGTCTCTTTTATATCTTTCCCGCCTCACCCTAAACCTATTCCCTCTAGTTCTGGACAAGCCAATCCCAGGAATAAGACTTTGCCTATTTATCCTATCCATGCCCCTCATAATTTTGTAAACCTCTATAAGGTCATCCCTCAGCCTCCGACACTCCAGGGAAAACAGCCCCAGCCTGTTCAGCCTCTCCCTGTAGCTCAGATCCTCCAACCCAGGCAACATCCTTGTAAATCTTTTCTGAACACTTTCAAGTTTCACAACATCTTTCCGATAGGAAGAAGACCAGAATTGCATGGAATATTCCAACAGTGGCCTAATCAATATCCTGTACAGCCACAACATGACCTCCCAACTCCTGTACACTTCACTATCCTATCTACCTGCGAGTCCACTTTCAAGGAGCTATGAACTTGCACCACCAAGGTCTCTTTGTTCAGCAACACTCACTAGGAGCTTACCATTAAGTGTATAAGTCCTGCTAACATTTGCTTTCCCAAAATGCAGCACCTCGCATTTATCTGAATCAAACTCCATCTTGCCCCTTCTCAGCCCTTGACCCATCTGGTCAAGATCCTGTTGGAATCTTAGGTAACCCTCTTCGCTGTCCACTACACCTCCAATTTTGTCATCTGCAAACTTAATAACTGTACCTTTTATGCTTGCATCCAAATCATTAATGGAAATGACAAAAAGTAGAGAGCCCAGCACCGATCCTTATGGCTCTCCACTGGTCACAGGCCTCCAGTCTGAAAAACAACCCTCCACCACCAACCTGTCTTCTACCTTTGAGCCAGTTCTGTATCCAAATGGCTAGCTCTCCCTGTATTCCATGAGATCTAACCTTGCTATTCAATCTTCCATGGGGAGCCTTGTCAAACACCTTACTGAAGTCCATATAGATCACATCTACTGCTCTGCCCTCGTCAATCTTCTTTGTTACTTCATCAAAAAACTCAATCAAGTTTGTGAGACATGATTTCCCACACACAAAGCCATGTTGACTATCCCGAACCAGTCCTTGCCTTTCCAAATACATGTACATCCTGTCCCTCAGGATTCCCTCCAACAATTTGCCCACCACCAAGGTCAGGCTGACTGGTCTATAGTTCCCTAGTTTGTCCATACCACCCTTCTTAAACAGTGCCACCACATTTGCCAACCTCCAGTCTTCGGGTACCTCACCTGTGACTATCAATGATACAAATATCTCAGCAAGAGGCCCAGCATTCACTTCTCTAGCTTCCCACAGAGTTCTCGGGGACACCTGATCAGGTCCTGGGGATTTATCCACATTTAACCGTTTCAAGACATCCAGCACTTCCTCCTCCATAATCTGGACATTTTGCAAGATCTCACCATCTATTTCCCCACAGTCTATATCTTCCATATCCTTTTCCACAGTAAATACTGATGCAAAATATTCATTTAGTACCTCCCCCATTTTCTGTGGCTCCATACAAAGGCCGCCTTGCTGATCTGCTTCAAGCTCACTGCCTTTATTCCTGATGAAGGGCTTTTGCCCGAAACGTTGATTTCGCTGCTCGTTGGGTGCTGCCTGAACTGCTGTGCTCTTCCAGCACCACTAATCCAGTATATGATCTTTGAGGGGCCCTATTCTCTCCCGAGTTACCCTTTTGTCCTTAATATATTTGTAAAACCCCTTTGGATTCTCCTTAATTCTATTTCCAAAGCTATCTCATGTCCTCATTTTGCCCTCCTGATTTCCCTCTTAAGTATACTCCTACTTTCTTTATACTCTTCTAAGGATTCACTCGATCTATCCTGTCTGTACCTGACATATGTTTCCTTTTTCTTAACCAAACCTTCAATTTCTTTAGCCATCCAGCATTCCTTATAGTTATCAGCCTTCCCTTTCACCCTGACAGGAATATACTTTCTCAGGATTCTTGTTATCACATTTCTGAAGGCTTCCCATTTTCCAGCTGTCCCTTTACCTGCGAACATCTGCCCCCAATCAGCTTTTGAAAGTTCTTGCCTAATACTGTCAAAATTGGCCTTTCTCCAATTTAGAACTTCAACTTTTAGATCTGGTCTATCCTTTTCCATCACTATTTTAAAACGAATAGAATTATGGTCACTGGCCCCAAAGTACTCCCCCACTGACACCTCAGTCACCTGCCCTGCCTTATTTCCCAAGAGTAGATCAAGTTTTGCACCTTCCCGAGTGGGCACATCCACATACTGAATCAGAAAATTGTCTTGTACGCACTTAAGAAATTCCTCTCCATCTAAACCTTTAACACTATGGCAGTCCCTGTTGATGTTTGGAAAGTTAAAATCCCCTACCATACCTCCCTATTATTCTTACAGATAGCTGTGATCTCCTTACAAGTTTGTTTCTCATTTTCCCTCTGACTATTGGGGGGTCTATAATACAATCCCAATAAGATGATCATCCCTTTCTTATTTCTCAGTTCCACCCAAATAACTTCCCTGGATGTATTTCCAGGAATAGAACATAGAACAATACAGCGCAGTACAGGCCCTTCGGCCCTCGATGTTGCGCCGATCAAAGCCCACCTAACCTACACTAACCCACTATCCTCCATATACCTATCCAATGCCCGCTTAAATACCCATAAAGAGGGAGAGTCCACTACTGCTACTGGCAGGGCATTCCATGATCTTACGACTCGCTGAGTGAAGAACCTACCCCTAACATCAGTCCTATATCTACCCCCCCTTAATTTAAAGCTATGCCCCCTTGTAATAGCTGACTCCATACGCGGAAAAAGGTTCTCACTGTCAACCCTATCTAAACCCCTAATCATCTTGTACACCTCTATCAAATCACCCCTAAACCTTCTTTTCTCCAAAGAAAACAACCCCAAGTGCCTCAGCCTTTCCTCATAGGATCTTCCTACCATACCAGGCAACATCCTGGTAAACTTCCTCTGCACCCGTTCCAGTGCCTCCACATCCTTCCTATAGTATGGCGACCAAAACTGCACACAATATTCCAGAAGCGGCCGCACCAGAGTCTTATACAACTGCAGCATGACCTCAGGACTCCGGAACTCAATTCCTCTACCAATAAAAGCCAGTACGCCATATGCCTTCTTCACTGCACTATTTACCTGGGTGGCAACTTTCAGAGATCTGTGTACATGGACACCAAGATCCCTCTGCTCTTCCACACTACCAAGTAGTCTACCATTAGCCCAGTAATCCATCTTTTTATTACTCTTACCAAAGTGAATATCGTCCCTCAGCACAGCTGTAATGTTATCCATTATCAAAAATGCCACTCCCCCTCCTCTTTTGCCTCCCTTTCTATCCTTCCTGTAGCATTTGTATCCTGGAACATTCAGCTGCCAGTCCTGCCCATCCCTGAGCCATGTTTCTGTAATTGCTATGATATCCCAGTCCCATGTTGCTAACCATGCCCTGAGTTCATCTGCCTTCCCTGTTGAGCCCCTTGCATTGAAATAAATGCAGTTTAATTTATTAGTCCTACCTTGTCCCTGCCTGCCCTGACTGTTTGACTCACTTCTGTTTTCAACTGTACCCATCTCAGATTGATCTCTTTCCTCATGATCTCCCTGGGTCCCACCCCCCCACCTCACTAGTTTAAATCCTCCCGAGCAGCTCGAGCAAATTTCCCTGCCAGTATATTAGTCCCCTTCCAATTTCGGTGCAATCCATCCTTCTTGTACAGGTCACTTCTATCCCAAAAGAGATTCCAATGATCCAAAAATGTGAATCCTTCTCCCATACACCAGCTCCTCAGCCATGCATTCAATCCACATGAAGTTCCAGCTGGGATTAGAATGCCGAAGGGTTAACTTCAAAGACACTAATCTTCTAAATCAGTTAAGATTCACGTTCATTTAATAGAGTCAAGAAGTCCATAAATCCCAGACTTTTCCCGACAGCCTTTCTAAATTAAATGTACATTAGCCACTCTCCAGACCTCTGGCATTTAACCTCATAGACTCATAGAACTCTCCAGCACGTAAACAGATCCTTTGGTCGAACTCATCCATGCCGACCAGATATCCTATATAAATCTAGTTCCATTTACCGGCGTTCGGCCCATTTCTCTGTAAAGGAGAAAAGGAGAACTGCAGATGCTGGAGATCAGAGTCGAGATTGTGCTGCTGGAAAAGCACAGCATCCCTCATTCCTGATGAAGGGTCCTGTTTGAAACATCGATTTTCCTGCTCCTCGGATACTGCCTGACCTGTTGCGCTTTTCCAGCATCACACTCTCAATCCATATCCCTCTAAAGCCATCATATTCATCCACCTTTTAAATGTTGGCATTGTACCAGCCTCCACTACTCCCTCAGGCAGCTAATTCCATGCACGTACCACCCTCTGCGTGAAAAGGTTGCTCTTTAAGTCCTTTTATACCCTTTTATGTCTTTCCCCTCTCACCTTAAACGTATGCTGTCCAATTTTGGACTTCCCAACCCCAGGAAAAAGACCTTATCTATTTAGCCTATCCATGCACAAATTAGTTCGTCTGAGACAGGTAAGAAGGGGTAAGATTAAGGAACCTTGGATGATGAGAACAGAGGAACTTCTCATCAAAAGGAAGAAGGCAGCTTATGTAAGGTGGAGGAAGCAAGGATCTGCACAGCTTCAGAGGATTACAGGCTTGCTAGAAAGGAGCTCAGATGTGGACTGAGGAGAGCCAGAGGGGGCACGAGAAAGGCTTGGCAAGACGGATTAGGGAGAACCCGCAGAATGGTGTGTTGTTTCCCTGGTGCTAGGATCAAGGATGTCTCAGAGAGGGTGCAGAATGTTCTCACGGGGGAGAGGGCCAGCAGGAGGTCATTGTCCACATTGGAACCAATGACATTGGAAGGGAAAAGATTGAGATTCTGAGGGGAGATTATAGAGAGTTAGGCAGAAATTTAAAAAGGAGGTCCCCGAGGGTAGTAATATCTGGATTACTCCTAGTGCTACGAGCTAGTGAGGGCAGGATTAGGAGGTTAGAGCAGATGAATGCATGGCTAAGGAGCTGGTGTATGGGAGAAGGATTCACATTTTTGGATCATTGGAATCTCTTTTGGGGTAGAAGTGACCTGTACAAGAAGGATGGATTGCACCTAAATTGGAAGGGGACTAATACATTGGCAGGGAAATTTGCTAGAGCTGCTCGGGAGGATTTAAACTAGTAAGGTGGGGGGAGGGCGGAGTGGGGGGGGTGGGACCCAGGGAGATAGTGAGGAAAGAGATCGATCTGAGATGGGTACAGCTGAGAACAGAAGTGAGTCAAACAGTCAGGGCAGGCAGGGACAGGGTAGGACTAATAAATTAAACTGCATTTATTTCAATGCAAGGGTCCTAACAGGGAAGGCAGATGAACTCAGGGCATGGTTAGGAACATGGGACTGGGATATCATAGCAATTACAGAAACATGGCTCAGGGATGGGTAAGACTGGCAGCTTAATGTTCCAGGATACAAATGCTACAGGAAGGATAGAAAGGGAGGCAAGAGAGAAGGGGGAGTGGCAGTTTTGATAAGGGATAGGATTACAGTTGTGCTGAGGGAGGATATTCCCCGAAATACATCCAGGGAAGTTATTTGGGTGGAACTGAGAAATAAGAAAGGGATGATCACCTTATTGGGATTGTATTATAGACCCCCCCAATAGTCAGAGGGAAATTGAGAAACAAACTAGTAAGGAGATCTCAGCTATCTGTAAGAATAATAGGGTAATTATGGTAGGGGATTTTAACTTTCCAAACATCGACTGGGACTGCAGTAGTAAGAAAGGTTTAGATGGAGAGGAATTTGTTAAGTGTGTACAAGATAATTTTCTGATTCAGTATGTGGATATACCGACTAGAGAAGGTGCAAAACTTAACACAATCTTGGGAAATAAGGCAGGGCAGGTCACTGAGGTGTCAGTTGGGGAGCACTTTGGGGCCAGTGACCATAATTCTATTCATTTTAAAATAGTGATGGAAAAGGATAGACCAGATCTAAAAGTTGAAGTTCTAAATTGGAGAAAGGCCAATTTTGACGGCATTAGGCAAGAGCTTTCGAAAGCTGATGTTCACAGGTAAAGGGACAGCTGGAAAATGGGAAGACTTCAGAAATGAGAAAGCAAGAATCCTCCAAGAATCCAGATAGTCACCCTCCTGTCAGGGTGAAAGGGAAGGCTGGTAGGTATAGGGAATACTGCATGACCAAAGAAATTAAGGGTTTGGTTAAGAAAAAGAAGGAAGCATATGGCAGGTATAGACAGGAGAGATCGAGTGAATCCTCAGAAGAGTAAAAGAAAAGAGCAAAACGGGGACATGAGATAGCTTTGGCAAATAGAATTAAGGAGAATCCAAAGGGGTTTTACAAATACATTAAGGACAAAAGGGTAACTCGGGAGAGAATAGGGCCCCTCAAAGATCAGCAAGGCGGCCTTTGTGTGGAGCCACAGAAAATGGGGGAGGTACTAAATGAATATTTTGCATCAGTATTTACTGTGAGAAAGGATATGGAAGATATAGACTGTGGAGAAATAGATGGTGAGATCTTGCAAAATGTCCAGATTATGGAGGAGGAAGTGCTGGATGTCTTGAAACGGTTAAAGGTGGATAAATCCCCAGGACCTGATCAGGTGTACCTGAGAACTCTGTGGGAAGCTAGAGAAGTGATTGCTGGGCCACTTGCTGAGATATTTGTCGATAGTCACAGGTGAGGTGCCGGAAGACTGGAGGTTGGCAAACGTGGTGCCACTGTTTAAGAAGAGCGGTAAAGACAAGCCAGGGAACTATAGACCGGTGAGCCTGACCTCAGTGGTGGGCAAATTGTTGGAGGGAATCCTGAGGGACAGGATGTACATGCATTTGGAAAGGCAAGGACTGATTCGGGATAGTCAACATGGCTTTGTGTGTGGGAAATCATGTCTCACAAACTTGATTGAGTTTTTTGATGAAGTAACAAAGAAGATTGACGAGGGCAGAGAGGTAGATGTGATCTATATGGACTTCAGTAAGGCGTTCGACAAGGTTCCCCATGGGAGACTGATTAGCAAGGTTAGATCTCATGGAATACAGGGAGAGCTAGCCATTTGGATACAGAACTGGCTCAAAGATAGAAGACAGACGGTGGTGGTGGAGGGTTGTTTTTCAGACTGGAGGCCTGTGACCAATGGAGTGCCACAAGGATCGGTGCTGGGCCCTCTACTTTTTGTCATTTACATAAATGATTTGGATGCGAGCATAAGAGGTACAGTTAGTAAGTTTGCAGATGACACCAAAATTGGAGGTGTAGTGGACAGCGAAGAGGGTCACCTCAGATTCCAACAGGATCTGGACCAGATGGGCCAATGGGCTGAGAAGTGGCAGATGGAGTTTAATTCAGATAAATGCGAGGTGCTACATTTTGGGAAAACAAATGTTAGCAGGACTTATACACTTAATGGTAAGGTCCTAGTGAGTGTTGCTGAACAAAGAGACCTTGGAGTGCAGGTTCATAGCTCCTTGAAAGTGGAGTCGCAGGTAGATAGGATGGTGAAGAAGGCGTTTAGTATGCTTTCCTTTATTGGTCAGAGTATTGAGTACAGGAGTCGGGAGGTCATGTTGCGGCTGTACAAGACATTGGTTAAGCCACTGCTGGAATATTGCATGCAATTCTAGTCTCCTTCCTATCGGAAAGATGTTGTGAAACTTGAAAGGGTTCAGAAAAGATTTACAAGAATGTTGCCTGGGTTGGAGAATTTGAGCTATAGGGAGAGGCTGAACAGGCTGGGGCTGTTTTCCCTGGAGCGTCGGAGGCTGAGGGGTGACCTTATAGAGGTTTACAAAATTATGAGGGGCATGGATAGGATAAATAGGCAAAGTCTTTTCCCTGGGGTCGGGGAGTCCAGAACTAGAAGACATAGGTTTAGGGTGAGAGGGGAAAGATATAAAAGAGACCTAAGGGGCAACTTTTTCACACCAAAGGTGGTACGTGTATGAAATGAGCTGCCAGAGGATGTGGTGGAGGCTGGTACAATTGCAACATTGAAGAGGCATTTGGGTGGGTGTATGAATAGGAAAGGTTTGGAGGGATATGGGCCGGGTGCTGGGAGGTGGGACTAGATTGGATTGGGATATCTGGTGGGCATGGACAGGTAGGACCGAAGGGTCTGTTTCCATGCTGTACATCTCTATGACTCTATAACCCAAAGGCATTTTATCATACATGAGGAATAAGAGAATGCTCAGGGTGAAGGTAGGGCCAATCAGGGATAGCAGAGGGAACTTGTGCATGGAGCCTTAGCAGATAGGGGAAGTCCCAAATGAGTTTTTTGCTTCGTTTTCACCAAGGAAAGGGAACTTGTTGTAAATGAAAACTTAGAGGAGCTGGGACACAGTCTTGACCAGATCAAGATTGATGAAGTTGGTGTGCTAGAAATTTTGGGAAACATTCATATTGATAAGTCCCCAGGGCCAGACCAGATTTATCCTAGGCTGCGCCGGGAAGCGAGAAAGGAAGTTGCTAAGCTGCTGGCGAGGATATTTTTCTCCTCACTCTCCACGGGAGTCGTACCGGAGGATTGGAAGGAGGCGAATGTTGTTCCACTTTTCAAGAAGGGTAATAGGGAAATCCCTGGCAATTATAGACCAGTCAGTCTTATGTCTGTGGTCAGCAAAGTTGTAACATAGAACATAGAACAGTCCAGCACAGAACAGGCCCTTCAGCCCACGATGTTGTGCCGACCATTGATCCTCATGTAAGGTAAACCTAATGTATGAACCCTCAAATTTCTGTGACCATATGCATGTCCAGCAGGGTCTTAAATATCCCCAATGACTTTGCTTCCACAACTGCTGCTGGCAACACATTCCATGCTCTCACAACTCTCTACGTGAAGAACCCGTCTCTGACATCCCCTCTATACTTTCTGCCAAACAGCTTAAAACTATGACCCCTTGTTTTAACAATTTCTGCCCTGGGTAAAAGTCTCTGGCTATCAACTCTATCTATGCCTCTCATTATCTTGTACAACTCAATTAGGTCCCCTCTCTTCCTTCTTTTTTCCAATGAAAAACGTCCGAGCTCAGTCAACCTCTCTTCAAAAGATAAGCCCTCCATTCCAGGCAGCATCCTGGTAAACCTCCTCTGAACGCTCTCCAAAGCATCCACATCTTTCCTATAATAGGGCGACCAGAACTGGACACAGTATTCCAAGTGCAGTCTAACCAAAGTTTTATAGAGCTGCAACAAGATCTCATGGCTCTTAAACTGAATTCCCCTCTTAATGAAAGCCAAGTTGTGGAAAGAATTCTGAGGGATGGGATTTATAACTATTTGGCAAAGCATAGTGTGATTATAGGCAGTCAGCATGGCTTTGTGAGGGGCAGGTCATGCCTCACAAATCTTATTGAGTTCTTTGAGGAGGTGTCAAGACAGGTCGACAACGGTAGAGTAGTGGATGTGGTGTATTTGGATTTCAGCAAGGCATTTGATAGGGTTCCCTACGGTAGGCTCATTCATAAAGTCAGGAAGTATGGGATACAGGGAGATTTGGCTATCTGGATTCAGAATTGTTGGCTGACAGAGGCAGAGTGTGGTTGTTAATAGAAAGTATTCTGCCTGGAGGTCAGTGTTGAGTGTGGCCCCGCAGAGCTCGGTTCTTGGGGCCTCTGCTCTGTAGTTTTTATAAAGGACTTGGATGAGAACGTTGAAGGGTGGGCTGGTAAATTTTCAGATGACACAAACGTTGGAAAGGTCATTGATAGTATAGAGGGCAACTGCAGGCTACAGCGTGACATAGACAGGATGCAGAGCTGGGCTCAGAAATGGCAGGTGGAGTTCAACCTGGGTAAATGCGAAGTGATGCATTTTGGAAGATCGAACTCAAATGCTGAATATAGGATTAAAGACAGGGTTCTTGCCAGAGTGGCGGAACAGAGGGATCTGGGTGTGCAAATACATAGATCCCTTAAAGTTGCCACCCAAGCGGATAGGGTTGTTAAGAAAGCATGTGGTGGTGTTTTGGCTTTCATTAACAGGGGGATCGAGTTTAAGAGCCCCGAGGTTTTACTGCAGCTCTACAAGTCCCTGGTAAGACCACACTTGGAATTGTGTCCAGTTCTGGACACCCTACTATGGGAAAGATACAGAGGCTTTGCAGAGGGTGCAAGGAAGGTTTACCAGGATGCTGCCTGGACTGGACAGCTTGCCTAATGAAGAGAGGTTGACTAAACTCAGAATTTTCTCTCTGGAGAGAAGGAGGAAGAGAGGAGACCTGATCGAGATATACAAAATAATGAGAGGAATAGATAGAGTCAATAGCCAGAGACTTTTCCCCAGGGCAGGATTGACTGGTACGAGAAGTCATAGTTTGAAGAAATTCAGATGAAGGTATAAAGGAGACATCGGAGATAAGTTCTTTACGCAGAGAGTTGTGAACGCATGGAATGTGTTGCCAGTTGAGGTGGTGGAAGGGAAGTCATTGGGGACATTTAAGCAATTGTTGGACATTCACATGGATAGCAGTGAGTTGAGGGGTGCTTAGGTTAAGTTACTATATTTTACATTAGGATTAAGTCTCGGTACAACATCGTGGGCTTACAGGCCTGTTCTGTGCTGTACTTTTCTATGTTCTATGCATCTCATGATTTTATAAACCTCCATAAGGTCATCCCTCAGCCTCCGTCGCTCCAGGGAAAACAGCCCTAGCCTATTCAGACTCTCACTATAGCTCAAACCCTCCACCTCTGACAACATCCTCATAAATCTTTTCTGAGCCCTTTCAAGTTTCAGCGCATCCTTCATATTGGAGGGATTTGCACCTGAATTGCACCTGACTACTTCATTGACTCAATTAAATGAAAATGAATCTGAATTGATTAAATGATTATTGCTTATGAAGCTAACCGTATCTCATTCTAATCCCAGCTGGAACTTCACGTGGATTTACAGGCTGAATCATGTCACATTCAAATTTCCTCCTAACAGCTCCTTTTTTCAGCTCCTTGTCCGAAAGCCCAAGGTCGCTGGCCAACAGATGCTGATCAACCATTTACTTTATTGTCCACCACCATCGATATTGGCCAGATGTCCTGGTTAGCATCGTAAAGGTGGGTGGTTAGACCATCTGTAGTAATCGATCCTTTATTCCAGGTGTTTATTACCCCAATTGCTAAATCTAACTTTCTGAAGGTATAGACATGTTCAGCATAGAAATAAATCCTTGATCCAACTTATTCATGCTGACCAGATATCCTAACCTAATCTAGTCCCATTTACCAGCACTTGGCCCATATCCCTTTAAACCCTTCCTATTCATGTGCCCATCTCGATGCCTTTTAAGTATTGTAATTGCACTAGCCTCCACCACTTTCTCATTCAATACACACACCACCCTTTGTGTGAAAAAGTTATCCCTCAGGGCCTTTTTAAACCTTTCCCCTCTCACTTTAAACCTATGCCTTCTATTTTGGAACTCCCCTACCCTGTGGGAAAGGCCTTGTCTATTTATCCTATCCATGCCCCTCATGATTTTATAAACTTGTATGAAGTCACCCCTCAGCCCCCGACACTCCCAGGGAAAATAGCTCCAGCCAGTTGATAAAGCTGTTAAGCAGGCAAATGGTGTTTTGGCTTTTGTTAGCAGGGGGATTGAGTTTAAGAGCCGCAAAGTTTTGATGCAGCTGTGTAAAACCCTGGTCAGACCACACTTGGAATATTGTGTCCAGTTTTGGCCGCCTCATCAGAGGAAGGACACAGATGCTTTAGGGAGGGTGCAGATGGGATTTACCAGGTGCTACCTGGGTTGGAGGGCGTGTCTTATGAAGAGAGGTTGAGTGAGCTAGGGCTGTTCACACTGGACAGAAGAGGAAGAGAAGTGACTTGATAAAGGTGTGCAAGGTAATGAGAGGCATGGACAGAGTAGATAGCCAGAGACTTTTCCCCAGGGTAGAAATGGCTGACACGAGGGTCATAATTTTAAGGTGATTGGAGGAATGTATAGGGGAGATGTCATAAGACGGTTCTTTACACAGAGAGTGGTGGGTGTGTGGAATGCACAGCCAGCAGTGGTAGTAGAGTCAGAGACATTAGGGACATTTAAGCGACTGCAGGACAAGCACATGGATAGCAGTAAATTGGAGGGTGTGTAGGCTAGGTTGATCTTAGATTAAGGTAAATGCATAGCACAACATTGTGGGCTGAAGGGCCTGTACTGTTCTATGTTCTGTATTCTATTCAGCCTCTCCCTGTCACACAAACCCTCCAATCCTGGCAACATCCTTTACTGAACCCTTTCAAGTTTCTACTGCCACCCCTTTTGCTCCTTTCTTACATGGTAACTGAGACAGATCAGCTTTATGACTAATAACATTTGAATTATAATTAGGGCATGGGAGATAAACCAGATCCATGAGTGTATTTGTACGCTGGAGCACTAAATCCACAATCTTCCCAATAAGCAGGTCAATACGTTCTTTTAAGACTCAAGTTTGTTGGTATAAGAGTGAACTGGGTTAACAAGTTCAAAGAAGGTTTGTAGCTCAGCTTGAGGTTCTGGAGTTAAGTTTGTCGCTGAGCTGGAAGGTTTATTTTCAGATGTTTCATCACCATATTAGGTAACATCATCAGTGAGCCTCCGGTGAAGCACTGGTGTTTGTGACCCACTTTCTATTTATGTGTTTAGGTTTCCTTGGGTTGGTGATGTCAATTCCTGTGATGATGTCAGTTCCTGTGTAGTAGTAATTTCTTGTTCTTTTTCTCAGAGGGTGGTAAATGGGGTGAACTGAGGTGACCAGGTTCCGTGTATCCTTTGAGCCTGTTCCTGAATCACTGCTAGGTGTTCAGGTAGGAAGGGGATATCATAAGAACACTGGCTCAAATACTGTGTCAAATTATCCTTTCAATTCTCCATGACCTGGAGGTCAACTCTGCCTTTCTTGTATATTTCTGCTAATGCCACTTTCCCTATTCTTGCTGGTCAAGGCATACAGTGTGATTGGCTATGAAGCTTCATTGATTTGTTTCGTATTGAGAATTCTACAGCCGTATAGAAAATTAAAAATCACACAACACCAGGTTACAGTCCAACAGGTGTAATTGTACTCCACAAACATCTGATGAAGGAGCGGTGCTCCGAAAGCTAGTGCTTCCAATTAAACCTGTTGGACTATAACCTGGTGTTGTATGATTTTTAACCCCAGTCCAACACCGGCATCTCCAAATCAGAGAAAAGCAAGTCTGGGGCAGTCGACTGGGACAACACATCCATCTGAGGACAAGCCAAACAGAGACACGTACAAGAATTCCTAGAAGCATGACATTCCAACCGGAACTCTAACGATTAACACATCATAGAACATACAACATAGAACAATACAGCACAGAACAGGCCCTTCAGCCCACGATGTTGTGCCGAACATTTGTCCTAGTTTAAGCACCTATCCGTGTACCTATCCAAATGCCGCTAAAAGGTCACCAATGATTCTGACTCTGGCACTCCCACAGACAGCACATTCCATGCCCCCACCACTCTCTGGGTAAAGAACCTACCCCTGACATCCCCCTATACCTTCCACCCTTCACCTTAAATTTATGTCCCCTTGTAACACTCTGTTGTACTCAGGGAAAAAGTCTCTGACTGTCTACTCTATCTATTCCCCTGATCATCTTATAAACCTCTATCAAGTCACCCCTCATCCTTCGCCGTTCCAATGAGAAAAGGCCTAGCACTCTCAACCTATCCTCGTACGACCTATTCTCCATTCCAGGCAACATCCTGGTAAATCTCCTCTGCACCCTCTCCAAAGCTTCCACATCTTTCCTAAAATGAGGCGACCAGAACTGCAAACAGTACTCCAAATGTGGCCTTACCAACATCAAGTTAGACCCCATCTACTACTCCCTGAGGAAAAGAACAGGAAATAACATCACCACAGGAAATAACATCACCAACCCAAAGAAACCCAAACATATAAATGGAAAGTAGGAATCATGAACACTGCTTCGCCTGAGGCCCACTAATGATTTTACCTATTAGGGTGAGAAACTGTCTGTTACTGAACCTCCCAGGTCAGCAAAAAAGCCTACATCCAGAACCTCAACTTGAGCTAAAAATCTTCTCAAATCTCGCTAAGGCAATACAGGCTCAAGCATAAAACTTTGAAGGTGTACTGGAGCAGAAGTTTTGATTAGATTAGATTCCATACAGTGTGGAAACAGGCTGTTCGGCCCAACAAGTCCACACCGACCCTCCTAAGAGTAACCCTCTGACGAATGCACCTAACACTATGCGCAATGTAGCATGGCCAATTCACTTGACCACATCTTTGGATTGTGGGAGGAAACTGAAGCACCCGGAGGAAATCCACACAGACGTGGAGAGAATGTGCAAACTCCACACAGACAGTCTCCTGAGGCTGGAATTGAACCCGGGTCCCTGGCGCTGTGAGGCACTGTCATTGAGGTTCACCTGCAGAAATCTCCGAAAATGACCAGGCTGAAGCATCTTCAGCCAATCTTCAGTCAGAAGTGCTGAGTGGATATTCCATCTTAGCCTTCTCCAGTGGTCCCCAGCATCACAGATACCAGTGTCCAGCCAATTCGATTCCCTCCACGTGATATCAAGAAACAGTTGGAGACACCGGATACTGCAAAGGCAATGGGCCCTGACAACATTCTTCAATAGTACTGAAGACGTGTGCTCCAGAACTTGCCATTCCCTAGCCAAGCTGTTCCAGTAGTGTTACAACACTGGCATCTACCTGACAATTTGGAAATCTGCCCAGGTATACCCTGTACAAAAAACGCAGGACAAACCCAACCTGACCAATTACAGACAATCAGTCTACTCTCCATCCTCAGTAAAATAATGGAAGGGGTCATTAACAGTGCAATCAAGCAGCACCTGCTCAGCAATAACCTGCTCAGTGACGCCCAGTTTGGGTTCCATCACGGCCACTCAGCTCCTGACCTCATTCCAGCCTTGGGTCAAACATGGACAAAAGAGCTGAAATTCCAGAGGGGAGGGGAGAGTGACAGCCTTTGATATCAAGGCTGCATTTGACTGAGTGTGGCATCAAGGAGCCCTAGCAAAACTGGACTCCCTGGGTATCAGGGGGCAAGCACTCCGCTGGTTAGTCATACCTGACACAAAGGAAGATGGTTGTGGTTGTAGAGGGTCTGTCATCTCAGCTCCAAGGCATCTCTGCAGGGGTTCCTCAGGGTAGTGTCCTAGGCCCAACCATCTTCAGTTGCTTCATCAATGACCTTCACTCTATCATAAGGTCAGAAGTGGGGATGCTCGCTGATGATTGTACAGTCACCACCATTTCAAACTCCTCAGATACTGAAGCAGTCCGTGCTAAAACGTAACAAGATCTGGACAATATCTAGGTTTGGGCCAACAAGTGGCAAGTAACATTCATGCCACACAAATGCCAGACAAATGACCATCACCAGTAAGAGGCACTCTAACCACCAACCCTTGACATTCAACGGTATTACCATCACTGTCAACATCCTTGGGGGTTACCATTGACCAGATATTCAATTGGACTCACCACATAAACACAATGGCTACAAGAGCAGGTCAGAGACTAGGGATACTGCGGCAAGTAACTCACTTCCTGACAGCCCAAAGTCTAGCGACCATCTGCCAGGCGCAAGTGATGCAATATTCCCCACTTGCCTAGATGTGTGCAGCTCCAACAACACTCAAGAAGCCTGACACCATCCAGGACAATGCAACCTGCTTGATTGGCACCACACCGACAAACATTCAGTCCCTCCACTGGCACTCAGTAGCAGCAGTGTGTACTATCTGGAAGATGCACTACAGAAATTCATCAAAGATCCTTAGACAACACCTTCCAAACCCATGACCACTTTCATCGAGAAGGACAGGGGCAGCAGGTACTTGGGAACACCACCACCTGCAAGTTCCCCTCCAAGCCACTCACCACCCTGACTTGGAAATGCACCACTGTTCCTTCACAGTTGTTGGGTCAAACTCCTGGAATTCCCTCCCTCCTGGAATTGTGGGTCAACCCACAGCAAGTGGACTGCAGCGATTCAAGAGGTCAGCCTACCACCACGTTCTCAAGTGCAAATAGGGATGGGTTATCAATGCTGGCCAGCCAGCGACACCCAAGTCCCACAAATGAATAAAAAAATCTAGGGGTCACAGTTTGAAGATTGTCAGTAAGAGATCTAGGAGTGAGATAAGCAGAACCTTCTTTACTTCGAGAGTTGGTATAATTTGGAACATGCTGCCTGGAGAGTGGAGGCAGATTCCATCGGAGGTTTCATACAGCTGGATATGTATTTGAAAGTGATGCAGTTAGTGGGCTGCGGAGATAGGGCTGGATGGTGGGACTAGCTGGGTAGCTGTATTAGGAGCTGGTACAGACAGGATGGATGGCATGACGTTCTTCTGAACTGAAGATTCTATGATTCTATTAGTGCTGTGTATATATGTCTGAACCATGAGCTGACAACCAGTTAATCTGTGGTTCCTTTATTGTGAAACATTGAATAAATATTTATTTGTTACCCTCATTAAACTGCCTTAGACTCTCCTGTGTCTGTTCAAGCACCATTGGTGCTACAGACATCATTCCTACTAGCATCATCTGAGATGTTTTTCCTGAACTTAACTAATGGTTACTGAATGACTCTCCAAATATAGTGGGCAGATTTTGGATCAGTTTTGTTTGGCTCTGATTGGCATTTAGTTCCATGCTTTGAATTCTTTGCTCTTCAGTTATGATTTTCTTAAATTGGGGGCTCAGTATCAGATGTTCTGATCCAGGGCTGCTAGATTTATGGAATTAGCCTTAGGATCTAATTTTCCTTGAAAAACTCAGGGTGTGACCACTGAGTGCTGCACCCCACTATCGAACTGAGCTGCTACAGTCATCATTTGAGTAATAAAGGTCATGTATCAGTGTCTGGTTTGGATGAACCACTTGGGCAGGCTGATACTGGAAATGTATACAACTACAGGCACTAACTCACGTTGTACATTATAGTATTTTATTATCATTGATTAAGACCAGACCGTTCCTCAGTCTAAGACTCATGCTCAGATATGGACGTGGCAAGTTGTTTGGCGGTGCAGTTGGAATGATAATCCCCACAGGGGATTGTCTGTGGTCTTTATTGTGGAAGGAGGTGACGTTGTAGTGACATTTATTTCGTCGGGGTGGGTTTCCCCTATCCATCCATCATCACTGTTCCCCCATTGACGAACAAGTACAAGTGATCGAAAAGGTTTCAAATGTCCTCTCTCACATTGAATGGAGGGGAATTTAGGATCTGGCAAAAGCCATTACCCATCCCATGTAAACACACCTTTCCTATTCACAAATAAATTCAAACGCCTCTTCCAAATCTGTTCTCCTACGGTCATGTTCAGCATTCCATTCTGCTTTGGTTGAGGTAACACCAGAGTTCCTCTCACATTGAGCTACCAATCACTGCTTCCACAGCCAGGAATAATCGTCCCTCAAGGGTTAAAGTGGTGGCCAGCCTTCTACAAATTGAATAAAGAGCTGCCCCAGTTGTCACTGTTCTGTTGGCATTAGTTCTGTAGCTCAGAATCAATTGTGTTGAGCTTCAGCTGTGATGAGATCTTCACCTGCCTTCTACCTTTCATATCCAAACAGGCATGGGCGGCACGGTGGTTAGCACTGCTGCCTCACAGCGCCAGAGACCCGGGTTCAATTCCCGCCTCAGGCGACTGACTGTGTGGAGTTTGCACGTGGGTTTCCTCTAGGTGCTCCTGTTTCCTCCCACAGTCCAAAGATGTGCAGGTCAGGTGGATTGGCCATGCTAAATTGCCCGTAGTGTTAGGTAAGGGGTAATTGTAGGGGTATGGGTGGGTTGCGCTTCGGCGGGTCGGTGTGGACTTGTTGGGCCGAAGGGCCTGTTTCCACACTGTAATGTAATGTAATCTAATCTAACCAAAAGGCATGTGTCCTTGGTCATAATAATCACAAACTGTTTGAGCCTTTTAGATGTAATTCCAGGCTTGTCAGGTGCTACTTTAACCATTATCTTCACATCAGCTCTCAGTAACTTAGCTTAGTTGGTCATAGCATCTTGTTCGAGGTCGCGGATTTTCTGCTGGTCTTTGACCTGCTATCTTGGCCCATTCAACTGTTTGCAGGATTGTCTTGTAAACGGTTTCACTCTCTGTCTCACTGGTCCTACCCTGTTACAATGTTCCCTGGCAATCTCATAGCCCTTCTTGTCATTAACTCATATGGAGTTAATGTAGTCATTCCGCTTGTTGTTGCTCCGAGTCCCATCAGGATATTGAGAATTAGATCTGCCCATCCTTTCCATGTCGTAGAGTCACAGAGTCCTCCAGCAGGAAGAAAGGCTGTTTGACCCAAACTGGCCCATGCCAACCAGAATGTCCGTCCATGCGAACACCATTTCCCTGTACTTGGCTCATACCTTTCTAAATCTTTCCTATCCACGTATTTGTTCAAATGCCTTTTAAATGTTGTTAATGTACCCATCTCAACAACTTCCACTGGCAGCTCATTCCACATGCTTACCATCCTCAGTATAAAAAGATTGCCTCTCAGGTTCCCTTTTATGTTTTCCCCTCTAAACTTAACTGATGCCCTCTGGTCCATGATTCCCCAACCCCTGGGAAAATGATTGAGTACATTCATCCTATCCATGACTCCTGTGATCTTACGCACCTGTATAAGGACCCCCTCAGTCTCCTACGCTCTAAAGAAAAAGTCCTAGTTTGTCCAACCTCTGCCTATAATTCAGACCATTGAGTCTAGGCAACACCCTTGTAAATTGCTTCTGGTTTCTTTCCAGTTTAATAATGTCCTTCCTATAATAAGATGACCAAAACTGAATGCAATACCCCAAGTGCAGCCTCACCAACTTCCTGTACTGCAACGTAACTTCCCAACTTCTACACTCAGTGCCCTGACTGATGAAGGCCTGTGTGCCAAAAGTCTTCTTCGCTGCTTTGTCCACCGGTGACTGCACTTTCAGAGAACCGTGCACCTGAACTCCAAGGTCCCTCTGTTCCACTACCCTCCTTAAGGCCCTATCATTCACCATGAAATTTCTATCTTGGTTTGACTTTTTAAAATGCAAGCCTCACACTTATCTGTATTAAACTCCATTTGCCATTTATCTCGGCTTACTTCCCCAGCTGATCAAGGTCCTGCTGCACTTTCTGATGGCCTTCCTCACTGTACATGATACCAGTTAGTTTAGTAGGAGAAAGTGAGGACTGCAGATGCCGGAGATCAGAGCTGAAGAATGTGTTGCTGGAAAAGCACAGCAGATCAGGCAGCATCCAAGGAGCAGGAGAATCAACATTTCGTGCTTAAGCCCTTCATCAGAATTCCTGAAGAAGGGCTTATGCCCAAAATGTCGATTCTCCTGCTCCTTGGATGCTGCCTGACCTGCTGCGCTTTTCCAGCAACACATTTTTCACCAGTTAGTTTAGTGTCCTGAATGGCTTTAGCTAAAACCTCCTTAAGGACTGGTTCATTCATTCACCCATGCCTGAACTCTGTGGATGATACAGAATGTGGAATGTTTGCTTCATGCTCAGCCGTTTGCAAACCTCCTTGATCAGTTTCCCTGCAACATGTGCTCCCTGATAGAACATAGAACATAGAACATAGAACATAGAACAATACAGCACAGAACAGGCCCTTCGGCCCACGATGTTGTGCTGAACTTCTATCCTAGATTAAGCACCCATCCATGTACCTATCCAAATGCCGCTTAAAGGTCGCCAATGAATCTGACTCTACCACTCCCTCGGGCAGCGCATTCCATGCCCCCACCACTCTCTGGGTAAAGAACCCACCCCTGACATCTCCCCTATACCTTCCACCCTTCACCTTAAATTTATGTCCCCTTGTAACACTCTGTTGTACCCGGGGAAAAAGTTTCTGACTGTCTACTCTATCTATTCCTCTGATCATCTTATAAACCTCGATCAAGTCACCCCTCATCCTTCGCCGTTCCAACGAGAAAAGGCCGAGAACTCTCAACCTATCCTCGTACGACCTACTCTCCATTCCAGGCAACATCCTGGTAAATCTTCTCTGCACCCTCTCCAAAGCTTCCACATCTTTCCTAAAGTGAGGCGACCAGAACTGCACACAGTACTCCAAATGTGGCCTAACCAAAGTCCTGTACAGCTGCAACATCACCTCACGACTCTTGAATTCAATCCCTCTGCTAATGAACGATAATACTCCATAGGCCTTCTTACAAACTCTATCCACCTGAGTGGCAACCTTCAAAGATCTATGTACATAGACCCCAAGATCCCTCTGTTCCTCCACCTGACCAAGAACCCTACCATTAACCCTGTATTCCGCATTCTTATTTGTTCTTCCAAAATGGACAACCTCACACTTGGCAGGGTTGAACTCCATCTGCCACTCCTCAGCCCAGCTCTGCATCATATCTAAGTCCCTCTGCAGCCGACAACAGCCCTCCTCACTGTCCACAACTCCACCTATCTTTGTATCATCTGCAAATTTACTGACCCACCCTTCGACTCCCTCCTCTAAGTCATTAATAAAAATTACAAACAGCAGAGGACCCAGAACTGATCCCTGCGGAACTCCACTTGTAACTGGACTCCATGCTGAATATTTACCATCTACCACCACTCTCTGACTTCGACCGGTTAGCCAGTTTTCTATCCAATTGGCCAAATTTCCCTCTATCCCATGCCTCCTGACTTTCCGCATAAGCCTACCATGGGGAACCTTATCAAATGCTTTACTAAAATCCATGTACACTACATCCACTGCTCTACCCTCATCCACATGCTTGGTCACCTCCTCGAAGAATTCAATAAGACTTGTAAGGCAAGACCTACCCTTCACAAATCCGTGCTGGCTGTCCCTAATCAAGCAGTGTCTTTCCAGATACTCGTAAATCCTATCCCTCAGTACCCTTTCCATTACTTTGCCTACCACAGAAGTAAGACTAACTGGCCTGTAATTCCCGGGGTTATCCCTATTCCCTTTTTTGAACAGGGGCACAACATTCGCTACTCTCCAGTCCCCTGGTACCACCCCAGTTGCCAGTGAAGACGAGAAGATCATTGCCAACGGTACTGCAATTTCCTTTCTTGCTTCCCACATAAGCCTAGGATATATCCCGTCAGGCCCGGGGGACTTGTCTATCCTCAAGTTGTTCAAAATGTCCAACACATCTTCCTTCCTAACAGGTATCTCTTCTAGCTTATCAGTCCGTTTCACACTCTCCTCTTCAACAATACGGTCCCTCTCGTTCGTAAATACTGAAGAGAAGTACTTGTTCAAGACCTCTCCTATCTCTTCCGACTCAATACACAGTCTCCCACCACTGTCCTTGATCGGACCTACCCTCGTTCTCGTCATTCTCAGGTTTCTCACATACGCATAGAATGCCTTGGGGTTATCCTTGATCCTATCCGCCAGGGATTTTTCATGCCCTCTCTTAGCTCTCCTAATCCCTTTCTTCAGGTCCCTTCTGGCTATCCTGTATCCCTCCACTGCTCTGTCTGAACCTTGTTTCCTCAACCTTATGTAAGCCTCCTTCTTCCTCTTTACTAGACATTCAACCTCCCTCGTCAACCAAGGCTCCCTCACACGACCATTTCTTTCCTGCCTGATCGGTACATACATATCAAGGACACGTCGTATCTGCTCCTTGAAAAAGTCCCACATTTCCACCACATCCTTCCCTGACAGCCTATGCTCCCAACGTATGCTCCTCAAATCCTGTCTTACAGCATCGTAATTTCCCTTCCCCCAATTGTAAAAACTTCCTTGTTGTGCGCACCTATCTCTCTCCATAACCAAGGTGAAAGTCACAGAATTGTGGTCGCCATCACCAAAATGTTCACCCACTAACAAGCCCACCACTTGTCCCGGTTCATTACCGAGTACCAAATCCAATATGGCCTCCCCTCTGGTTGGACAATCTACATACTGCGTTAGAAAAGCTTCCTGGACACACTGCACAAACACCGCCCCATCCAATCTACTTGATCTAAAGAGCTTCCAATCAACATTTGGGAAGTTGAAGTCGCCCATGACTACGACCCTGTGGCTTCTGCACCTTTCCAAAATCTGTTTCCCAATCTGTTTCTCCACATCTCTGCTGCTATTGGGGGGCCTATAATAAACACCCAACAAGGTGACTGCACCTTTCCTATTTCTGACTTCAGCCCATACTACCTCCAGAGGCAGATCCCCCTCAAACTTCCTTTCTGCAGCCGTTATACCATTTCTAATTAGCAATGCCAATCTGATTCTATCCATAATAAATCCATTAACATTGTTTGAGCAATGCGCCAGTGCCTCATCATTTAAAATATGATTGATTGCTCTTCAGGTCAAAAGATCAAGATTTGAGAAGGGCATGTACCCACCCAGTTGGTCCGATATTTTGGTTGGCAGCCATATCATCCAATCCAGTTCTCTACAAATTTCAAATAATAATTTGCCCTTTCCGTTTTTCCAGTCAAAATAAACCATCTCGTACCTCTTCACATTAAACTTCATCTGCCAGATTGTGGCCCATTCTCTGAGCTAATCAATATCCATCAGCAAACTCTTCATCTACTCATCACTGCCTGCATGCCCACCTATTTTGGTATTGTCTGTGAGCTTTGTTGTGTTAGTCTGAGCCTGCTTGCAGATTATTTATATACATGGTAAATAGTTGAGATCTGAGAACAGAACCCACTAGTTCCAGTTCACCATCCAAAGCAGGATCCATTTATCCTGACACTCTGGTTTCTACTGGTTAGCCAATCCTTTATCCAAGGAAATGTTCTACTCTTAACACCCTGGTATCTAACCTTCTGGATCAGTCTTTTATGCGGCACCTTGTCAAATGCCTTCTGGAACTTGAGATATACCACATCCACCAGATCTCCATCATCTACCTTGCTGGTTACATTCTCCAAGAATTCCAGCAAGTTTGTCAATCATGACTTGCCTTTCATGAAATTGTACTGACACTGGTGTTCAGTTATTTCCTCCTTTATGATTTGACCCCTGCAACATCCCTACTACAGAGGTCAAACTAAGTGGTCTGTATATTCCCACTTTTTGCTTTGTAGAATAAGGTGTCACATCAGGATGTTTGCAATCACCTGATACCTTTCCAGAATCCAGGAAATGTTGGAAAATCTTGACTAACGCATCCACAAGCTCTGCTGCCACCAATTTTAATACCCTAGGCTGCAGGCCGTCAGGCCTCGGAGACTTGTCTGCCTTTAATCTCTTCAGTTTACTTAATACCTTCTCCCTAGTTATATTATTTCATCGAGTTCCTCTGCAGTAACTGCAGTATTTGGAAATAAATCATTATTTTCCACTGTGAAACAGATACAAAATATTGGTTTAGTGTTTCTGCGTTTTCAATTATTATCTCACCATTTTCAACCGATAAAGGACCGACATTTACTTTCACTATTCTCTTCCTCATTATATATTTATAGAAGTTTATCATATCTGTGCTTATATTTCCTGCTATATTCCTTTTGAAGTTCACCTTAGCTCTTTGATTTTGTTTTTCGTAACCCTTTGCTAATGTTTAAAGTTCTCCTGAACCTCCAAAGTGTTACTAACTTTTGCAATGTGAAATGCCCTGGTTTTTGCCTTTATGTTAACCTTGACTTCTTTGTTAAGTCATGGATGATTTTTCACCTTTTTACAATTCCTCTTCCTTTCAGGAATATACTTTGATTGAGATGCATCAAATATTTCATGAAGCATTTGCCATTGTTCTTCCACTCTCCTACTCTTTTAAAGAACATAGATTTTTGCCCAGTCCACTCAGGCCACCTCCTTCCTCAGGCCTGTAGAATTACTTTGCCTAAAACTGAAACTCACGTAAGCAACTTTCTTTTCACTCTTTCAATCTGAATTTGAAACACTAGAATATTGTGGTCATCTTGCAAGAGGAAGACTACAAGACTGTCATGATGAGAACCAGGGCGAGGTGGATCTCATTGACAATGAGACCTATCAGGGAACCTTGGCTGACAGATATAAATGTGACATTAGCATGATTGCTATTTGCCAGTATTCTGGGGGTTTCTGATTAATAAAGAAGTATCATCAGGCGATTTAGAAACTCCTGAGTTCAGGGAACTGACTGCGGGTTGGCTGGTCACAGCCAGTGTGTTACTGTTGTATTTGATAACGGATTCCTAAGCTGGCTGGTCACACAGACAGTGAATACTGTTATATTTTAGTTCTCATTGGGGAACTTGTTTTTGTTTTGCCCCTGTATTTTACTGGATGGTTGCAGTCTGTGTGTTACTCTTTTTCTCTTTTTACTTTTTGAGAAAAGGACAATGTTAATTTTGTGGTAGGGCTTAGCCCTTGGACTCTAGTTTTCTTTGTTTTTTTGTATGTGTCTTCACTGCTTTTGGTGTTTGGACTGAGCCCTTGTGGAAGACATACATTTTACCAGAGGAGCTGTTCCTGTGGGGAGGCCTAGCCCTGGGACTGGGCCTCTGAAGGTTGAACAACTGTGTGTGTGCTGGGAGGTGAGCACTTGCTGTATCCTGGAGGTTTGGGTGAAGACCTTGCCTTCAGGAGTGGATCAAACCCCTGTGAGTTAACTGCACCTGTACAATGTACTGTGTTCCTGTGAGTGGGCCTGGTTTTCCCAGGCTGGGCCAGGACTCAATGGAGACTGAACACCTGTGTGCTGTGGGGTGTGCATTTGCTGCCTTCAGGAGTGGACTCTGCAGTTTGGAATTGTGAGAAACAAAGCTCACACACTTCAATAATTGCAGTCCGAGACAAAATCTGAATCATCAGTGTCCTTTATTTTACACTTGCAAGTGGGTGAGATGTCCAGTGCCTATAAGGTAGAGGACATACACACACCAAGTTCAATTCATACATAATATTTATATGATTTGATGTCTTTTGTTTTACATTGCTCCTCCCCTGCTTACATCGTCCACTTCCCTAAGACTGGCTCCCATTACCCCTGTTTATCTCTTGCCTTATCCGGCCTTGTCTGTGACAAAATGCTTATTCCTGGCCTCACAAGGCTGTTTGACCTCATCCTGCTGTCGGTCATTGTTAGGCATATTCTTTCTTCATCATTATCTACCCCCTTCATCTGTGCCTTTCCCGAGGCCGTTCTGATCCCTATGACCCTTTTAATTGGGGTTTGTTCCTGTGTTTTTGGAAAAGTGGGAAGCAGATGTTTATACCTACTGTTTGTACAGGCGTATCTAGCTTAACTTCATCCCCTCACAACATCTTATCTATTTGCCCGTAATGTCTACCATCGTTTTGCTGGCACATCTCATTCTGACATACAATTTTAGCTAATATAAAAACAATTATATATTTCCTCTACATTGTTTCCATTCTTGTTGACTCAGCTCGTGGCTAAAACACTTACACACTGGTGTGAGCTCATTTACTTTGTAAAATGGAATTGCAGAAGTAACATTATTTCCCCCACATCCCACAATTCCCCCTCTTTCTTTAATTACCATTTGTTATCTTGTGCAAATATTTTGCTTTTAAGCATCACCCCCGAAATTCGCAAGCATCATTCCGGAGATTTCATCCATCTTGGTCTCACTCATCTCCTCATTATTTAGTCGATAAAGTCCTTCAGCCTGATTCCCTTTTAGGGGCATCTGTTTCATCAAGGCTGTTTCAATCAGTCTTTGAGTGAGCCCTCGTATACAGGGTATGATACAACAGCCAATGGCCACTAATACCCCGACTACTACTATCAGGGAAGTAAGGATAGAAACCACCACCCCCTTCCATTTTCCAAACCATGATTCAAGCCATCCTGTGAGAGATGTATTTACTCCTGAATTCTCAGCCAGTTCCTCTGCTAAGGTAGTCAATCCCCTTAAGGCCCGAGTAATTGAACCATCAGGTGCAGTGTTATTTGGAATAAAGGTGCAACAACTTCCTCCTAACATCACACACACACACCCTTTTCCCGCTAGAATCATACCAAGGGCCATTCTGTTTTCCCATGCCATTCTACTTGTCACATCAAGCTGTTCTGATATTCCTTTAACCGCATCTCTTGTATAATTTATAAATCGCTGTTGATTATAGAAAATGTAATTTATCCAATCTACATTTTTATTAATTATTACCCACCAAAAGAGAGCTGACTCAAAGCCTGCTGCAATCTGGTTACGAGCCTTGAATTCATCCGGTAATCCCCTAGGGACTCCTGCCGAATCGAGATAAATCCTGTCATCGAAAGAAGTGTCTAACAGTAATCTCTTACCCCTTCCCTTTTTCCCTACTATCTTTTCCTTCTCAAATGCCAGGGTAAATGGAATTGCCAATTGTACAATTGCACATATCCCTCTCCAATCCGGAGGGAGGGTGGGTCTCAATATTTTGCCCCCACAGTCCCACCACAGATCCGCTCGGGGAACCTTTAATGCTGAGTAGTTCCCTCCCTTCTCTGTTTCGGTGACATTCTTAATCTCTGTACATAATTTCAGCTCCCCCAAATCTTTCGACCGACTTGTACCTCGTCTACGCACATACGATGTGTGATTTCCAACTGCAACGGAAAACAGGGGGGGATCTTTTGCATCTTTCTTCTCCAAGGGAGGGAACATCAAAGATCGGGAGGTACAATTCCTATCATTCCATGCAGTCTCATCCTGATACAGGGCTATCATACATTTCATGCCCTTCCTGTCTCGCTTCCACCCGAGTGGAAAGGAAACCACCTGGGCCACTGGCCGACCGGAGGCACATGCATAGCAATTACTCTTGTTCAGACTTTTTACAGTATACTTTACCCATTCAACCCAGGCATTTGCATCCCCGTACCCAGTTTCTATTTCAATGGCCTGTTTCAAGTCCTTTACCTCTATAAATTTTACTACTTTAGAATCATCGGGAGGGGTGAAAGATTGAATCTTATTACCCAGTAGTTCTACCCGTTTTTCCTGTCCTACACTAATTCGAAAACAATAGCCCAAGAAATCCTTCCCATTTGCTTTCATTTCTATCCCAAATGTTTCATTTAATTGTATCTCATAGGTGCCCCCACCCAGGATTGTTTTGTGCCAGGTGGTTTTCCTTATTGTTAGGTATATTGGGTTACACTTTTTATCGGGACAGTTGCGAGCTGGTCGGACGGGGGCCCGGTGTACTGTGACAAGACCATTATACCAAGTACCGTCCCCAAGGCCATCCCCATATGACTTAAGATGTATCTCAGAACTGCGGTACTGTCTCTGATTATCTACATCTCCACAATTTACTGAGCTGCTTACATCAGTGTCTATTACTTGTGGGTTATTGGATTCAGGAACAGTTAATGATACATATGAAAATGATATTTGATGAAATCCCAATACTAAGAGAGCTAGCATCATAACTCTAAGCATTCCCAGTATTCTAAACATCATGCTGAAGCACAAAAAGACTTAATATACAATCTTACAGAAATAATCCCACGCTCGCGTCGCCACTGTATAATTAGTTACTCAAAGTCTCTTTAGTCTGTGTTTTAGTCTGTGTTTTAGTCTGCGTTGGTTCGGCTGTCCAGACTTCTTCCTCCACGGGAGGGTCCACTGGCCCTTTGATCCGAGTGTAGTGAGTCCAGCCTTTCTCCGTCGTCCTTATTGCCGTTTCGGTCGTCAAAAGAGCCTGGTACGGCCCTTGCCAGTCCGGCTGCAATTTAGTCTCTGTCCATGATTTTACTAAGATACAATCGCCCGGCTGGATGGGATGAACGGTGAATTCAAGGGGTGGAGTCTGTGCCAATAAACCCTGTTTCCTTAGGAAAGACAAAGAGGAGGACAAGCCCAGTATGTACTTCTTTAATAACAAATCTTTAGTTTCGGGAGTTGGCAATTCTCCATTCGTTCCCAAGTAAGGTAATCCAAATAAGATTTCATAGGGGGATAGTCCCAAGTCTTTCCTTGGGGCTGTTCGTACTCGCAAGAGAGCTATAGGTAAACATTTGGTCCAAGGGAATCTGGTTTCTATTATCAATTTAGAGAGCTGTCGTTTGAGTGTTTGGTTCATTATCTCAACCCTTCCCGATGCTGGCGGGTGCCACAGAGTATGGAACTGCCAGGAAATTCCCAACCCTTTCATTACCCCCTGTAACACTTTAGAGGTAAAGTGAGTTCCTTGGTCGGAATCAATATGGTTCACGAGCCCATATTGGGGAATTATGTGCTCCAATATTGTTTTAGACACTCCACTCGCAGTGGCAGTAGCTAGGGGGTATGCCTCAACCCAACCAGATAGATGATCTACTATGACCAGCATATATTTTATTGTTGTGGTTCTGTTCCCCGAGCTGGGAATTTGTCTTGCAAACGTTTCGTCCCCTGTCTTGGTGACATCCTCAGTGCTTGGGAACCTCCTGTGAAGCGCTTCTGTGCTGTTTCCTCCGCCATTTATAGTGGCCTGTCTCTGCCGCTTCCGGTTGTCAGTTCGAGCTGTCCGCTGTAGTGGCCTGTATATTGGGTCCAGGTCGATGTGTTTGTTGATAGAGTCTGTGGATGAGTGTCATGCCTCTAAGAATTCCCTGGCTGTTCTCTGTTTGGCTTGCCCTATAATGGTAGTGTTGTCCCAGTCGAATTCATGTTGCTTGTCGTCTGTGTGTGTGGCTACTAAGGATAGCTGGTCGTGTCGTTTCGTGGCTAGTTGGTGTTCGTGTATACGGATCGTTAACTGTCTTCCTGTTTGTCCGATGTAGTGTTTTGTGCAGTCCTTGCATGGGATTTTGTACACTACATCGGTTTTGCTCATGTTGGGTATTGGGTCCTTCGTTCTGGTGAGTTGTTGTCTGAGCGTGGCTGTTGGCTTGTGTGCTGTTATGAGTCCTAGTGGTCGCAGTAGTCTGGCTGTCAGTTCAGAAATGCTCCTGATGTATGGTAGTGTGGCTAGTCCTTTAGGTTGTGGCATGTCCTCGTTCCGTTGTCTCTCCCTTAGGCATTTGTTGATGAAATTGCGAGGGTATACGTTTTTGACGAATACTTTGTATAGGTGGGTTCCTCTTCCTCTTTTGGTAGTTCTGGTGTGCTGCAGTGTGTTGCGGCCCTTTTGAATAGTGTCCTGATGCAACTTCGTTTGTGTGTGTTGGGGTGGTTGCTTTCATAGTTTAGGACTTGGTCTGTGTGTGTGGCTTTACTGTATACCTTTGTGGTGAATTCTCCGTTCGGTGTTCTCTGTACCATCACGTCTAGGAATGGGAGTTGGTTGTCCTTTTCTTCCTCTCTAGTGAATCGGATTCCTGTGAGTGTGGCGTTGATGATCTGGTGTGTGTTCTCTATTTCTGTATTTTTAATTATTGCAACGGTGTCATCCACGTATCTGACCCAGAGTTTGGCTTGAATTTGTGGTAAGACTGTTTGTTCTAACCTTTGCATTACTGCTTCTGCTATGAGTCCAGAGATCGGTGAGCCCATGGGTGTTCCGTTGATTTGTTTGTATATTTGGGTGTTGAATGTGAAATGTGTTGTGAGGCACAAGTCCTGTAGTTTAAGTATGCCGTCTTTGTTGATAGGTTCAACATCCTGTTGTCTGTTATGTCTGTCCAGCAGGTTGGCTATTGTTTCTTTGGCTAGTGTTGTGTCGATGGAGGTGAACAGTGCCATTACATCGAATGAGATCATAGTTTCTTCCTTGTCTATGTGTATATTTCTGATGATGTCCAAGAATTCCTGTGTCGATTGTATAGATTGTCTGGATCCGCTGATCAGGTGTTTCAGTTTCTGCTGTAGTTCTTTGGCCAATTTGTGTGATGGTGTCCCTGGTAGTGATACTATGGGTCTGAGTGTGATGTCTGGTTTGTGCACTTTGGGTAGTCCATAGGATCTGGGGGTGTTGTTGCTTTCAGGTTCCATTCTTTGTAGGTCAGACCTGGTTATCTGTCCATTTTTTTGTAGATTCCTCAGTGTGTTGTTTATCCTATTAGGGAGCTGTGGGGTGGGGTCAAACTCCTTCTTTTGGTAGGTGTTGGTATCCGCAAGTAGTTGTTGTGCTTTTTGCATCTTCTCTGCTTTGTCCAGGATGACCGTCATTCTGCCTTTGTCTGTTGTGAGTATAATTATGTTCTTATCGTTTCTTAGTGATTTTAGTGCTTCCCTCTCCTTCGTGTTGAGGTTATGTGTTTGTCTTTTCCTTGTTATCAGCGGTACGATACTTTGTCTCACAGTTTGTTGCGTCTTTTCTGTCAGTCCATTGTTCCTGAGTGTGTATTCTAGTGCTGCTAGGAAGTCTGCTGTCTTGGCATCCCTGTGGTTGTAGTTGAGTCCCTTGGCCAGTATTGTTCTTTCCGTGTCTGTGAGCTGTCTGTGGGAGAGGTTTCTAACCCAGGTGTGTGTTGTGGTGTCCTCTTCTTTGTGTGTTAGCTTGGCCGTTTTTTCTTTCAATGCCGTTTTTTTGCGGTGTGTGGTCCTGTTCTGTCCTATGGTGACGGCCTGTTCTGTGGTCCGGGTCCATTCCTGATTGGTGGTTTTTGAAATTAACGATTTTTGGCGCGCAATTTCTTGTCTGTATTTGTGTAGTCTGCTGTGAGCGTCTGTAATCATTACCTGGATCATCCTGAGTCCATTCTGTCTGGCTGTGTCCCTGGCTTGTGGATTGTTGACTGGTGGTCTGTATCTGACACATGGTGGAAGGATTCGATTCTTTCGGCATTCATGCAGGAACTGGAGTTGTTCGTATGTGGTGCTTAGGCGGTTGGCACAGGATTCCCATTTCCTTGCTTGTCTTAGCGTCTCTCGCCTGTAGGTGTTCAAAGTTTGGGAGAAGATTTGTAGCTCGGGTGCTCGTTGTTGTGGTTCTGTTCGCCGTGCTGGGAATTTGTCTTGCAAACGTTTCGTCCCCTGTCTAGGTGACATCCTCAGTGCTTGGGAGCCTCCTGTGAAGCGCTTCTGTACTGTTTCCTCCGGCATTTATAGTGGCCTGTCTCTGCCGCTTCCGGTTGTCAGTTCGAGCTGTCTGCTGTAGTGGCCGGTATATTGGGTCCAGGTCGATGTGTTTGTTGATAGAGTCCGTGGATGAGTGCCATGCCTCTAGGAATTCCCTGGCTGTTCTCTGTTTGGCTTGCCCTATAATGGTAGTGTTGTACCAGTCGAATTCATGTTGCTTGTCGTCTGTGTGTGTGGCTACTAAGGATAGCTGGTCGTGTCGTTTCGTGGCTAGTTGGTATTCGTGTATACGGATCGTTAACTGTCTTCCTGTTTGTCCGATGTAGTGTTTTGTGCAGTCCTTACATGGGACTTTGTACACTACATTAGTTTTGATCATGTTGGGTATCGGGTCCTTTGTTCTGGTGAGTTGTTGTCTGAGCGTGGATGACAAATTCAACCCAACGTCTGGGTCAGATACGTGGATGACACCTTTGTAATAATTAAAAACTCAGAAATAGAGAACACACACCAGATCATCAACGCCACACTCACAGGAATCTGATTCACTAGAGAGGAAGAAAAGGACAACCAACTCCCATTCCTAGACGTGGTGGTACAGAGAACACCGAACGGAGAATTCACCACAAAGGTTTACAGGAAAGCCACACACACAGACCAAGTCCTAAACTATGAAAGCAACCACCCCAACACACACAAACGAAGTTGCATCAGGACACTATTCAAAAGGGCCACAACACACTGCAGCACACCAGAACTACAAAAAGAGGAAGAGGAACACCTATACAAAGTATTCGCCAAAAACGTATACCCTCGCAATTTCATCAACAAATGCCTAAGGGAGAGACAACGGAAGGAGGACATGCCGCAACCCTAAGGACTAGCCACACTACCATACATCAGGAGCATTTCTGAACTGACAGCCAGACTACTACGACCACTAGGACTCATAACAGCACACAAACCAACAGCCACGCTCAGACAACAACTCACCAGAACGAAGGACCCGATACCCAACATGATCAAAACTAATGTAGTGTACAAAATCCCATGTAAGGACTGCACAAAACACTACATCGGACAAACAGGAAGACAGCTAACGATCCGTATACACGAACACCAACTAGCCACGAAACGATACAACCAGCTATCCTTAGTAGCCACACACACAGACGACAAGCAACATGAATTCGACTGGGACAACACTACCATTATAGGGCAAGCCAAACAGAGAACAGTCACGGAATTCCTAGAGGCATGGCACTCATCCACAGACTCTATCAACAAACACATTGACCTGGACCCAATATACCGGCCACTACAGCGGACAGCTGGAACTGACAACCGGAAGCGGCAGAGACAGGCCACTATAAATGGCGGAGGAAACAGCACAGAAGCGCTTCACAGGAGGCTCCCAAGCACTGAGGATGTCACCTAGACAGGGGACGAAACGTTTGCAAGACAAATTCCCAGCTCGGCGAACAGAACCACAACAACGAGCACCCGAGCTACAAATCTTCTCCCAAACTTTGAACATATATTTTAGTCTGCCTACCCTGGGGAGTTCAGTATAATCTACTTGTATACTCTGGAAAGGTCTCAGTCCTGGGTCTGTTCCTCCCGGGGTCTGTTTTCTCAAGACTTTCTTATTTACCTTTTTGCGTATGATACATCCCTCACATATTTGTTTAGCAATTGTATATATTCCTTTACATCCATATTCCCTAAGAACTAAATCACACATTGCTTGTACTCCCCAATGGCTGCCTCGATGTAGGACAGCCATAATCTCTCGCATCATCATTTTGTTTAACATTTCCCTTCCATCAGGTAACCTCCAATGCCCATCTGCTGTTTTTACAGCCCCAAAATCCCTCAATTCATTTTCTTTGCTTTCAGTAAATATAGGAGCTTCCCTAGGACCTGGGACAGTAGGTATTAGGGAATGAATCACCACTTCTTGTGGGTTCAGGGCTGCTTCCTTAGCCACTTCATCGGCTAATCTATTTCCCCTAACTTCTAGTTCATTTCCTTTCTGATGACCATTTACATGCACTACTGCTATTTCTCGGGGAAGTAATAGGGACTCCAAGACCTGTTTAATCAATTCTTCATGTACTAATTCTTTCCCCTGGCTATTGATCAGCCCTCGTTCCTGCCATATCTTACCGAAAGTGTGCACAACACCAAATGCATATTTAGAGTCAGTGTATACTGTTCCCTCTTTATTCTCTAATGCCCTAAGGGCTCTTTCCAATGCATAGAGTTCACAAGTCTGAGCTGACCACCCATTTGGCAACCGTCCTGCCTCCACCACACTACTGTTTGTCCCGTCTACGACTGCATACCCATTATGCCTTTTCCCTTCAGTCACCCGGGATGATCCATCTATAAAAAGTCTAGCCCCTGCATGAAGTGGAACATCTTTCAGGTCCATGCGGACCTTAGTTTGATATTGTATAATGTCAAGGCAATCGTGCCCTGGATTCTGAGGAGAGTCTCCTTCCCCTTTCCAAAGAAAGGCAGCTGGATTTAAACAATTGTCAGTGACCAACACTAGATCATCCTTTTCTATTAATATTGCCTCATATTTCCGAATCCGCGAGTCTGTCAACCATCGCCCAGCTTTTTGGTTGAGGATTGTT
This sequence comes from Chiloscyllium punctatum, assembly GCF_047496795.1. Lineage (NCBI taxonomy): Eukaryota > Metazoa > Chordata > Chondrichthyes > Orectolobiformes > Hemiscylliidae > Chiloscyllium > Chiloscyllium punctatum. Next base: position 7,305,707 of record NC_092741.1, read on the forward strand.
CTCACTTGGTGTGGAGTGCTTACTATTAGGGCTCCCCCAAATGTAAGCCTTCACCAACAGTGCAGTGGCAGCCACAGGCTGCACACACTCAGGCCATCCCCGGGATACTAGATCCAGTAGCTTCGAAAGATATGCTACTGGCTGTCTCATTCCTCCCCACCTCTGGGTCAATACTCCCAAAGCCGCTCCCTTATCCACGGTAGCAAAGAGGTGGAAAGGTTTATCTAGAGAAGGTAAGGCTAACACGGGGGCATGGATCAGATCTCTTTTGAGTTTCTCAACTAGTTCTTTTTCCTCATCATCCTAACTTAGACATTTTGGTTCCCCCTCTAATAGTTTGAGATATAATTTCTTAGTCTTCTGTGCATAGGAATCAATCCACAATCTGCAATCACCCGTTAGACCCAAAAATTTGTGTAACTCCCATTTAGTGCTGGGCAGTGGCATCCCCACTATTCCCTCTATCCGTTCCGGGCTTATCTTTCGCTTTCCCTCACTAACTAAATGTCCCAAGTATTTCACTTCTTGCTCCACATATTGTAGTTTATTTTTAGATCCCCTCAGTCCCTGCTGGCCCAGGAAATTCAATAATTTGTTAGTGGCTTCTACTACTCTTTGTCTTCTTTTTCCTGTTACTAAGAGGTTGTCTACATACTGCAACAGGGTAGTCCCCTTGGGGCTGCTAAATTTCTCCAATATTTGTTCTAACATCTGTCCAAATAAATCCGGGGATTCCGTAAACCCCTGGGGAAGCACAGTCCACTGGTATTGCTGTTTCTGTCCTGTCTTGGGGTCTTCCCACTCAAAGGTAAACAAATTCCTACTTTCCTCCACCAAGGGACAAGCACAAAAGGCATCCTTTAACTCTATCACACTAAACCATTTGTGGTCATGAGGGATCTTACTTAATAAGGTATAGGGGTTTGGCACCACTGGGTGCCTGATCTGTACTATTCGATTTAATGTTCTCAAATCCTGCACCAATCGATAAGTTCCATCGGATTTCCACACTGGTAGTATTGGGGTATTATAAGGAGACATACATGGCTCCAACAGTCCATCTCGAATCAATCCTCCAATTACTGGCTGCAGTCCTCGTTTACCTTCTATGGAAATGGGATATTGTCGCTCACAGACAACGTCCCCTTTCCTTTTTAATTTATTTCTAGGGGAGGGATCTGTAATTTTCCACGATTCCCTTCTCTAGCCCATACAATAGGGTCTATCTCTCTCTCCACATCCTCTGTCAACATTGCCATTTGGACGACTAATTCTTTTTCCTGAATTCCAATCCCCAGTCCTAAGAGGATAATTAAATCTCTCCCTAATAAGTTACTTCCTATCTCAGGGATATACAACAATTCCCCTGTGACCCTATCCTTAGGACCTTCTATCATCATAGGTTCAAATACTGGAACAGTAAATCCCTCCCCTTTAACCCCTGAAACAGTAATTGACCATGTCGACATTTCTACTTTCTTTGGTTTAAAATTCAGCAATGACCGTGCTGCCCCCGTATCTCCTAGGAAGACTACCTCTTCCCTATAGGGTCCCACCTTCAGGTTTATCAAGGGTTCCTGGTGGGCCCCCGAGGGCAGGAACCCCTGACATCCCTATTCTTCATCAAAATTCATAAGCGGAATTGCCCTCTCTTCCCTTTTCAGAGCCGGACATTCCCGCTTAAAGTGTCCTTTCTTTTCGCAATAATAGCATCCTGCCTGTGGAGACCTCCAGCTCTGCCCCTGTCGCTCGAACCCTCTATCAAATACTCCCCCTTGTCCTCTCCCTCTCCCTCTCCCTTTCCCCCTTCCTCTCTGTCCGACCTGCTGCCACCCACCGCTCCAATTGCTCTCTATTGGTTCCATTCTTTTCTTAACTACCTCATCAACCGTAGCTACCATCATTTTCACCTTCTGTTTCTGTCTCTCATCCTCTCACTTTCTGTGCCTCTCTTAACAAGTCATCTAATGGCTTTTCACTCCACCCTTCTATCTTCTGTATCTTTCTCTGTATGTCTGGCCATGCCTTTGTCACAAAATGTACTTTCAAAAGACCCTGTGCCACTGGGTCTCAGGGTTCATTCCAGAATATTTCCGCATTGAGTCTCTTAATCTTTGCAAGAAAGCTGAGGGAGTCTCATCTTTCTCCTGTCTAACTTCAAAGGCTTTAGTCAAATTCTGTGACTTCGGAACTGCTTCTCTTATTCCTTTTAGAATCAGGTCTTTCAATTCCCTCATTTCTTCTCTATGCTCCGGATTTGGATTTTCCCACTGGGGGCCTCTGAGGGGAAACTTCACCTCTCCCTGTCCAGCATCCCCATCTCCAATCGGATGTTCCCTGTCCCATATTTTAATGGCTGCTCCCCGTATAAGTCCCCTTTCTTCCCCAGTAAATAGTATATTCAAAATAGACATTAACTCAGCCCAGGTATACAGACTGGGCCCCAAAAATGGATCAATTTGTTCAGACAGCCCCACCGGATCCTCAACCAGGACCTTCATTTCTTCTTTAAATGTTCTGACCTCCCCACTGCTGAGGGGGGCACTTACAAACCCAATCCTTTTGTCCCCTGTTGGTACCTCCCGAAGGGGATAAGTCGTTACGTTCTTCCCTTTTTTTTTGTTTTCCCCCCCTTAGGCTTTGATTTAGATCCTCCGGAGCCCTCCTCTATACCTACTTTGGCTGTGCTTTCTTTTACTGAGGATGGAGGGTCAGGAACAACAACATCCACGTCCACTGCCCCTTCATCCTCCTCTCGTGAATCATCTGTTTCCTGTCCCTGTCTGTCTGTCTCGCCTCCTCCCTCATTTTCACCTAACCTGATTTTATGGTACGGGGTGGCAAGCAGCCAAGAGGATCCCAGGGACGAGGTGGGACAGAGAGAGAATCCTTTGTCTTTACTACCGTCATTCCCAAACTGCCCTTCCAACAGGACGCATAGTCTGCCTCCTCCTGACTAAAAGGTTGTTTTTCATTCACATACAAATCTAAATACTGACAGACCCAATCCTCGTCCGAACCATACTTTGGCCAGAAGACAGCCGGACGAAGGATTGGGTCTTTGGTCCATGCTAAACAACAATATTTCATCATTTTCTTTTTATCCTTTGCCCTTGTACAAGTATTGCTTGTCCATTCCCGCAACATCCTCCCCAACGGACTTTCAGGAGGAATGTTACCAGGGACTTTTTCTTCTTCCTTTACTCCGTGACAGCTACTCGGCCTACCCCCCCATTTCCCGGGGCCCTCGCCAGTCCCTCAACGAGTAAATACCCCTTGTCCCGGCCACCAAGGCAATACTTAAAAGTCAGGTTTCTTATCTTGGTCTGTGCACAGAGTTGCCTGGCCCCTTGTCGCCGTATTTTCTATCGAACGCCTATCCCTGTCTGATTCAGATGTCTCTCTTGTGGGATTCGTACCAGTCGCCCAAGGGAGCAGACCAAACCAGGACACGAAAACGCTCCTCAATGGGGAACGGGACGCGTCTTCCCAGTGTCCAAGGCCAGCCACTCCCCCCGGTGATGGAAGAAAATCCCAGACAGCCCCCAATTGTGAGAAACAAAGCTCACACACTTCAATAATTGCAGTCCGAGACAAAATCTGAATCAGCAGTGTCCTTTATTTTACACTTGCAAGTGGGTGAGATGTCCAGTGCCGATAAGGTAGAGGACATACACACACCAAGTTCAATTCATACATAATATTTATATGATTTGATGTCTTTTGTTTTACATTGCTCCTCCCCTGCTTACATCGTCCACTTCCCTAAGACCGGCTCCCATTACCCCTGTTTATCTCTTGCCTTATCCGGCCTTGTCTGTGACAAAATGCTTATTTCTGGCCTCACAAGGCTGTTTGACCTCATCCTGCTGTAGGTCATTGTTAGGCATATTCTTTCTTCATCATTATCTATCCCCTTCATCTGTGCCTTTCCCAAAGCCGTTCTGATCCCTATGACCCTTTTAATTGGGGTTTGTTCCTGTGTTTTTGTAAAAGTGGGAAGCAGATGTTTATACCTACTGTTTGTACAGGCGTATCTAGCTTAACTTCATCCCCTCACAACATCTTATCTATTTGCCCGTAATGTCTACCATTGTTTTGCTGGCACATCTCATTCTGACATACAATTTTAGCTAATATAAAAACAATTATATATTTCCTCCACATCGTTTCTATTCTTGTTGACTCAGCTCTTGGCTAAAACAATTACACACTGGTGTGACCTCATTTACTTTGTAAAATGGAATTGTAGAAGTAACATTATTTCCCCCACATCCCACAGAATGGACTCCATTTTGGACCATGCACCTTAAACTGGAGTGGACTCTACATTTTGAAGACTCTATTTGGACTGTGTACCAGAAAGGACTCTTTTTTTTTGGTAATTAACTGTATTGTGTTGTTTGTTGGGTCTATCACTTGCACTGTCTTGTGAGTTCCTGGGTTTGACAGGGCTTACTGTGAGCTAGGAGGCTCATGGGTCATCCTGAAAGCTGTCACTCCGAAAGCCAGAGGGTGGGTAGGCCATCCTGTTGCCAGTCGCCCTGAGAGCCAGATGGTGGGTCGGCCGTTCCGAGCGCTGTTGTCCCGAGAAGGGGTAATCGGGACGGGCTGTCCTAGAGGTGGTCGAAAGGTGTGTCAGAGCAGCCGAGAGCCAGAAGGCGCATAGGGGCAGGGTGAGATCTGGAAGGCTTTTGGGCTGCCCTGCATGTTGTCGTCCCAGGGGAGGGGACAGGCTGTCCTAGAGGTGGCCGTAAGGTGTGCCAGGATAGCCCACTGGCCGGATGGCGCATCGGGGTGGGTGAGAGCCCAATGGTACGTAGGGGCAGACTGAGAGCCAGAAGGCAGGTAGCCGTCCTCAGTGCTGTCACCCCGGGCAGGTACCGGGGCGGGCTGTCCTAGAGTCCAAGGGCTAAACCCTACCACAAAATTAACATTGTCCTTTTCTCAAAAAGTAAAAAGAGAAAAAGAGTAACACACAGGCTGAGGATGGTCAGTGAAGCTGTGGAAGGTGGATAGGCTGTCCTGACCGCTGTCACTGCGGGCAGGTACCGGGGCGGGCTGTCCTAGAGGTGGTCAAAAGGTGTGTCAGGGCGGATCGAGAACTGGAAGGGGCATGGGATGGACTGAGAGCCGGAAGGTGTGTAGGGGCGGGCTGGCTTAGAGTGGCCGGAAGGTGGGAGGGACAGGGGCTTGCTGGGTCGGTATTGTCTGCACTTTTGTTTGTAACAATATTGTCTCATGTACAAATGTCATTGTCACTGTCTTTTCATATGTGGAACTGGGATTTGAGGTTTGTCCTCATCTCTCTGTAAACTGGTTGAACGGAAGGGTTTGGGGCCTGGCTTTGCTGCTCCTCTCCCTTGTAAAATTGCTGTTGTGTACGGCTGTAAATGTTAAGTTTTCCTTTTTGTAAACTGTTTTGTAATGTTTTAATAAAATAGTAAATAAATAAATAAATAAATGAGACATTAGCATGATTGCTATTTGGCAGTATTCTGGGGGTTTCTGATTAATAGAGAAGTATCATCAGGCGATTTAGAAACTCCTGAGTTCAGGGAACTGACTGCAGGTTGGCTGGTCACAGCCAGTGTGTTACTGTTGTATTTGATAACGGATTCGTAAGCTGGCTGGTCACACAGACAGTGAATACTGTTATATTTTAGTTCTCATTGGGGAACTTGTTTTTTTTGCCCCTGTATTTTACTGGATGGTTGCAGCCTGTGTGTTACTTTTTTTGTTTTTTGAGCAAGGACGATGATGGTTTTTGTGGCAGGGCTTTGTCCTTGCACTATGGTTTGTAGTGTTTTCACCTTTCGGGGTGGTTAAGAAGTTTAAGAAAAGCTATTCCTGTTGCATTTGAAGTGAATGAGAAGTGATAATTTGTTTGAAACTTCTTTCAAAATGCCTGGGCCTCAGGCAGAAGTTCTAACAGTGTTTTGTTATTTCTGTTGATAACAATGGACTGTCTAGTGAGCTAGAGATCGGGGGTGGAGTCAGGATGCGATCAGATAAAGAATTGGTCCACCTCAGTGCTCTCACAAGTGAGCAAACCATAATGCCAGAAGTAACCTCAAACTTGCAGGAAACTTGGATATCGTATTGAAATTAACAAAAGATTAACAGCTACAAGGGTTTACCAACAAAGATGATGACACACACTCAGGTAAGGGTGATACTTTATGAATCAAATCAAGACCTTTTTGACAGAGTTTAGGAGCTACACAGCTTTGCATTGGAGTTTCTGCAATTTGAATTTGTTGATTATATTGACCTAGCATTTCTGGTGATGCTACTCAACATGGAACCATTCATTCGAATAGTTTACTGTTAGCACTCCAATTAACTTCAGGATCCAGATCTGCACATGGAAGGATGTGCATTGCAATTGATAGACAATGGAAAAGATGATTGGCGATCTGTCCGGTTTCACTTGAACTGGCCAACACACTGCTAGTTTGATGGAGGGAGGGTGCGAATGGCGCGGGTGAGGGCAGACTCCCCAAGTAGAGACTGGTTAGTAATGCACTTGAAGGAGTTCCATATACTGGATTAGTGATGCTGGAAGAGCACAGCAGTTCAGGCAGCATCCAACGAGCAGCGAAATCGACGTTTCGGGCAAAAGCCCTTCAGTCGATTCCGCTGCTCGTTGGATACTGCCTGAACTGCTGTGCTCTTCCAGCACCACTAATCCAGTATTTGCTTTCCAGCATCTGCAGTCATTGTTTTTATCTTGTTGAAGGAGTTCCAACCAAGTTTGTTCATTATATTCCCAAATCTCATTCAGGATTTCCTGATGAAGCTCTATCTGTGTTTAGAATTTTGACCTTTCGTAGATAATTTGGTCAGTTAACCTTGTGAGAGAATGGATCTGAAGGTGTTGTTTTTCATTTTTAGTAGTTCAGTATCTGCTGAGTTTGTCAACAAAGATTCACTTGTTAGTTTCCTATTCACCACTGCATTCTGCAAAGCCCTTTCATCAATTAAATCGCCTTGAAATATCCTGTTATGATGCTCAAAATGCATAAAGTTAATTTTCACACAACAAAGCTGTCAGCTGGAATATGTGCTCAGTTCTCTGGAGTGGTACTTGATCACTTGACTGTTTTGCCAACTAAGTCACAGAGAGTCTGCAGTTTGGAGCTTTATTAATATAAGTCAAATTAATTTTGATTTGTTAATGGTTGTATGTTTAAACCAAAACATAGGAGCAAATTGCTGCAGATGCTGGAATCAAAAAATATTCTGATGAAGAGTCACCTCGACACAAACATTAGCTTTGAGTGTGTGGTGCTGGAAAGGCACAGCAGGTCAGTCAGCATCAGAGGAGCAGGAGAATCAATGTTTCAGGCAAAAGCGTTGTGTGAGGAATGTTACCTTGCTGTCTCTCCACGGATGTCGCCTTGATTGATGTTCGCATATTAAGTCACAGATCATGTCCCAGCTGTATAGCTAAAACCAGACGTCTTGCTTGTTGGCTTCTTAGGCAAATCCACACACATCAAAGACATGGAGGGCTCGGCTGAATCTATTGCTTTCTTCTCTACGTGTCACGTTTCATCGAGGTAGTGTCCTAGGCCCAAGCATCTTCAGCGAGTGGTTAGAATATGCAGTGCACTGCCTGAGAGAGAGGGTGCTGGAGGCAGATTCAATGGTGACTTTGGTCGGAGGGTCGGACACTTATCCGAAGAGAGAATATTTGCTGCAGGGCGAGTGGGACTGGGGAAGTTGCTCGTGCAGAGAGTTGATGCAGACATGACAGGCTGAATGTATCATTCAATGCGTGCAGTTCTGCAGTTGGTTACCGGCTCTTCAAAAACGCTGTGCTGCAAGAACGGGCGTTTTGCTCAAGCAATCAGGCTAGCAAAAGCGCGCGAAAACAAAACATGTAAGCATTCTTATTCAGTTTACAAGTTGCGGAATCACGCTTCCCTTTTCCCATCCTATCACAACCTCACTTGTTTTTCTCTAATTTTCCTCATCTGACTACCCTGCTGTCCTTGTCCTTGTCTGTTACAGCCTGTCTGTTATTTTATCCAGTTCCCCTTATCATACTATAAGCTTATTGTGAAATGCCCCTACTGCTACTTTTGTGGTCAGCTACAACACTTTAAAGTTAATTCTTAGTTTAAAACTATTTCTTAAACAAAAACCTCTATATTTGTTAAAATCTTAGCCTTAAGTATGCTGCAAGAATCCCGCAACTGTTTGTGTAATGTTCCCATTCCCCATCCCCCACAACACCCCGTCACCCATCTGCAAAAACATCTCTAACCACTACCTGTGGAAACTACATTTCTAATCTCCCACAATTCCCCCTTTTTCTTTTTCTCTAACTGTTGTTTCTGCACTAATTAAGTCTCCTTTAATTCATTTTGTTATGTTCTGCCCTCTTATGCCTTTTGGCGATGAGGTTCACAATCTTATACACTGTATAAAAGCATCTGATGATGTATTTGGGTTCCTTCCCTAAGGGATATCATCAGTCGGCTCATTACCCATTTTAGGACATTGTATCCTACCACCAGACCCACTAATATCAATAATCCATAGATAGCCAGATTGACTAACCACCTTCCCCATGACTAACCACCTTCCCCAATTAGTGCACAGGTACCACCTTCCTCTGCCAGAATATAATCTAGAACCATCCTGTTCTGAAGAGTTGTTAGCCTAGTGGCAATCATTTCGGTCGTTATGGCTGCTACTTGGGATTGGGCATCAGAAGTATTGTTGGCCAACTCTTCCAGGGAAGCCGCCAACTTTTGTGTTTCTACTCCTGCTCGAGCGGCCCCATACATAGGTATCAAAGTCCAGAGGAGGCGATCTCCTTCGGTTACTTTCCGGATTACTCGCCTTCCTCCCTGTTTATTCCGAGGTATTTTTGGGGCTCTCTTTAGCAGCCTCAAATGGGGAATTATAAAGGCGAGGTAGCAGCAGCCACTCCAGCCTTTCTGGTTTTGAGACAGTGTTTGATCAACATCATAACATACGTGAATTCCTACACATTCGGTCACGCGAATGTATTTTTCCCCGGGAATAAATGGATAGGCTTCAGGCCGTATACCCAATATGTTCCGTTTAATATTCGGGGAATGGTCGTGGAAATGGCTTGACTGGTGTAGACTCAAGATGATTTTCCTAATCGGAAGGGTGCGGTATCATTCTGATTACAGAAACAAGTGGTATTTACTGCTCCTTTCGGGGGGGGGGGGGGGGGATCTCTAAGGCCATCAATAGCACCCAGTGTTTTTGGGGCTGGTCGAGGGAACCATCCTGCAAAGTTATAATTACCCCTGTCAGATCTCCATTTTGTATTGTTTGAGCCCGAGTCAAATTATTGTACATCATACACTTCTCTTTCAGGAAGTGGTATTACCGTGAGAGGAATTCCGGCTTCCCCATGGTGTGGGATCTCAGCCCATACCCAACAGTCGGTATGCCCCTTTAGCTTAGCATAGTTCTGACATAAAGCGGTAAAATGATTTTTCCCATCCCCCCTTAGCAGCTAGCGCCAATATTATCGTGTCAATATAAAGCTGACCACTCATTCCAGCTCACAACCCAATCTGTCTATTCCCTAACCCTTTGTATGCCAGGGAGGAGGGAGTCCAAGCAACACTTACAATTGTTTTGGGATACAGTTTTTTAACCAATATTTAATAGTCTCTTATCTCAGTCCATTCTTTTTGCTCAGCTTGACTTTCAGAGGGTTGTCTGTAGGATGAGCTTACCACTCTGCCGAAGGGGAAGGAGCGTCCACGGGGCCCTCAACATGCGTGTGATGACTCCACCCTTTTTCAGCAGTTCGGACGGCTGTTTCAGTAGTCAGGCGGGTTAGGAACGGTCCCTCCCAGCTTGGGTACAGTTTGGTATCTTTCCAGGCCTTTATCAGGACCCAATCACCCGGTCGTATCTGATGTACTGCGAACTCAAGTGGAGGTGTCTGGGTCAACAGACCCTTCTTCCTAAGGACAGACAAAGAAGAGCAGAGCGCCACAATGTAGTTATTTAAAGAACTTATCATTGAACTCTACAGTTAGTAATTGTCCTGTCACTTCCTCTTCATCTCCTCTAATTAGGGTTGGCTGAAAAATAGGCACCAAGAATTCTTTCTGAAGAAGGGCTTATGCCCGAAACTTCGATTCTCCTGCTCCTTGGATGCTGCCTGACCTGCTGCACTTTTCCAGCAACACATTGTCTCTGAATCAATAGTGTCATTTATTTTACACTTGCAAGTGGGTGTGATGTCCAGTGTCTATAAGGCAGAGGACATACACACACCAAATTCAATTCATACACAACATTTATATGATTTGATTTCTTTTGTTTTACACTGCTCTTCCCCTGTTTACATCTTCCACTTCCCTAAGACCGGCCCCCATTACCCCGTTTATCTCTTGCCTTATCCGGCCTTGTCTGTGACAAAATGCTTATTCCTGGCCTCACAAGGCTGTTTGACCTCATCCTGCTGTAGGTCATTGTTAGGCATATTCTTTCTTCATCATTATCTACCCCCTTCATCTGTGCCTTTCCCGAGGCTGTTCTGATCCCTATGACACTTTTAATTGGGGTTTGTTCCTCTGTCTCTGTAAAAGTGGGAAACAGATGTTTATACCTACTGTTTGTACAGGTGTATTTAGCTTAACTTCATCCCCTCACAACATTTTATCTACTTGCCCGTAATGTCTACCATTGTTTTGCAGTCACATTTCATTCTGACATACAATTTTAGCTAATACAAAAACAATTATATATTTCCTCCACATCGTTTCCATTCTTGTTGACTCAGCTCGTGGCTAAAACAATTACACACTGGTGTGAGTTTATTTTACTTTGTAAAATGGAATTGCAGAAGTAACATTAATTTACCTGTATCCCACAATTTACCCCTTTTCTTTAATTACCATTTGTTATCTTCTGCATTTTTCTTTTAGGGGCACCTCTTTCATCAAGGCTGTTTCAATCAGTCTTTGGGTGAGCACTCATATACAGGGTATGATACAACAGCCAATGGCCACCAATATCCCGACTACTACTATCAGGGAAGTAAGGATAGAAACCGCCACCCCCTTCCATTTTCCAAACCAGGACTCAAGCCATCCTGTGAGAGATGTGTCTACTCCTGAATTCTCAGCCAGTTCCTCTGCTAAGGTAGTCAATCCCCTTAAGGCCCGAGTAATTGAACCATCAGGTGCAGTGTTATTTGGAATAAAGGTGCAACAACTTCCTCCTAACATCACACACACACACCCTTTTCCCACTAGAATCATATCAAGGGCCATTCTGTTTTCCCATGCCATTCTACTTGTCGCATCAAGCTGTTCTGATATTCCTTTAACCGCATCTCTTGTGTAATTTATAAATCGCTGTTGATTATAGAAAATGTAATTTATCCAATCTATATTTTTATTAATTATTACCCACCAAAAGAGAGCTGACTCAAAGCCTGCTACAATCTGGTTACGAGCCTTGAATTCATACGGTACTCCCCTAGGGACTCCTGCCGAATCGAGATAAATCCTGTCATCGAAAGAAGTGTCTAACAGTAATCTCTTACCCCTTCCCTTTTTCCCTCCTATCTTTTCCTTCTCAAATGCCAGGGTAAATGGAATTGCCAATTGTACAATTGCACATATCCCTCTCCAATCAGGAGGTAGGGTGGGTCTCAATATTTTGCCCCCACAGTCCCACCACAGATCCGCTCGGGGAACCTTTAATGCTGAGTAGTTCCCTCCCTTCTCTGTTTCAGTGACATTCTTAATCTCTGTACATAATTTCAGCTCCCCCAAATCTTTCGACTGACTTGTACCTCGTCTACGCACATACGATGTGTGATTTCCAACTGCGGCGGAAAATAGGGGGGGATCTTTTGCATCTTTCTTCTCCAAGGGAGGGAACATCAGAGATCGGGAGGTACAATTCCTATCATTCCATGCAGTCTCATCCTGATACAGGGCTATCATACATTTCATGCCCTTCCTGTCTCGCTTCCACCCGAGCGGAAAGGGAACCACCTGGGCCACTGGCCGACCGGAGGCACATGCATAGCAATTACTCTTGTTCAGACATCTCACAGTATACTTTACCCATTCAACCCAGGCATTTGCATCCCCAGTTTCTATTTCAATGGCCTGTTTCAAGTCCTTTACCTCTATAAATTTTACTACTTTAGGATCAGCGGGAAGGGTGAAAGATTGTATCTTATTACCCAGTAGTTCTACCCATTTTTCCTGTCCTACACTAATTCGAAAACAATAGCCCAAGAAATCCTTCCCATTTGCTTTCATTTCTATCCCAAACGTTTCATTTCGTTGTATCTCATAGGTGCCCCCCCCCCCCAGGATTGTTTCGTGCCATGTGGTTTTCCTTATCGTTAGGTATATTGGGTTACACTTTTTATCGGGACAGTCGCGAGCTGGTCGGAAGGGGGCCCGGTGTACTGTGACAAGACCATTATACTAAGTACCATCTTCCAAGGCCATCCCCATAGGACTTAAGATGTATCTCAGAGCTGCGGTACTGTCTCTGATTATCTACATCTCCACAATTTACTAAGCTGCATACATCAGCGTCTATTACTTGTGGATTATCAGATTCAGGAACCGTTAATAATACATATGAAAATGATATTTGACGAAATCCTAATACTAAAAGGGCTAGCATCTTAATTCTAGCAGCATTCCCAATATTCTAAACTCATTCTGAAGCACAAAAAAACTTAATATACAATCTTACAGAAATAATCCCGCACTCGTGTCACCACTGTATAATTAGTTACTCAAAGTCTCTTTAGTCTGAGCTTCAGCGGGTCTTGCATTGATTCGGCTGTCCAGACTTCTTCCTCAACTGGAGATTCCACTGGCCCTTTGATCCGAGTGTAGTGAGTTCCGCCTTTCTCCGTCGTCCTTATTGCCGTTTCGGTCGTAAAAAAAGCCTGGTACGGCCCTTGCCAATCCGGCTGCAATTTAGTCTCTGTCCATGATTTTACTAAGATACAATCGCCCGGCTGGATGGGATGAACGGTGAATTCAAGGGGTGGAGTCTGTGCCAATAAACCCTGTTTCCTGAGGAAAAACAAAGAGGAGGACAAGCCCAGTATGTACTTCTTTAAAAACAAATCTTTAGTTTCGGGAATTGGCAATTCTCCATTCGTTCCCAGATAAGGTAATCCAAATAAGATTTCATAGGGGGATAGTCCCAAGTCTTTCCTTGGGGCTGTTCGTACTCACAAGAGAGCTATAGGTCAACATTTGGTCCAAGGGAGTCTGGTTTCTATTATCAATTTAGAGAGCTGTCGTTTGAGTGTTTGGTTCATTCTCTCAACCCTTCCCGATGATGGTGGGTGCCATGGAGCATGGAACTCCCAGGAAATTCCCAACCCTTTCATTACCCCCTGTAACACTTTAGAGGTAAAGTGAGTTCCTTGGTCGGAATCAATATGGTTCACGATCCCATATAGGGGAATTATGTGCTCAATATTGTTTTAGACACTCCACTCGCAGTGGCGGTAGCTAGGGGGTATGCCTCAACCCAACCAGATAAATGATCTACTATGACTAGCATATATTTTAGTCTCCCTACCCTGGGGAGTTCAGTATAATCTACTTGTATACTCTGGAAAGGTCTCAATCCTGGGTCTGTTCCTCCCGGGGTCTGTTTTCTCAAGACTTTCTTATTTACCTTTTTGCGTATGATACATCCCTCACAGATTTGTTTAGCAATTGTATATATTCCTTTACATCCATATTCCCTAAGAACCAAATCACACATTGCTTGTACTCCCCAATGGCTGCCTTGATGTAGGACAGCCATAATCTCTCGCATCATCATTTTGTTTAACATTTCCCTTCCATCAGGTAACCTCCAATGCCCATCTGCTGTTTTTAGAGCCCCAAAATCCCTCAATTCATTTTCTTTGCTTTCAGTAAATATAGGAGCTTCCCAGGACCTGGGACAGTAGGTATGAGGGAATGAATCACCACTTCTTGTGAGTTCAGGGCTGCTTCCTTAGTCACTTCATCGGCTAATCTATTTCCCCTAACCTCTGGTTCATTTCCTTTCTGATGACCATTTACATGCACTACTGCTATTTCTCGGGGGAGTAATAGGGATTCTAAGACCCATTTAATCAATTCTTCATGTACTAATTCCTTCCCCCACCTCTGGGTTAATACTCCCAAAGCCGCTCCCTTATCTACAGTAGCAAAGAGGTGTAAAGGTTTATCGAGAGAAGGTAAGGCTGACACGGGGGCATGGATCAGATCTCTTTTGAGTTTCTCAACTAGTTCTTTTTCCTCATCATCCTAACTTAGACATTTTGGTTCCCCCTCTAATAGTTTGAGATATAATTTCTTAGTCTTCTGTGCATAGGAATCAATCCACAATCTGCAATAACCCGTGAGACGCAAATATTTGTGTAACTCCCGTTTAGTGCTGGGCAGCGGCATTCCCACTATTCCCTCTATCCGTTCCGGGCTTATCTTTCGCTTTCCCTCATTAACTAAATGTCCCAAGTATTTCACTTCTTGCTCCACATATTGTGGTTTGTTTTTAGATACCCTCAGTCCCTGCTGGCCCAGGAAATTCAATAATTTGTTTGTGGCTTCTACTACTCTTTGTCTTCTTTTTCCTGTTACTAAGAGGTCGTCTACATACTGCAACAGGGTAGTCCCCTTGGGGCTGCTAAATTTCTCCAATATTTGTTCTAACATCTGTCCAAATAAATCCGGGGATTCCGTTAACCCCTGGGGAAGAACAGTCCACTGGTATTGCTGTTTCTGTCCTGTCTTGGGGTCTTCCCACTCAAAGGCAAACAAATTCCTACTTTCCTCCACCAAGGGACAAGCCCAAAAGGCATCCTTTAAATCTATCACACTAAACCATTTGTGGTCATGAGGGATCTCACTTAATAAGGTATAGGGGTTTGGCACCACTGGGTGCCTGATCTGTACTATTCGATTTAATGTTCTCAAATCCTGCACCAATCGATAAGTTCCATCGGATTTCCGCACTGGTAGAATTGGGGTATTATAAGGAGACATACATGGCTCCAACAGTCCATCTCGAACCAATCCTCCAATTACTGGCTGCAGTCCTCGTTTACCTTCTATGGAAATGGGATATTGTCGCTCACAGACAACGTCCCCTTTCCTTTTTTTAAAAATTTACTTCTAGGGGAGGGATCTGTAGTTTTCCACGATTCCCTTCTCTAGCCCATACAATAGGGTATATCTCTCTCTCCACATCCTCTGTCAACATTGCCATTTGGACAACTAATTCTTTTTCCTGAATTCCAATCCCCAGTCCTAAGAGGATAATTAAATCTCTCCCTAATAAGTTACTTCCTATCTCAGGGATATACAACAATTCCCCTGTGACCCTATCCTTAGGACCTTCTATCATCATAGGTTCAAATACTGGAACAGTAAATCCCTCCCCTTTAACCCCTGAAACAGTAATTGACCATGTCGACATTTCTACTTTCTTTGGTTTAAAATTCAGCAATGACCGTGCTGCCCCCGTATCTCCTAGGAAGACTACCTCTTCCCTATAGGGTCCCACCTTCAGGTTTATCAAGGGTTCCTGGTGGGCCCCCGAGGGCAGGAACCCCTGACATCCCTATTCTTCATCAAAATTCATAAGCGGAATTGCCCTCTCTTCCCTTTTCAGAGCCGGACATTCCCGCTTAAAGTGCCCTTTCTTTTCGCAATAATAGCATCCTGCCTGTGGAGACCTCCAGCTCTGCCCCTGTCGCTCGAACCCTCTATCAAATACTCCCCCTTGTCCTCTCCCTCTCCCTCTCCCTTTCCCCCTTCCTCTCTGTCCGACCTGCTGCCACCCACCGCTCCAATTGCTCTCTATTGGTTCCATTCTTTTCTTAACTACCTCATCAACCGTAGCTACCATCATTTTCACCTTCTGTTTCTGTCTCTCATCCTCTCTCTTTACAAACACTTTCTGTGCCTCTCTTAACAAGTCATCTAATGGCTTTTCACTCCACCCTTCTATCTTCTGTATCTTTCTCTGTATGTCTGGCCATGCCTTTGTCACAAAATGTACTTTCAAAAGACCCTGTGCCACTGGGTCTCAGGGTTCATTCCAGAATATTTCCACATTGAGTCTCTTAATCTCTGCAAAAAAAAAAGCTGAGGGAGTCTCATCTTTCTCCTGTCTAACTTCAAAGACTTTAGTCAAATTCTGTGACTTTGGAACTGCCTCTCATTCCTTTTAGAATCAGGTCTTTCAATTCCCTCATTTCTTCTCTATGCTCCGGATTTGGATTTTCCCACTGGGGGCCTCTGAGGGGAAACTTCGTCTCTCCCTCTCCAGCATCCCCATCTCCAATGGGGTGTTCCCTGTCCCATATTTTAATGGCTACTCCCCGTAAAAGTCCCCTTTCCTCCCCAGTAAATACTATATTCAAAATAGACGTTAACTCAGCCCAGGTATACAGACTGGGCCCCAAAAATTGATCAATTTGTTCAGACAGCCCCACCGGATCCTCAACCAGGACCTTCATTTCTTTTTTCAATGTTCTGACCTCCCCACTGCTGAGGGGGGCACTTACAAACCCAATCTCTTTGTCCCCTGTTGGTACCTCCCGAAGGGGATAAGTCATTACGTTCTTACCCTTTTTTTTGAAGAAATATTGCAATATTTCTAGCTCCCCATAATTCAATCACCAATTCATCAATTCATGCTTGACTAACTTTAAAGCCTGTTCCAAACTTGTAAATATATTTATATATTTACATTCATTTATTCAGTATTTAATATTCAAAATGTAAAATGCATACAGTTCTCAATTTTGAAATCCACTGTAATCACCCAGTTTTAGTCCCTTAATTTAAATCCAAAATTAGTTTTCTTAAGTAGTGCTGACCAATTATTGCTCAATTACAATACTATAGGTCGTGAAATAATCAGAGCTGCCTTAAAAGAATTTGTCTATTCAAGTTAAAAAAAAACTTCTAATGCATGAACAATGGCCGAATCCAAGGTCACAGATATTAACCATAGAATTTTGTTTTTACTACAATCTAATGTTGAATTGAAACTTCAACTGTCCTCCATAAATCACTTTTATGTAAAGATAAAAGAGATTAGTTAGAAACTGATAGTAAGGCAGTCATGACCTGTAAGAAGAACAGGAGGTAGCATTCTTTTTTTTCATAATCTCTATAGAATCCTTAACCTTTAAAGAAATCATGTTAAGTTTCCATAATAAAAATCAGATTCAAAACTGTCCCGGAACTCAAGCTCCAGGGAATAAAACGCAAACATTCAATCACCAACAAACAAATGTGCATTCAAACCAAATCACAAAGGGTTAAACTTTCTACCAGCTGTACAGCTCTCTTCATTCTCTCTCTCTCTCTCTCTCTCTCTCTCACTCATTGACAAACAAATACAGATATTTACAAACCCAGTCTTTGTCCGACCTGTCTTTTGGCCAGAAGAGGTGGGACGAAGAATGGATTCCTTAGTCCATACGAAGCAACAATATTTAATCATCTTTTTCCCTTGTACAAGTATTATTTTGCCAATTCCACAACATCTTGCCCAAAGGACTTTCTGGAGGTATGTTGTAAGGGACCCTGCCTCCATTTCCATTGCTTTTTCCTTCTTTTGTTTTCCCGGAGGCTTTTTCCTTACCCACGGCACAACCCATGTTGAGTTCCTTCATTAGTCCCTTATTAACTACTAAAACTCAATCCCGGCCACCAAGGCAATACTTAAAAGTCAGGTTTCTTACCTTGGTCTGTGCACAGAGTTGCCTAGCCCCTTTGTGCCGTATTGTCTATCGAGCTCTTATCACTGTCTGATTCAGATGTCTCTCTTGTGGGATTCGTACCAGTCGCCCAAGGGAGCGGACCAAACCGGGACACGAGACCGCTCCTCAATGGGGGACGGGACGCGTCTTCCCAGTGTCCAAGGCCAGCCACTCCCCCCGGTGATGGAAGAAAATCCCAGACAGCCCCCAATTGTGAGAAACAAAGCTCACACACTTCAATAATTTCAGTCCGAGACAAAATCTGAATCAGTAGTGTCATTTATTTTACACTTGCAAGTGGTTGTGATGTCCAGTGTCTATAAGGCAGAGGACATACACACACCAAATTCAATTCATACACAACATTTATATGATTTGATTTCTTTTGTTTTACACTGCTCCTCCCCTGTTTACATCTTCCACTTCCCTAAGACCGGCCCCCATTACCCCGTTTATCTCTTGCCTTATCCGGCTTTGTCTGTGACAAAATGCTTATTTCTGGCCTCACAAGGCTGTTTGACCGCATCCTGCTGTAGGTCATTGTTAGGCATATTCTTTCTTCATCATTATCTACCCCCTTCATCTGTGCCTTTCCCGAGGCCGTTCTGATCCCTATGACCCTTTTAATTGGGGTTTGTTCCTCTGTCTTCTGTAAAAGTGGGAAACAGATGTTTATACCTACTGTTTGTACAGACGTATTTAGCTTAACTTCATCCCCTCACAACATCTTATCTACTTGCCCGTAATGTCTACCATTGTTTTGCAGTCACATTTCACTCTGACATACAATTTTAGCTAATATAAAAACAATTATATATTTCCTCCACATCGTTTCCATTCTTGTTGACTCAGCTCGTGGCTAAAACAATTACACACTGGTGTGAGTTTATTTTACTTTGTAAAATGGAATTGCAGAAGTAACATTAATTTACCTGTATCCCACAGTCTAAAACTTAGGGATGACCATGCCACTCCCGTGTCTACCAAAAATACTGCCTCCTCCCCTTCAGGTCCCACCTTTAGATTTATCAAGGGGTCCTGGTGGGTTTCAGGAGGAAGGAACCCCTGATTCCCCTATTCCTCATCGAAGGTCATTAGGGAAACGGTTTCCCTTTCTCGTGCTAATCCTGGGCATTCTCATTTAAAATACCCCACTTTTCCGCAATGGTAACAACCTGCCTGTTGCCTCCTACCCCGGATGTCTGACCTTGGTCTTTCGTGTCCTCCCCTATCCTTCCTGTTATCCCCTGATCTCATTCTCCTTTTTATTATTTCTTCTACTGCTGCCACCATCATTTTGTCTTTCTGTTTCTGCTTCTCGTCTTCCCTTTTCACATACACTTTCTGTGCCTCACATAACAGCTCTTCCATCTGTCTTTCACTCCATCCATCTAATTTCTGTAATTCCTTTTGTATGTCCGGCCATGATTTAGTCACAAAAAACTGGACCTTTAGGAGTCGCTGAGCTACCGGATCACCGGGATCCATTCCCAAATATTTCCTTGTGGTCTCCTTGAGCTGAGAAGAAATGCAGAAAGGGTTTCATCCTTCTCTTGTCATACTTCGAAAGCCTTAACAAAGTTTTGTGATCTAGGTGCCACCTCTTTAATTCCCAATATTACCATTTCCCTTAGATCCCACATTGATTCTCTATTGTGTGTTCTATTATTATTCCAGTGAGGATCGGCATTCGGGAATTTCTGATCTGCCAGGACTACATTTAGTCCGGCAGGATGCCTCTTTTCCCATTCCCGTAAGGCTGCTCTCCTGATCATACCTCGTTCTTCCCCTGAAAATAGGGTTCCTAGAATTGCCATCAGTTCTCCCCAGGTATATAAATTGTGTCCTAGGAATTGATCTAACTGCTCAGCCAGTCCCACCGGATCCTCTATCAAACTTTTCATTTCCTTCTTCAGGAATCCTGAAGAAGGGCTTATGCCCGAAACATTGACTCTCCTGCTCCTTGGATGCTGCCTGACCTGCTGCGCTTTTCCAGTAACACATTTTCAGCTCTGACCTCCAGCATCTGCAGTCCTCACTTTCTCCTCCTGTATGTTTCTTTCCGATTGACATATATACTTAGATCTTGGCACAGCCAATCTTCATCGGACCCATATTTGGGCCAAAAGAAATACCAGACTCCTTATTGCATTCTTGAGTCCAGACAAAACAACAGTAGTTTATCATTATAGCCTTATCTTTCCCCCGCGTCCGGGAGTTGTGTACCCAATTTCCCAACATTTTCCCCAAAGGACTGTCGGGCGGAATATATTCCCCTCTAACGTTATTTACAGATCGATCGTTACACAGGCAACTCCCCATGCCTCCCATTGTTGCTATTTAATTAATCTTAACGAGGTCCGGTGTCAGCTTCTTCCGCACCCCCTTCAGGGTCCTGACTAGACACCTTACTTGTCCAATTAATCTGACCAATTATATATTTTTTGAGACTTCAACTGTTCTCCATAAATCACTTTTATGTAAGGATAAAAGAGATTAGTTAGAAACTGATAGTAAGGCAGTCATGATGTGTAAAAAGAACAGGAGTTAACATTTTATTTCCTTAACCTTAAAAGAAATCATGTTAAAATTTCCATAGTAGAAATCAGATCCAAAACAGTCCCGGATCTCAAACTCCAGGGAACAAAGCACAAACATTCAATCACCAACAAACAAATGTGCATTCAAACCGAATCACAAAGGGTTAAACTTTCTACGAGCTATACAGCTCTTTTCTCTCTCTCTCTCTCTCACACACACACACACACACACCGTGTCTCACAGACACTTTGAGCTTCCCGCAACGGCTCCTCTAGCTTTTGGATATTTTTCTGGACGTCTGGCCATAAGTTAGTTATGAAGTGTACCCTCAGTAGCCCTTCAGCTACTAGCCCTTCTGACACGAGCTGTTTTCCAATGACATATGCTTTATTTTATATCTCGCCAATTCCCCATACATTTCATACGTCCCCGACCACCAAGGCAATACTTAAAGGTCTATTTTCTTACCTTGGTCTGTGCACAGGATTACCTGGTCGTTTCAGCGTGACCGTCCTGCGGCAATGCCTGCAGCAACTACCGCTGCCTACCCTGGTCGCCCGGATATATCTTTTAAGACGTTTCATTACCGGGATCTTGTGCACAAGAGTTACCCGACCGATCCCGCCACGTCTGCCAGTCTTGTTTCCAGGGTCTCCCAGTCCGGATCACACTCGCCCAAACCGCGAACAGCAAGCAAGGAAGTCAGAGATCACGGATATCGGCGAGGTACACCTCCCCCGTCGTCCCAAGAGGGTCGAGCAGTCAGAGTTTTGGATCCTGGAACGAGCTCCTACCTTGTTAGACACGTGAACGGGAGGCGGGCGGAACGGCGGGACTGAAACCACGTCTGGGCAACAAGTAGCACGTCCAAACAAGGAGTAGGAATCGGCACAGGCTCGCTGGGCCCTGTGTTATCGATCCGACGGTGCCAAAGTCTCCGGCCACGTGTATGACTTTGGTGAATTTCTGCAAATACCTTGTAGACGGGGCTGTGGCAGGGACCTTATTGGGGTGTCCACGATAATGAGGGCCACGGAGGGCATTTTTGCTGAGTTTGCAGATGGCACAAAGATAGCTAGAGGGACAGGTAGTTTTGAGGAAATGGGCAGGCTGCAGACGAGCGTGGACATGACGGGCGAGTGGGGAAAGAAGAGAGCGAGTGGGGGGTTTTGCACTCTGGTGGCAAGAACAATCGGGTAGACGATTTTCTGAACGAGGGAAAGGCTTTGCAAATCTGAAGCGCAGAGGGTCTCGGGAGTCCTAGTTCCGTGTTGTTTCAAGATTAACATGCAGGTTCATCCGATGGTTCGGAAGGCAACTGCAGTGTCGGCATTCATTTCAAGCGGGCGAGAAAACAGGAGCAGAGACGTGCTGCTGAGGCTGCATCGGGCTCTGGTCTGAGCACAGGCGGAATATTGGGAGCAGTTTTGTGCCCTGTACCGAAGGAAGGGATGCGCTGGTGTTGGAGGGAGTCTAGAGGAGGTTTACAAGCGTGCTCCCCCTGGGGCTGAAGGGTTTGTCACACAAAGTCTCTGGGTCTCTACCCGATGGTGTTTCGAAAGGTAAGGCGGGATCTGACTGATCCTTACGGGCTACTGGGAGGCCTGGTCAGAGTGGACGTGAAGAAGATGGTCCCACTAGTAGGCGAGACGAGGACCTGGAAGTACAGCCTCAGGGTGAAGGGTCGCCCCTTCAGGCCGAGATGAGGTTGCATTTAAGACAGAGATAGAGAAGTTCTTGATTATAAGGGGATCCAGGGTTGTGGGGAGAGGGCAGGAGAATCGGGGTTGAGAAACCTGTGAGCCACGACCGAGTGGCGGAGCGTGGGCCGAATGGCCTGATTCTGCTCCTACGTCTTATGGGCCGTCAGACCTTCCGTGGTCTTGGGGTCATGACAGAAAGCAGCTGTTTCCCAGAGGGTGGCGGCGGTCTGGAATGCACTGTTCGGGAGGGTAGCGAGGCGGGGAACCTCAAAACCTTGAAAAACTACTCGGATGAGCACTGGAAATGTCATAACTTTTCCTGGCTACGGACCAAGCGCCGGAAAGTGGGACTAGAGCAGACTTAGAGTAGCTTTGTCAGTGCGGACTCGGAGGGCCAAAGGGCCTCTTCTGTGCCGTGTGACTGTGTGGGGAAGCTTTCTGATTCCCATCTGTTGATTGAGGCCGCGCTACCGATGCTTCCTGATGCGGAGCAGCCGGATGGATGGATCCAAGTGCGCACTGAAGGTGAGAGGGTGGGAGAGAGCTTCGGAGCCTCCGTCCGTTTGGTTCAGGTTCCGTCTCGTCCTGATGCATGCATCGATGTACGTGCTCAGTGGCTACCAATAGAGTGAAGTTGCAGTTGATCACTGACTCCACGCGCGGTGCTGCAGGTCGTAATGTCTAGACGAAAACAGAACTCGCTGCACCCTTCGGGAGAAGGGTCACTGGACTCGAAGCGTTCATTCTGCTTTCTCTCCACAGATGCTGAGGTTTTGCTTACTGGGTGTTTTGCCTTATTTTGCATTTGAGACGTTGCTTTTTGATTGCACAGCCGCTATCAAACCATTAGCTTGCTGTTAGCGCTGCAATTAGCACTCTTGAATCTTGATTTGCAATTCTAAGGAAGCAGACCGAATTGGAATGTTTGGAGCGGGAGCCGAACCAATAAAGGCTGATTTGCTGTAAATTGATCTTCACGTCCCCCGTCGTGCTGTTCATTTGCACGAGGTGGGCTGGGGGATGGGAGTTCGCATTTTCCAAGACAAGATGGATTAGTCTGTAAGAGTTTCTGTTCGAAAAGGTGAGCCGAGATTTCCTGACAGTGAGGTTTTTCGGTCAGAATTCGAACCTGCTCCAATCGTTTGCCTTGAGGGGAGGCAGGGATTTTTCACATTGGTAACAGCTGAGATTTTTAGAACGTCGAACAGAGCAGCGCAACAACAGGCCCTTCGGCAACTGTGAGAAACAAAACTCACTCACAATTCAGCCTGAGGCAAAGCCTTAGAAACAAGAACATCTTATTCTTTACGGCCTTGCAAGAACGGGCGTTTTGCTCAAGCAATCAGGCGCGAAAACAAAACATGTAAGCATTCTTATTCAGTTTGCAAGTTGCGGAATCACGCCTCCCTTTTCCCATCCTATCACAACCTCACTTGTTTTTCTCTAATTTTCCTCATCTGACTACCCTGCTGTCCTTGTCCTTGTCTGTTACAGCCTGTCGGTTATTTTATCCAGTTCCCCTTATCATACTATAAGCTTATTGTGAAATGCCCCTACTGCTACTTTTGTGGTCAGCTACAACACTTTAAAGTTATTTCTTAGTTTAAAACTATTTCTTAAACAAAAACCTCTATATTCGTTAAAATCTTAGCCTTAAGTATGCTGCAAGAATCCCGCCACCGTTTGTGTAATGTTCCCCTTCCCCTCCCCCCACAACACCCCGTCACCCATCTGCAAAAACAACATCTCTAACCACCACCACCTGCAGAAACTACATTTCTAATCTCCCACAAACTGTCAGGGACATTTAAGCGACTGCTGGACGAGCCACACGCTGGACGGCAGTAAATCGAGGGGTGTGTAGGTTAGGTTGATCTTAGATTAAGAAAACTGCTCGGCACGACATCGTGGGCCGAAGGGCCTGTACTGTTCAATGTTCTAACTGCAGGCACATCCACACACACATCAAAGACATGGAGGGCTCGGCTGAATCTATTGCTTTCTTCTCTACGTGTCACGTTTCATCGAGGTAGTGTCCTAGGCCCAAGCATCTTCAGCGAGTGGTTAGAATATGCAGTGCACTGCCCGAGAGAGAGGGTGCTGGAGGCAGATTCAATGGTGACTTTGGTCGGAGGGTCGGACACTTATCCGAAGAGAGAATATTTGCTGCAGGGCGAGTGGGACTGGGGAAGTTGCTGGTGCAGAGAGAGCTGATGCAGACATGACAGGCTGAATGTATCATTCAATGCGTGCAGTTCTGCAGTTGGTTACCGCCTCCTCAAAAACGCTGTGCTGGTCACGTGAGAAGTCACGTAAGCTTAGCCCTGACCCACCTGATTGGTGAGATACTGACGATCTCTACATGACCATGAGGCAGTGGTTCACTGACAGGGGGAAAAAAGCAACTGCTGTAAACGGACCTGCTGCTCTAGTCAGAAATCCTGGGAGGACTACGGCGACAGGGAAACTGTCAGCAGTGACCTACAAGTCTTTGAACAGAATCAAGCTGATTGAAAACATGGAGGACAAATGGGACTTGAGGCAGTCCGCGGTATTGTAGTTATCGCTTCTCGGCCTTTTGGCTAAGATCAAGTGTAGTATCTGTTCTTATCAGTTTAATATCTGATACGTCCCTTATCTGGGGACCATATATTAAATTGATTTTTGGAGCAGGGAGATGGAATAGGGGCTTGCTCCGTCCACTCCACGCATCGACCTGGTATTGCAGTACCTCCGGGAACGGTGCACCCCTCATCTATAAATCTAAAAACAGCTTCATGTTTATAGCTCAGGCCTTCGGTGCTTTGTGTCCGCTGGGTGGGTTTGAGTACCAAGTGCTTCATTTCTCACACCTCACATCCAGCCGGGCGTGAGTCGATTCAAACCCGTCTGTTCTAAGGTGGCTGTTCAGCTCCCGCTCCCTATCCTTCTCTCGCCATCTCTGTCTCTTGCGCACCTTGACACTTGCTCTCAATGTCATCCCCTCACCCCTGCTGCGTGCTGCACCGTCCCGCCAACGCCGGGCCCCGATCACACCACGTGGTGTCAGAATTTGGGAGTTGCAGCAACCGTAGCTGCCCACCAGCTTTTCCTACTCGCGAACGACATTTCAGAAAAACAAGAGAAGGTCGACTGTGCTACGTTGCTGCATGCTGCTGGGGATGAAGCTATCTAGGGGTTCAGTCGTTTTGATTTTGATGACTTGAAAGAGAGGTTTCGAGAACACTGTGAGCTAGGACAAAAATAATCGGGACGTATTTAAGGCGCATGTTTTTCATCAGAGTGCAAGGGCAGGCGGAACCGATAGGTACGCATGTGACTGACCGGAAAAACGAGGCAAGGGACTGTGAGTTTCAGCCACTTTCCGATTCACTGAGCCGCGACAGAATCGTGTGTGCTATCACGAATGACTGAGTCAGAGGCAGGTTACTCAGAGAGTCAATTCTCACTGGGAAAAGCAAAGAGACAGCACTAACTCGACAACAGCACGTGAGAAAACGTAGAACAAACAAACCAATGTATGCTGACCGGAACTGGCCTGGAAAGATAATAAGGCAGGTAGGAGCACTGCAGATTATCCGGCACCTGGGCTGTGTACGCAGGGACTGGCACAACACCCCCTTGCCTTCTTTTGCACTTTGCTGCCTCAGCCAGAACTGGCAGCATTCTAAGTCAGTCTCACACAAGCAGCGTGTGCCAGCTGTCTGTGACAACAAATTCCAAAGACTCACAACCCTCTGAGAGAAGACGTTCCTCCTGATCTCACTCTTAAATTGGTGCCTCTTTATTCTGTTCAGTTCTAGGCACTCCCATGAGGGAAAATGTCCTCTCAGCATTCACCCTGTCGAGCCACGTAAGAATCCAATATGTTTCAATAAGATTGTGTCTCATTCATTTAAACTCAGGATCTACACTCATCTGGAGGTAGGGTTTACCGGGCTCAATTTTACTGAAAAGCTGACCTCCGGCTAGTTCAGCAAATAGGTCGTTGAGCAAGGGGAAAGGAAACCGCCTAGCACACACCAGCAGGCGAACTGTTGCAGCTTGATATTGCGGCTCCGGAACTCAATCCCTCTACGAGTGAAACCTAACAGCCTTCTTAACAGCACTATCCACCCGGGTGGCAACTTTCAGGGATCTACGTACATGGGACTCCAAGATCCCTCTGCACATCCACACTACCAAGAATCTTTCCATTGACCCAGTACTCTGCCTTCCTGTTATTCTTCCCAAAGTGCATCACCTCACATTTAGCTGCATTGAACTCCATTTGCCACCTCTCAGCCCAATTCTGCAGTTTATCCAAGTCCCCCTGCAACCTGTAACATTCTTCCACACTGACCACTACTCCACCGACTTTAGCGTCGTCTGCAAATTTACAAATCCATCCACCTATGTTATGCCTGCGTCTAAGTCATTTATAAAAATGACAAACAGCAGTGGTCCCAAAACAGACCCTTGTGGCACACCACTAGTAACCGGACTCCAGGCTGAATATTTTCCATCAACCACCACTCGCTGCCTTCTTTCAGAAAGCCAGTTTCTAAGCCAAACTGCTAAATCACCCTCAACTCCATGCCTCTGCCTTTTCTCCAACAGCCTACCTCGTGGAACCTTATCAAAGGCTCCCGGCGTCCTGCTCGTCTACCCCATTGAAAACAATAGCGTGCTTCTTTAGAATTCTTGATCAGTCGCTCTCAGAATCTTGACTAGTGATTGCCTTCGGCCCATTTGAATTTGATTCTGTCCAACCACATTCTTGCCCATAAAGCTGTAAGATTTCCTTTGATGACGCGCAGGCTGTGTCTTCAGACTGACCGTATAACTGAACGTTCCCACCGTGAAAGCACCACTTCACCTGTGTGTGTTCCTCGCGCAGTTTCTGAAGGTTGCAGCGCAACGTGACTCAGCCGTATCAATGAAACCGGTGTCCACCTCCATTCTTACCGGTTTGCAGTTCAGTAAGGGAGCGACCGGGGCGTCGGCAGGTATCGCCAGTATCTGTAACAACAACACCTCATTGGTTTGTGCGTCTGGGCTTTTGTCTTCTTACCCTTTTTGTACCATTTAGGATTTCTTCCTGTACTTTCGCTGCAGGTTATTGGTACTTTCTCCCCCGAGCGCACCCACTTGATATATTCTTTTTTAATGCTGCAGTTTCTGCACACAGCTTCTTTCTACCAGCAATTTGCTGCTGCCTGACATGTGTTTCCACAGCAGTGGCAGTTTTGTGTCTGCGTTGGTGCTTGTCCCTGGGCCACCATTTTGTGAACTCTCAGCCACCATTTTGTGAGGTGTTGACCTTCCTTGGCTGCGAGTTCCATCACGGTTGCCATTCCCAGCACTTTCATTTAAGTGCAGTCACCTTTGCGTCAATAATCTCTTCTGGATCGCTTCACATCTTACGGCAGGCTGCTACAAAAGGTAGATGCTCGTGGGATCTGAGGTGAGCCGGCTAGCTGGATACAAAACCGGCTCGGTCACAGAAGACAGAGAGTAGCGGTGGAAGCGCATTTTTCGGAAAGGAGATCAGTAACTGGTGGTGTCCCGCAGGGCTCAGTGCTAGTGCTGTTCGGCAGACTACCAGAAGGACGTGGATGCTTTGGAGAGGGTGCAGAGAAGGTTTACCAGGACGTTGCCTGCCCTGGAGTGCTTCTGTTGTGAGGAGAGGTGGAATAGACTTGGATTGTTGTCACTGCAAAGACGGAAGCTGAGGGGCGACCTGATAGAGGTCGACAGCATACTGAGAGGCATCGAAAGGGTGGCGAGTCAGTGGGTACAGGCTCACGGTGAGAGGGGGAAAGTGAGAAGGGAAAAAGTGCGGGGAAAGGTTTTCACATAGAGGATGGTGGGTGCCTGGAACGCGCAGCCAGTCGAAGCGCTGGAAGCAGGCACATTAGGAACGTTTCAGGCTCACCTTGTTAGACACGTGAACGGGAGGCGGGCGGAACGGCGGGACTGAAACCACGTCTGGGCAACAAGTAGCACGTCCAAACAAGGAGTAGGAATCGGCACAGGCTCGCTGGGCCCTGTGTTATCGATCCGACGGTGCCAAAGTCTCCGGCCACGTGTATGACTTTGGTGAATTTCTGCAAATACCTTGTAGACGGGGCTGTGGCAGGGACCTTATTGGGGTGTCCACGATAATGAGGGCCACGGAGGGCATTTTTGCTGAGTTTGCAGATGGCACAAAGATAGCTAGAGGGACAGGTAGTTTTGAGGAAATGGGCAGGCTGCAGACGAGCGTGGACATGACGGGCGAGTGGGGAAAGAAGAGAGCGAGTGGGGGGTTTTGCACTCTGGTGGCAAGAACAATCGGGTAGACGATTTCTGAACGAGGGAAAGGCTTTGCAAATCTGAAGCGCAGAGGGTCTCGGGAGTCCTAGTTCCGTGTTGTTTCAAGATTAACATGCAGGTTCATCCGATGGTTCGGAAGGCAACTGCAGTGTCGGCATTCATTTCAAGCGGGCGAGAAAACAGGAGCAGAGACGTGCTGCTGAGGCTGCATCGGGCTCTGGTCTGAGCACAGGCGGAATATTGGGAGCAGTTTTGTGCCCTGTACCGAAGGAAGGGATGCGCTGGTGTTGGAGGGAGTCTAGAGGAGGTTTACAAGCGTGCTCCCCCTGGGGCTGAAGGGTTTGTCACACAAAGTCTCTGGGTCTCTACCCGATGGTGTTTCGAAAGGTAAGGCGGGATCTGACTGATCCTTACGGGCTACTGGGAGGCCTGGTCAGAGTGGACGTGAAGAAGATGGTCCCACTAGTAGGCGAGACGAGGACCTGGAAGTACAGCCTCAGGGTGAAGGGTCGCCCCTTCAGGCCGAGATGAGGTTGCATTTAAGACAGAGATAGAGAAGTTCTTGATTATAAGGGGATCCAGGGTTGTGGGGAGAGGGCAGGAGAATCGGGGTTGAGAAACCTGTGAGCCACGACCGAGTGGCGGAGCGTGGGCCGAATGGCCTGATTCTGCTCCTACGTCTTATGGGCCGTCAGACCTTCCGTGGTCTTGGGGTCATGACAGAAAGCAGCTGTTTCCCAGAGGGTGGCGGCGGTCTGGAATGCACTGTTCGGGAGGGTAGCGAGGCGGGGAACCTCAAAACCTTGAAAAACTACTCGGATGAGCACTGGAAATGTCATAACTTTTCCTGGCTACGGACCAAGCGCCGGAAAGTGGGACTAGAGCAGACTTAGAGTAGCTTTGTCAGTGCGGACTCGGAGGGCCAAAGGGCCTCTTCTGTGCCGTGTGACTGTGTGGGGAAGCTTTCTGATTCCCATCTGTTGATTGAGGCCGCGCTACCGATGCTTCCTGATGCGGAGCAGCCGGATGGATGGATCCAAGTGCGCACTGAAGGTGAGAGGGTGGGAGAGAGCTTCGGAGCCTCCGTCCGTTTGGTTCAGGTTCCGTCTCGTCCTGATGCATGCATCGATGTACGTGCTCAGTGGCTACCAATAGAGTGAAGTTGCAGTTGATCACTGACTCCACGCGCGGTGCTGCAGGTCGTAATGTCTAGACGAAAACAGAACTCGCTGCACCCTTCGGGAGAAGGGTCACTGGACTCGAAGCGTTCATTCTGCTTTCTCTCCACAGATGCTGAGGTTTTGCTTACTGGGTGTTTTGCCTTATTTTGCATTTGAGACGTTGCTTTTTGATTGCACAGCCGCTATCAAACCATTAGCTTGCTGTTAGCGCTGCAATTAGCACTCTTGAATCTTGATTTGCAATTCTAAGGAAGCAGACCGAATTGGAATGTTTGGAGCGGGAGCCGAACCAATAAAGGCTGATTTGCTGTAAATTGATCTTCACGTCCCCCGTCGTGCTGTTCATTTGCACGAGGTGGGCTGGGGGATGGGAGTTCGCATTTTCCAAGACAAGATGGATTAGTCTGTAAGAGTTTCTGTTCGAAAAGGTGAGCCGAGATTTCCTGACAGTGAGGTTTTTCGGTCAGAATTCGAACCTGCTCCAATCGTTTGCCTTGAGGGGAGGCAGGGATTTTTCACATTGGTAACAGCTGAGATTTTTAGAACGTCGAACAGAGCAGCGCAACAACAGGCCCTTCGGCAACTGTGAGAAACAAAACTCACTCACAATTCAGCCTGAGGCAAAGCCTTAGAAACAAGAACATCTTATTCTTTACGGCCTTGCAAGAACGGGCGTTTTGCTCAAGCAATCAGGCGCGAAAACAAAACATGTAAGCATTCTTATTCAGTTTGCAAGTTGCGGAATCACGCCTCCCTTTTCCCATCCTATCACAACCTCACTTGTTTTTCTCTAATTTTCCTCATCTGACTACCCTGCTGTCCTTGTCCTTGTCTGTTACAGCCTGTCGGTTATTTTATCCAGTTCCCCTTATCATACTATAAGCTTATTGTGAAATGCCCCTACTGCTACTTTTGTGGTCAGCTACAACACTTTAAAGTTATTTCTTAGTTTAAAACTATTTCTTAAACAAAAACCTCTATATTCGTTAAAATCTTAGCCTTAAGTATGCTGCAAGAATCCCGCCACCGTTTGTGTAATGTTCCCCTTCCCCTCCCCCCACAACACCCCGTCACCCATCTGCAAAAACAACATCTCTAACCACCACCACCTGCAGAAACTACATTTCTAATCTCCCACAAACTGTCAGGGACATTTAAGCGACTGCTGGACGAGCCACACGCTGGACGGCAGTAAATCGAGGGGTGTGTAGGTTAGGTTGATCTTAGATTAAGAAAACTGCTCGGCACGACATCGTGGGCCGAAGGGCCTGTACTGTTCAATGTTCTAACTGCAGGCACATCCACACACACATCAAAGACATGGAGGGCTCGGCTGAATCTATTGCTTTCTTCTCTACGTGTCACGTTTCATCGAGGTAGTGTCCTAGGCCCAAGCATCTTCAGCGAGTGGTTAGAATATGCAGTGCACTGCCCGAGAGAGAGGGTGCTGGAGGCAGATTCAATGGTGACTTTGGTCGGAGGGTCGGACACTTATCCGAAGAGAGAATATTTGCTGCAGGGCGAGTGGGACTGGGGAAGTTGCTGGTGCAGAGAGAGCTGATGCAGACATGACAGGCTGAATGTATCATTCAATGCGTGCAGTTCTGCAGTTGGTTACCGCCTCCTCAAAAACGCTGTGCTGGTCACGTGAGAAGTCACGTAAGCTTAGCCCTGACCCACCTGATTGGTGAGATACTGACGATCTCTACATGACCATGAGGCAGTGGTTCACTGACAGGGGGAAAAAAGCAACTGCTGTAAACGGACCTGCTGCTCTAGTCAGAAATCCTGGGAGGACTACGGCGACAGGGAAACTGTCAGCAGTGACCTACAAGTCTTTGAACAGAATCAAGCTGATTGAAAACATGGAGGACAAATGGGACTTGAGGCAGTCCGCGGTATTGTAGTTATCGCTTCTCGGCCTTTTGGCTAAGATCAAGTGTAGTATCTGTTCTTATCAGTTTAATATCTGATACGTCCCTTATCTGGGGACCATATATTAAATTGATTTTTGGAGCAGGGAGATGGAATAGGGGCTTGCTCCGTCCACTCCACGCATCGACCTGGTATTGCAGTACCTCCGGGAACGGTGCACCCCTCATCTATAAATCTAAAAACAGCTTCATGTTTATAGCTCAGGCCTTCGGTGCTTTGTGTCCGCTGGGTGGGTTTGAGTACCAAGTGCTTCATTTCTCACACCTCACATCCAGCCGGGCGTGAGTCGATTCAAACCCGTCTGTTCTAAGGTGGCTGTTCAGCTCCCGCTCCCTATCCTTCTCTCGCCATCTCTGTCTCTTGCGCACCTTGACACTTGCTCTCAATGTCATCCCCTCACCCCTGCTGCGTGCTGCACCGTCCCGCCAACGCCGGGCCCCGATCACACCACGTGGTGTCAGAATTTGGGAGTTGCAGCAACCGTAGCTGCCCACCAGCTTTTCCTACTCGCGAACGACATTTCAGAAAAACAAGAGAAGGTCGACTGTGCTACGTTGCTGCATGCTGCTGGGGATGAAGCTATCTAGGGGTTCAGTCGTTTTGATTTTGATGACTTGAAAGAGAGGTTTCGAGAACACTGTGAGCTAGGACAAAAATAATCGGGACGTATTTAAGGCGCATGTTTTTCATCAGAGTGCAAGGGCAGGCGGAACCGATAGGTACGCATGTGACTGACCGGAAAAACGAGGCAAGGGACTGTGAGTTTCAGCCACTTTCCGATTCACTGAGCCGCGACAGAATCGTGTGTGCTATCACGAATGACTGAGTCAGAGGCAGGTTACTCAGAGAGTCAATTCTCACTGGGAAAAGCAAAGAGACAGCACTAACTCGACAACAGCACGTGAGAAAACGTAGAACAAACAAACCAATGTATGCTGACCGGAACTGGCCTGGAAAGATAATAAGGCAGGTAGGAGCACTGCAGATTATCCGGCACCTGGGCTGTGTACGCAGGGACTGGCACAACACCCCCTTGCCTTCTTTTGCACTTTGCTGCCTCAGCCAGAACTGGCAGCATTCTAAGTCAGTCTCACACAAGCAGCGTGTGCCAGCTGTCTGTGACAACAAATTCCAAAGACTCACAACCCTCTGAGAGAAGACGTTCCTCCTGATCTCACTCTTAAATTGGTGCCTCTTTATTCTGTTCAGTTCTAGGCACTCCCATGAGGGAAAATGTCCTCTCAGCATTCACCCTGTCGAGCCACGTAAGAATCCAATATGTTTCAATAAGATTGTGTCTCATTCATTTAAACTCAGGATCTACACTCATCTGGAGGTAGGGTTTACCGGGCTCAATTTTACTGAAAAGCTGACCTCCGGCTAGTTCAGCAAATAGGTCGTTGAGCAAGGGGAAAGGAAACCGCCTAGCACACACCAGCAGGCGAACTGTTGCAGCTTGATATTGCGGCTCCGGAACTCAATCCCTCTACGAGTGAAACCTAACAGCCTTCTTAACAGCACTATCCACCCGGGTGGCAACTTTCAGGGATCTACGTACATGGGACTCCAAGATCCCTCTGCACATCCACACTACCAAGAATCTTTCCATTGACCCAGTACTCTGCCTTCCTGTTATTCTTCCCAAAGTGCATCACCTCACATTTAGCTGCATTGAACTCCATTTGCCACCTCTCAGCCCAATTCTGCAGTTTATCCAAGTCCCCCTGCAACCTGTAACATTCTTCCACACTGACCACTACTCCACCGACTTTAGCGTCGTCTGCAAATTTACAAATCCATCCACCTATGTTATGCCTGCGTCTAAGTCATTTATAAAAATGACAAACAGCAGTGGTCCCAAAACAGACCCTTGTGGCACACCACTAGTAACCGGACTCCAGGCTGAATATTTTCCATCAACCACCACTCGCTGCCTTCTTTCAGAAAGCCAGTTTCTAAGCCAAACTGCTAAATCACCCTCAACTCCATGCCTCTGCCTTTTCTCCAACAGCCTACCTCGTGGAACCTTATCAAAGGCTCCCGGCGTCCTGCTCGTCTACCCCATTGAAAACAATAGCGTGCTTCTTTAGAATTCTTGATCAGTCGCTCTCAGAATCTTGACTAGTGATTGCCTTCGGCCCATTTGAATTTGATTCTGTCCAACCACATTCTTGCCCATAAAGCTGTAAGATTTCCTTTGATGACGCGCAGGCTGTGTCTTCAGACTGACCGTATAACTGAACGTTCCCACCGTGAAAGCACCACTTCACCTGTGTGTGTTCCTCGCGCAGTTTCTGAAGGTTGCAGCGCAACGTGACTCAGCCGTATCAATGAAACCGGTGTCCACCTCCATTCTTACCGGTTTGCAGTTCAGTAAGGGAGCGACCGGGGCGTCGGCAGGTATCGCCAGTATCTGTAACAACAACACCTCATTGGTTTGTGCGTCTGGGCTTTTGTCTTCTTACCCTTTTTGTACCATTTAGGATTTCTTCCTGTACTTTCGCTGCAGGTTATTGGTACTTTCTCCCCCGAGCGCACCCACTTGATATATTCTTTTTTAATGCTGCAGTTTCTGCACACAGCTTCTTTCTACCAGCAATTTGCTGCTGCCTGACATGTGTTTCCACAGCAGTGGCAGTTTTGTGTCTGCGTTGGTGCTTGTCCCTGGGCCACCATTTTGTGAACTCTCAGCCACCATTTTGTGAGGTGTTGACCTTCCTTGGCTGCGAGTTCCATCACGGTTGCCATTCCCAGCACTTTCATTTAAGTGCAGTCACCTTTGCGTCAATAATCTCTTCTGGATCGCTTCACATCTTACGGCAGGCTGCTACAAAAGGTAGATGCTCGTGGGATCTGAGGTGAGCCGGCTAGCTGGATACAAAACCGGCTCGGTCACAGAAGACAGAGAGTAGCGGTGGAAGCGCATTTTTCGGAAAGGAGATCAGTAACTGGTGGTGTCCCGCAGGGCTCAGTGCTAGTGCTGTTCGGCAGACTACCAGAAGGACGTGGATGCTTTGGAGAGGGTGCAGAGAAGGTTTACCAGGACGTTGCCTGCCCTGGAGTGCTTCTGTTGTGAGGAGAGGTGGAATAGACTTGGATTGTTGTCACTGCAAAGACGGAAGCTGAGGGGCGACCTGATAGAGGTCGACAGCATACTGAGAGGCATCGAAAGGGTGGCGAGTCAGTGGGTACAGGCTCACGGTGAGAGGGGGAAAGTGAGAAGGGAAAAAGTGCGGGGAAAGGTTTTCACATAGAGGATGGTGGGTGCCTGGAACGCGCAGCCAGTCGAAGCGCTGGAAGCAGGCACATTAGGAACGTTTCAGGCTCACCTTGTTAGACACGTGAACGGGAGGCGGGCGGAACGGCGGGACTGAAACCACGTCTGGGCAACAAGTAGCACGTCCAAACAAGGAGTAGGAATCGGCACAGGCTCGCTGGGCCCTGTGTTATCGATCCGACGGTGCCAAAGTCTCCGGCCACGTGTATGACTTTGGTGAATTTCTGCAAATACCTTGTAGACGGGGCTGTGGCAGGGACCTTATTGGGGTGTCCACGATAATGAGGGCCACGGAGGGCATTTTTGCTGAGTTTGCAGATGGCACAAAGATAGCTAGAGGGACAGGTAGTTTTGAGGAAATGGGCAGGCTGCAGACGAGCGTGGACATGACGGGCGAGTGGGGAAAGAAGAGAGCGAGTGGGGGGTTTTGCACTCTGGTGGCAAGAACAATCGGGTAGACGATTTCTGAACGAGGGAAAGGCTTTGCAAATCTGAAGCGCAGAGGGTCTCGGGAGTCCTAGTTCCGTGTTGTTTCAAGATTAACATGCAGGTTCATCCGATGGTTCGGAAGGCAACTGCAGTGTCGGCATTCATTTCAAGCGGGCGAGAAAACAGGAGCAGAGACGTGCTGCTGAGGCTGCATCGGGCTCTGGTCTGAGCACAGGCGGAATATTGGGAGCAGTTTTGTGCCCTGTACCGAAGGAAGGGATGCGCTGGTGTTGGAGGGAGTCTAGAGGAGGTTTACAAGCGTGCTCCCCCTGGGGCTGAAGGGTTTGTCACACAAAGTCTCTGGGTCTCTACCCGATGGTGTTTCGAAAGGTAAGGCGGGATCTGACTGATCCTTACGGGCTACTGGGAGGCCTGGTCAGAGTGGACGTGAAGAAGATGGTCCCACTAGTAGGCGAGACGAGGACCTGGAAGTACAGCCTCAGGGTGAAGGGTCGCCCCTTCAGGCCGAGATGAGGTTGCATTTAAGACAGAGATAGAGAAGTTCTTGATTATAAGGGGATCCAGGGTTGTGGGGAGAGGGCAGGAGAATCGGGGTTGAGAAACCTGTGAGCCACGACCGAGTGGCGGAGCGTGGGCCGAATGGCCTGATTCTGCTCCTACGTCTTATGGGCCGTCAGACCTTCCGTGGTCTTGGGGTCATGACAGAAAGCAGCTGTTTCCCAGAGGGTGGCGGCGGTCTGGAATGCACTGTTCGGGAGGGTAGCGAGGCGGGGAACCTCAAAACCTTGAAAAACTACTCGGATGAGCACTGGAAATGTCATAACTTTTCCTGGCTACGGACCAAGCGCCGGAAAGTGGGACTAGAGCAGACTTAGAGTAGCTTTGTCAGTGCGGACTCGGAGGGCCAAAGGGCCTCTTCTGTGCCGTGTGACTGTGTGGGGAAGCTTTCTGATTCCCATCTGTTGATTGAGGCCGCGCTACCGATGCTTCCTGATGCGGAGCAGCCGGATGGATGGATCCAAGTGCGCACTGAAGGTGAGAGGGTGGGAGAGAGCTTCGGAGCCTCCGTCCGTTTGGTTCAGGTTCCGTCTCGTCCTGATGCATGCATCGATGTACGTGCTCAGTGGCTACCAATAGAGTGAAGTTGCAGTTGATCACTGACTCCACGCGCGGTGCTGCAGGTCGTAATGTCTAGACGAAAACAGAACTCGCTGCACCCTTCGGGAGAAGGGTCACTGGACTCGAAGCGTTCATTCTGCTTTCTCTCCACAGATGCTGAGGTTTTGCTTACTGGGTGTTTTGCCTTATTTTGCATTTGAGACGTTGCTTTTTGATTGCACAGCCGCTATCAAACCATTAGCTTGCTGTTAGCGCTGCAATTAGCACTCTTGAATCTTGATTTGCAATTCTAAGGAAGCAGACCGAATTGGAATGTTTGGAGCGGGAGCCGAACCAATAAAGGCTGATTTGCTGTAAATTGATCTTCACGTCCCCCGTCGTGCTGTTCATTTGCACGAGGTGGGATGGGAGTTCGCATTTTCCAAGACAAGATGGATTAGTCTGTAAGAGTTTCTGTTCGAAAAGGTGAGCCGAGATTTCCTGACAGTGAGGTTTTTCGGTCAGAATTCGAACCTGCTCCAATCGTTTGCCTTGAGGGGAGGCAGGGATTTTTCACATTGGTAACAGCTGAGATTTTTAGAACGTCGAACAGAGCAGCGCAACAACAGGCCCTTCGGCAACTGTGAGAAACAAAACTCACTCACAATTCAGCCTGAGGCAAAGCCTTAGAAACAAGAACATCTTATTCTTTACGGCCTTGCAAGAACGGGCGTTTTGCTCAAGCAATCAGGCGCGAAAACAAAACATGTAAGCATTCTTATTCAGTTTGCAAGTTGCGGAATCACGCCTCCCTTTTCCCATCCTATCACAACCTCACTTGTTTTTCTCTAATTTTCCTCATCTGACTACCCTGCTGTCCTTGTCCTTGTCTGTTACAGCCTGTCGGTTATTTTATCCAGTTCCCCTTATCATACTATAAGCTTATTGTGAAATGCCCCTACTGCTACTTTTGTGGTCAGCTACAACACTTTAAAGTTATTTCTTAGTTTAAAACTATTTCTTAAACAAAAACCTCTATATTCGTTAAAATCTTAGCCTTAAGTATGCTGCAAGAATCCCGCCACCGTTTGTGTAATGTTCCCCTTCCCCTCCCCCCACAACACCCCGTCACCCATCTGCAAAAACAACATCTCTAACCACCACCACCTGCAGAAACTACATTTCTAATCTCCCACAAACTGTCAGGGACATTTAAGCGACTGCTGGACGAGCCACACGCTGGACGGCAGTAAATCGAGGGGTGTGTAGGTTAGGTTGATCTTAGATTAAGAAAACTGCTCGGCACGACATCGTGGGCCGAAGGGCCTGTACTGTTCAATGTTCTAACTGCAGGCACATCCACACACACATCAAAGACATGGAGGGCTCGGCTGAATCTATTGCTTTCTTCTCTACGTGTCACGTTTCATCGAGGTAGTGTCCTAGGCCCAAGCATCTTCAGCGAGTGGTTAGAATATGCAGTGCACTGCCCGAGAGAGAGGGTGCTGGAGGCAGATTCAATGGTGACTTTGGTCGGAGGGTCGGACACTTATCCGAAGAGAGAATATTTGCTGCAGGGCGAGTGGGACTGGGGAAGTTGCTGGTGCAGAGAGAGCTGATGCAGACATGACAGGCTGAATGTATCATTCAATGCGTGCAGTTCTGCAGTTGGTTACCGCCTCCTCAAAAACGCTGTGCTGGTCACGTGAGAAGTCACGTAAGCTTAGCCCTGACCCACCTGATTGGTGAGATACTGACGATCTCTACATGACCATGAGGCAGTGGTTCACTGACAGGGGGAAAAAAGCAACTGCTGTAAACGGACCTGCTGCTCTAGTCAGAAATCCTGGGAGGACTACGGCGACAGGGAAACTGTCAGCAGTGACCTACAAGTCTTTGAACAGAATCAAGCTGATTGAAAACATGGAGGACAAATGGGACTTGAGGCAGTCCGCGGTATTGTAGTTATCGCTTCTCGGCCTTTTGGCTAAGATCAAGTGTAGTATCTGTTCTTATCAGTTTAATATCTGATACGTCCCTTATCTGGGGACCATATATTAAATTGATTTTTGGAGCAGGGAGATGGAATAGGGGCTTGCTCCGTCCACTCCACGCATCGACCTGGTATTGCAGTACCTCCGGGAACGGTGCACCCCTCATCTATAAATCTAAAAACAGCTTCATGTTTATAGCTCAGGCCTTCGGTGCTTTGTGTCCGCTGGGTGGGTTTGAGTACCAAGTGCTTCATTTCTCACACCTCACATCCAGCCGGGCGTGAGTCGATTCAAACCCGTCTGTTCTAAGGTGGCTGTTCAGCTCCCGCTCCCTATCCTTCTCTCGCCATCTCTGTCTCTTGCGCACCTTGACACTTGCTCTCAATGTCATCCCCTCACCCCTGCTGCGTGCTGCACCGTCCCGCCAACGCCGGGCCCCGATCACACCACGTGGTGTCAGAATTTGGGAGTTGCAGCAACCGTAGCTGCCCACCAGCTTTTCCTACTCGCGAACGACATTTCAGAAAAACAAGAGAAGGTCGACTGTGCTACGTTGCTGCATGCTGCTGGGGATGAAGCTATCTAGGGGTTCAGTCGTTTTGATTTTGATGACTTGAAAGAGAGGTTTCGAGAACACTGTGAGCTAGGACAAAAATAATCGGGACGTATTTAAGGCGCATGTTTTTCATCAGAGTGCAAGGGCAGGCGGAACCGATAGGTACGCATGTGACTGACCGGAAAAACGAGGCAAGGGACTGTGAGTTTCAGCCACTTTCCGATTCACTGAGCCGCGACAGAATCGTGTGTGCTATCACGAATGACTGAGTCAGAGGCAGGTTACTCAGAGAGTCAATTCTCACTGGGAAAAGCAAAGAGACAGCACTAACTCGACAACAGCACGTGAGAAAACGTAGAACAAACAAACCAATGTATGCTGACCGGAACTGGCCTGGAAAGATAATAAGGCAGGTAGGAGCACTGCAGATTATCCGGCACCTGGGCTGTGTACGCAGGGACTGGCACAACACCCCCTTGCCTTCTTTTGCACTTTGCTGCCTCAGCCAGAACTGGCAGCATTCTAAGTCAGTCTCACACAAGCAGCGTGTGCCAGCTGTCTGTGACAACAAATTCCAAAGACTCACAACCCTCTGAGAGAAGACGTTCCTCCTGATCTCACTCTTAAATTGGTGCCTCTTTATTCTGTTCAGTTCTAGGCACTCCCATGAGGGAAAATGTCCTCTCAGCATTCACCCTGTCGAGCCACGTAAGAATCCAATATGTTTCAATAAGATTGTGTCTCATTCATTTAAACTCAGGATCTACACTCATCTGGAGGTAGGGTTTACCGGGCTCAATTTTACTGAAAAGCTGACCTCCGGCTAGTTCAGCAAATAGGTCGTTGAGCAAGGGGAAAGGAAACCGCCTAGCACACACCAGCAGGCGAACTGTTGCAGCTTGATATTGCGGCTCCGGAACTCAATCCCTCTACGAGTGAAACCTAACAGCCTTCTTAACAGCACTATCCACCCGGGTGGCAACTTTCAGGGATCTACGTACATGGGACTCCAAGATCCCTCTGCACATCCACACTACCAAGAATCTTTCCATTGACCCAGTACTCTGCCTTCCTGTTATTCTTCCCAAAGTGCATCACCTCACATTTAGCTGCATTGAACTCCATTTGCCACCTCTCAGCCCAATTCTGCAGTTTATCCAAGTCCCCCTGCAACCTGTAACATTCTTCCACACTGACCACTACTCCACCGACTTTAGCGTCGTCTGCAAATTTACAAATCCATCCACCTATGTTATGCCTGCGTCTAAGTCATTTATAAAAATGACAAACAGCAGTGGTCCCAAAACAGACCCTTGTGGCACACCACTAGTAACCGGACTCCAGGCTGAATATTTTCCATCAACCACCACTCGCTGCCTTCTTTCAGAAAGCCAGTTTCTAAGCCAAACTGCTAAATCACCCTCAACTCCATGCCTCTGCCTTTTCTCCAACAGCCTACCTCGTGGAACCTTATCAAAGGCTCCCGGCGTCCTGCTCGTCTACCCCATTGAAAACAATAGCGTGCTTCTTTAGAATTCTTGATCAGTCGCTCTCAGAATCTTGACTAGTGATTGCCTTCGGCCCATTTGAATTTGATTCTGTCCAACCACATTCTTGCCCATAAAGCTGTAAGATTTCCTTTGATGACGCGCAGGCTGTGTCTTCAGACTGACCGTATAACTGAACGTTCCCACCGTGAAAGCACCACTTCACCTGTGTGTGTTCCTCGCGCAGTTTCTGAAGGTTGCAGCGCAACGTGACTCAGCCGTATCAATGAAACCGGTGTCCACCTCCATTCTTACCGGTTTGCAGTTCAGTAAGGGAGCGACCGGGGCGTCGGCAGGTATCGCCAGTATCTGTAACAACAACACCTCATTGGTTTGTGCGTCTGGGCTTTTGTCTTCTTACCCTTTTTGTACCATTTAGGATTTCTTCCTGTACTTTCGCTGCAGGTTATTGGTACTTTCTCCCCCGAGCGCACCCACTTGATATATTCTTTTTTAATGCTGCAGTTTCTGCACACAGCTTCTTTCTACCAGCAATTTGCTGCTGCCTGACATGTGTTTCCACAGCAGTGGCAGTTTTGTGTCTGCGTTGGTGCTTGTCCCTGGGCCACCATTTTGTGAACTCTCAGCCACCATTTTGTGAGGTGTTGACCTTCCTTGGCTGCGAGTTCCATCACGGTTGCCATTCCCAGCACTTTCATTTAAGTGCAGTCACCTTTGCGTCAATAATCTCTTCTGGATCGCTTCACATCTTACGGCAGGCTGCTACAAAAGGTAGATGCTCGTGGGATCTGAGGTGAGCCGGCTAGCTGGATACAAAACCGGCTCGGTCACAGAAGACAGAGAGTAGCGGTGGAAGCGCATTTTTCGGAAAGGAGATCAGTAACTGGTGGTGTCCCGCAGGGCTCAGTGCTAGTGCTGTTCGGCAGACTACCAGAAGGACGTGGATGCTTTGGAGAGGGTGCAGAGAAGGTTTACCAGGACGTTGCCTGCCCTGGAGTGCTTCTGTTGTGAGGAGAGGTGGAATAGACTTGGATTGTTGTCACTGCAAAGACGGAAGCTGAGGGGCGACCTGATAGAGGTCGACAGCATACTGAGAGGCATCGAAAGGGTGGCGAGTCAGTGGGTACAGGCTCACGGTGAGAGGGGGAAAGTGAGAAGGGAAAAAGTGCGGGGAAAGGTTTTCACATAGAGGATGGTGGGTGCCTGGAACGCGCAGCCAGTCGAAGCGCTGGAAGCAGGCACATTAGGAACGTTTCAGGCTCACCTTGTTAGACACGTGAACGGGAGGCGGGCGGAACGGCGGGACTGAAACCACGTCTGGGCAACAAGTAGCACGTCCAAACAAGGAGTAGGAATCGGCACAGGCTCGCTGGGCCCTGTGTTATCGATCCGACGGTGCCAAAGTCTCCGGCCACGTGTATGACTTTGGTGAATTTCTGCAAATACCTTGTAGACGGGGCTGTGGCAGGGA
Organism: Chiloscyllium punctatum; assembly: GCF_047496795.1. Lineage (NCBI taxonomy): Eukaryota > Metazoa > Chordata > Chondrichthyes > Orectolobiformes > Hemiscylliidae > Chiloscyllium > Chiloscyllium punctatum. Next base: position 7,347,494 of record NC_092741.1, read on the forward strand.
CCTTATTGGGGTGTCCACGATAATGAGGGCCACGGAGGGCATTTTTGCTGAGTTTGCAGATGGCACAAAGATAGCTAGAGGGACAGGTAGTTTTGAGGAAATGGGCAGGCTGCAGACGAGCGTGGACATGACGGGCGAGTGGGGAAAGAAGAGAGCGAGTGGGGGGTTTTGCACTCTGGTGGCAAGAACAATCGGGTAGACGATTTCTGAACGAGGGAAAGGCTTTGCAAATCTGAAGCGCAGAGGGTCTCGGGAGTCCTAGTTCCGTGTTGTTTCAAGATTAACATGCAGGTTCATCCGATGGTTCGGAAGGCAACTGCAGTGTCGGCATTCATTTCAAGCGGGCGAGAAAACAGGAGCAGAGACGTGCTGCTGAGGCTGCATCGGGCTCTGGTCTGAGCACAGGCGGAATATTGGGAGCAGTTTTGTGCCCTGTACCGAAGGAAGGGATGCGCTGGTGTTGGAGGGAGTCTAGAGGAGGTTTACAAGCGTGCTCCCCCTGGGGCTGAAGGGTTTGTCACACAAAGTCTCTGGGTCTCTACCCGATGGTGTTTCGAAAGGTAAGGCGGGATCTGACTGATCCTTACGGGCTACTGGGAGGCCTGGTCAGAGTGGACGTGAAGAAGATGGTCCCACTAGTAGGCGAGACGAGGACCTGGAAGTACAGCCTCAGGGTGAAGGGTCGCCCCTTCAGGCCGAGATGAGGTTGCATTTAAGACAGAGATAGAGAAGTTCTTGATTATAAGGGGATCCAGGGTTGTGGGGAGAGGGCAGGAGAATCGGGGTTGAGAAACCTGTGAGCCACGACCGAGTGGCGGAGCGTGGGCCGAATGGCCTGATTCTGCTCCTACGTCTTATGGGCCGTCAGACCTTCCGTGGTCTTGGGGTCATGACAGAAAGCAGCTGTTTCCCAGAGGGTGGCGGCGGTCTGGAATGCACTGTTCGGGAGGGTAGCGAGGCGGGGAACCTCAAAACCTTGAAAAACTACTCGGATGAGCACTGGAAATGTCATAACTTTTCCTGGCTACGGACCAAGCGCCGGAAAGTGGGACTAGAGCAGACTTAGAGTAGCTTTGTCAGTGCGGACTCGGAGGGCCAAAGGGCCTCTTCTGTGCCGTGTGACTGTGTGGGGAAGCTTTCTGATTCCCATCTGTTGATTGAGGCCGCGCTACCGATGCTTCCTGATGCGGAGCAGCCGGATGGATGGATCCAAGTGCGCACTGAAGGTGAGAGGGTGGGAGAGAGCTTCGGAGCCTCCGTCCGTTTGGTTCAGGTTCCGTCTCGTCCTGATGCATGCATCGATGTACGTGCTCAGTGGCTACCAATAGAGTGAAGTTGCAGTTGATCACTGACTCCACGCGCGGTGCTGCAGGTCGTAATGTCTAGACGAAAACAGAACTCGCTGCACCCTTCGGGAGAAGGGTCACTGGACTCGAAGCGTTCATTCTGCTTTCTCTCCACAGATGCTGAGGTTTTGCTTACTGGGTGTTTTGCCTTATTTTGCATTTGAGACGTTGCTTTTTGATTGCACAGCCGCTATCAAACCATTAGCTTGCTGTTAGCGCTGCAATTAGCACTCTTGAATCTTGATTTGCAATTCTAAGGAAGCAGACCGAATTGGAATGTTTGGAGCGGGAGCCGAACCAATAAAGGCTGATTTGCTGTAAATTGATCTTCACGTCCCCCGTCGTGCTGTTCATTTGCACGAGGTGGGCTGGGGGATGGGAGTTCGCATTTTCCAAGACAAGATGGATTAGTCTGTAAGAGTTTCTGTTCGAAAAGGTGAGCCGAGATTTCCTGACAGTGAGGTTTTTCGGTCAGAATTCGAACCTGCTCCAATCGTTTGCCTTGAGGGGAGGCAGGGATTTTTCACATTGGTAACAGCTGAGATTTTTAGAACGTCGAACAGAGCAGCGCAACAACAGGCCCTTCGGCAACTGTGAGAAACAAAACTCACTCACAATTCAGCCTGAGGCAAAGCCTTAGAAACAAGAACATCTTATTCTTTACGGCCTTGCAAGAACGGGCGTTTTGCTCAAGCAATCAGGCGCGAAAACAAAACATGTAAGCATTCTTATTCAGTTTGCAAGTTGCGGAATCACGCCTCCCTTTTCCCATCCTATCACAACCTCACTTGTTTTTCTCTAATTTTCCTCATCTGACTACCCTGCTGTCCTTGTCCTTGTCTGTTACAGCCTGTCGGTTATTTTATCCAGTTCCCCTTATCATACTATAAGCTTATTGTGAAATGCCCCTACTGCTACTTTTGTGGTCAGCTACAACACTTTAAAGTTATTTCTTAGTTTAAAACTATTTCTTAAACAAAAACCTCTATATTCGTTAAAATCTTAGCCTTAAGTATGCTGCAAGAATCCCGCCACCGTTTGTGTAATGTTCCCCTTCCCCTCCCCCCACAACACCCCGTCACCCATCTGCAAAAACAACATCTCTAACCACCACCACCTGCAGAAACTACATTTCTAATCTCCCACAAACTGTCAGGGACATTTAAGCGACTGCTGGACGAGCCACACGCTGGACGGCAGTAAATCGAGGGGTGTGTAGGTTAGGTTGATCTTAGATTAAGAAAACTGCTCGGCACGACATCGTGGGCCGAAGGGCCTGTACTGTTCAATGTTCTAACTGCAGGCACATCCACACACACATCAAAGACATGGAGGGCTCGGCTGAATCTATTGCTTTCTTCTCTACGTGTCACGTTTCATCGAGGTAGTGTCCTAGGCCCAAGCATCTTCAGCGAGTGGTTAGAATATGCAGTGCACTGCCCGAGAGAGAGGGTGCTGGAGGCAGATTCAATGGTGACTTTGGTCGGAGGGTCGGACACTTATCCGAAGAGAGAATATTTGCTGCAGGGCGAGTGGGACTGGGGAAGTTGCTGGTGCAGAGAGAGCTGATGCAGACATGACAGGCTGAATGTATCATTCAATGCGTGCAGTTCTGCAGTTGGTTACCGCCTCCTCAAAAACGCTGTGCTGGTCACGTGAGAAGTCACGTAAGCTTAGCCCTGACCCACCTGATTGGTGAGATACTGACGATCTCTACATGACCATGAGGCAGTGGTTCACTGACAGGGGGAAAAAAGCAACTGCTGTAAACGGACCTGCTGCTCTAGTCAGAAATCCTGGGAGGACTACGGCGACAGGGAAACTGTCAGCAGTGACCTACAAGTCTTTGAACAGAATCAAGCTGATTGAAAACATGGAGGACAAATGGGACTTGAGGCAGTCCGCGGTATTGTAGTTATCGCTTCTCGGCCTTTTGGCTAAGATCAAGTGTAGTATCTGTTCTTATCAGTTTAATATCTGATACGTCCCTTATCTGGGGACCATATATTAAATTGATTTTTGGAGCAGGGAGATGGAATAGGGGCTTGCTCCGTCCACTCCACGCATCGACCTGGTATTGCAGTACCTCTGGGAACGGTGCACCCCTCATCTATAAATCTAAAAACAGCTTCATGTTTATAGCTCAGGCCTTCGGTGCTTTGTGTCCGCTGGGTGGGTTTGAGTACCAAGTGCTTCATTTCTCACACCTCACATCCAGCCGGGCGTGAGTCGATTCAAACCCGTCTGTTCTAAGGTGGCTGTTCAGCTCCCGCTCCCTATCCTTCTCTCGCCATCTCTGTCTCTTGCGCACCTTGACACTTGCTCTCAATGTCATCCCCTCACCCCTGCTGCGTGCTGCACCGTCCCGCCAACGCCGGGCCCCGATCACACCACGTGGTGTCAGAATTTGGGAGTTGCAGCAACCGTAGCTGCCCACCAGCTTTTCCTACTCGCGAACGACATTTCAGAAAAACAAGAGAAGGTCGACTGTGCTACGTTGCTGCATGCTGCTGGGGATGAAGCTATCTAGGGGTTCAGTCGTTTTGATTTTGATGACTTGAAAGAGAGGTTTCGAGAACACTGTGAGCTAGGACAAAAATAATCGGGACGTATTTAAGGCGCATGTTTTTCATCAGAGTGCAAGGGCAGGCGGAACCGATAGGTACGCATGTGACTGACCGGAAAAACGAGGCAAGGGACTGTGAGTTTCAGCCACTTTCCGATTCACTGAGCCGCGACAGAATCGTGTGTGCTATCACGAATGACTGAGTCAGAGGCAGGTTACTCAGAGAGTCAATTCTCACTGGGAAAAGCAAAGAGACAGCACTAACTCGACAACAGCACGTGAGAAAACGTAGAACAAACAAACCAATGTATGCTGACCGGAACTGGCCTGGAAAGATAATAAGGCAGGTAGGAGCACTGCAGATTATCCGGCACCTGGGCTGTGTACGCAGGGACTGGCACAACACCCCCTTGCCTTCTTTTGCACTTTGCTGCCTCAGCCAGAACTGGCAGCATTCTAAGTCAGTCTCACACAAGCAGCGTGTGCCAGCTGTCTGTGACAACAAATTCCAAAGACTCACAACCCTCTGAGAGAAGACGTTCCTCCTGATCTCACTCTTAAATTGGTGCCTCTTTATTCTGTTCAGTTCTAGGCACTCCCATGAGGGAAAATGTCCTCTCAGCATTCACCCTGTCGAGCCACGTAAGAATCCAATATGTTTCAATAAGATTGTGTCTCATTCATTTAAACTCAGGATCTACACTCATCTGGAGGTAGGGTTTACCGGGCTCAATTTTACTGAAAAGCTGACCTCCGGCTAGTTCAGCAAATAGGTCGTTGAGCAAGGGGAAAGGAAACCGCCTAGCACACACCAGCAGGCGAACTGTTGCAGCTTGATATTGCGGCTCCGGAACTCAATCCCTCTACGAGTGAAACCTAACAGCCTTCTTAACAGCACTATCCACCCGGGTGGCAACTTTCAGGGATCTACGTACATGGGACTCCAAGATCCCTCTGCACATCCACACTACCAAGAATCTATACAATCGACACAGGAATTCTTGGACATCATCGGAAATATACACATAGACAAGGAAGAAACTATGATCTCATTCGATGTAACGGCACTGTTCACCTCCATCGACAAAACACTAGCCAAAGAAACAATAGCCAACCTGCTGGACAGACATAACAGACAACAGAACGTTGAACCTATCAACAAAGACGGCATACTTAAACTACTGGACTTGTGCCTCACAACACATTTCACATTCAACACCCAAATATACGAACAAATCAACGGAACACCCATGGGCTCACCGATCTTTGGACTCATAGCAGAAGCAGTAATGCAAAGGTTAGAACAAACAGTCTTTCCGCAAATTCAACCCAAACTCTGGGTCAGATACGTGGATGACACCTTTGTAATCATTAAAAATACAGAAATAGAGAACACACACCAGATCATCAACGCCACATTCACAGGAATCCGATTCACTAGAGAGGAAGAAAAGGACAACCAACTCCCATTCCTAGACGTGGTGGTACAGAGAACACCGAATGGAGAATTCACCACAAAGGTTTACAGGAAAGCCACACACACAGACCAAGTCCTAAACTATGAAAGCAACCACCCCAACACACACAAACGAAGTTGCATCAGGACACTATTCAAAAGGGCCACAACACACTGCAGCACACCAGAACTGCAAAAAGAGGAAGAGGAACACCTATGCAAAGTATTCGCCAAAAACGGATACCCTCGCAATTTCATCAACAAATGCCTAAGGGAGAGACAACGGAACGAGGACATGCCGCAACCTAAAGGACTAGCCACACTACCATACATCAGGAGCATTTCTGAACTGACAGCCAGACTACTGCGACCACTAGGACTCATAACAGCACACAAACCAACAGCCACGCTCAGACAACAACTCACCAGAACAAAGGACCCGATACCCAACATGATCAAAACTAATGTAGTGTACAAAATCCCATGCAAGGACTGCATAAAACATTACATCGGACAAACAGGAAGACAGGTAACAATCCGTATACACGAACACCAACTAGCCACGAAACGACACGACCAGCTATCCTTAGTAGCCACACACACAGATGACAAGCAACATGAATTCGACTGGGACAACACTACCATTATAGGGCAAGCCAAACAGAGAACAGCCAGGGAATTCCTAGAGGCATGGCACTCATCCACAGACTCTATCAACAAACACATCGACCTGGACCCAATATACCGGCCACTACAGCGGACAGCTCGAACTGACAACCGGAAGCGGCAGAGACAGGCCACTATAAATGGCGGAGGAAACAGCACAGAAGCGCTTCACAGGAGGCTCCCAAGCACTGAGGATGTCACCTAGACAGGGGACGAAACGTTTGCAAGACAAATTCCCAGCTCGGGGAACAGAACCACAACAATAAAATATATGCTGGTCATAGTAGATCATCTATCTGGTTGGGTTGAGGCATACCCCCTAGCTACTGCCACTGCGAGTGGAGTGTCTAAAACAATATTGGAGCACATAATTCCCCAATATGGGCTCGTGAACCATATTGATTCCGACCAAGGAACTCACTTTACCTCTAAAGTGTTACAGGGGGTCATGAAAGGGTTGGGAATTTCCTGCGAGTTCCATACTCCATGGCACCCGCCATCATCGGGAAGGGTTGAGAGAATGAACCAAACACTCAAACGACAGCTCTCTAAATTGATAATAGAAACCAGACTCCCTTGGACCAAATGTTTACCTATAGCTCTCTTGCGAGTACGAACAGCCCCAAGGAAAGACTTGGGACTATCCCCCTATGAAATCTTATTTGGATTACCTTACTTGGGAACGAATGGAGAATTGCCAATTCCCGAAACTAAAGATTTGTTTTTAAAGAAGTACATACTGGGCTTGTCCTCCTCTTTGTCTTTCCTAAGGAAACAGGGTTTATTGGCACAGACTCCACCCCTTGAATTCACCGTTCATCCCATCCAGCCGGGCGATTGAATCTTAGTGAAATCATGGACAGAGACTAAATTGCAGCCGGACTGGCAAGGGCCGTACCAGGCTCTTTTGACGACCGAAACAGCAATAAGGACGACGGAGAAAGGCTGGACTCACTACACTCGGATCAAAGGGCCAGTGGACCCTCCCGTGGAGGAAGAAGTCTGGACAGCCGAACCAACGCAAGATCCGCTGAAACACAGACTAAAGAGACTTTGAGTAACTAATTATACAGTGGCGACGCGAGCGTGGGATTATTTCTGTAAGATTGTATATTAAGTATTTTTGTGCTTCAGCATGATGTTTAGAATACTGGGAGTTCTTAGATTATGATGCTAGCTCTCTTAGTATTGGGATTTCATCAAATATCATTTTCATAAGTATTATTAACGGTTCCTGAATCCGATAACCCACAAGTAATAGACACTGATGTAAGCAGCTCAGTAAATTGTGGAGATGTAGATAATCAGAGACAGTACCGCAGCTCTGAGATACATCTTAAGTCATATGGGGATGGCCTTGGGGACGGTACTTGGTATAATGGTCTTGTCACAGTACACCGGGCCCCCTTCCGACCAGCTCGCGACTGTCCCGATAAAAAGTGTAACCCAATATACCTAACAATAAGGAAAACCACCTGGCACGAAACAATCCTGGGTGGGGGCACCTATGAGATACAATTAAACGAAACATTTGGGATAGAAATGAAAGCAAATGGGAAGGATTTCTTGGGCTATTGTTTTCGAATTAGTGTAGGACAGGAAAAACGGGTAGAACTACTGGGTAATAAGATACAATCTTTCACCCTTCCCGATGATCCTAAAGTAGTAAAATTTACAGAGGTAAAGGACTTGAAACAGACCATTGAAATAGAAACTGGGTACGGGGATGCAAATGCCTGGGTTGAATGGGTAAAGTATACTGTGAGATGTCTGAACAAGAGTAATTGTTATGCATGTGCCTCCGGTCGGCCAGTGGCCCAGGTGGTTCCCTTTCCACTCGGGTGGAAGCGAGACAGGAAGGGCATGAAATGTATGATAGCCCTGTATCAGGATGAGACTGCATGGAATGATAGGAATTGTACCTCCCGATCTCTGATGTTCCCTCCCTTGGAGAAGAAAGATGCAAAAGATCCCCGCCTGTTTTCTGCCGCAGTTGGAAATCACACATCGTGTGTGCGTAGACGAGGTACAAGTCGGTCGAAAGATTTGGGGGAGCTGAAACTATGTACAGAGATTAAGAATGTCACCGAAACAGAGAAGGGAGGGAACTACTCAGCATTAAAGGTTCCCCGAGCAGATCTGTGGGGGCAAAATATTGAGACCCACCCTCCCTCCGGATTGGAGAGGGATATGTGCAATTGTACAATTGGCAATTCCATTTACCCTGGCATTTGAGAAGGAAAAGATAGGAGGGAAAAAGGGAAGGGGTAAGAGATTACTGTTAGACACTTCTTTCGATGACAGGATTTATCTCGATTCGGCAGGAGTCCCTAGGGGAGTACCGGATGAATTCAAGGCTCGTAACCAGATTGCAGCAGGCTTTGAGTCAGCTCTCTTTTGGTGGGTAATAAATAATAAAAATATAGATTGGATAAATTACATTTTCTATAATCAACAGCGATTTATAAATTATACAAGAGATGTGGTTAAAGGAATATCAGAACAGCTTGATGCGACAAGTAGAATGGCATGGGAAAACAGAATGGCCCTTGGTATGATTCTAGCGGGAAAAGGGTGTGTGTGTGTGATGTTAGGAGGAAGCTGTTGTACCTTTATTCCTAATAACACTGTACCTGATGGTTCAATTACTCGGGCCTTAAGGGGATTGACTACCTTAGCAGAGGAACTGGCTGAGAATCCAGGAGTAGACACATCTCTCACAGGATGGCTTGAGTCCTGGTTTGGAAAATGGAAGGGGGTGGCGGTTTCTATCCTTACTTCCCTGATAGTAGTAGTCGGGATATTGGTGGCCATTGGCTGTTGTATCATACCCTGTATACGAGTGCTCACCCAAAGACTGATTGAAACAGCCTTGATGAAAGAGGTGCCCCTAAAAGAAAAATGCAGAAGATAACAAATGGTAATTAAAGAAAAGGGGGAAATTGTGGGATACAGGTAAATTAATGTTACTTCTGCAATTCCATTTTACAAAGTAAAATAAACTCACACCAGTGTGTAATTGTTTTAGCCACGAGCTGAGTCAACAAGAATGGAAACGATGTGGAGGAAATATATAATTGTTTTTGTATTAGCTAAAATTGTATGTCAGAATGAAATGTGACTGCAAAACAATGGTAGACATTACGGGCAAGTAGATAAAATGTTGTGAGGGGATGAAGTTAAGCTAGATACGCCTGTACAAACAGTAGGTATAAACATCTGTTTCCCACTTTTACAGAGACAGAGGAACAAACCCCAATTAAAAGGGTCATAGGGATCAGAACAGCCTCGGGAAAGGCACAGATGAAGGGGGTAGATAATGATGAAGAAAGAATATGCCTAACAATGACCTACAGCAGGATGAGGTCAAACAGCCTTGTGAGGCCAGAAATAAGCATTTTGTCACAGACAAGGCCGGATAAGGCAAGAGATAAACAGGGGGAATGGGGGCCGGTCTTAGGGAAGTGGAAGATGTAAGCAGGGGAGGAGCAATGTAAAACAAATCAAATCATATAAATGTTGAGTATGAATTGAATTTGGTGTGTGTATGTCCTCTGCCTTATAGACACTGGACATCACACCCACTTGCAAGTGTAAAATAAATGACACTATTGATTCAGATCTTGTCTCGGACTGAAATTATTGAAGTGAGTGGGCTTTGTTTCTCACAAGACCTACCGGTGTTAAATTGACTAACAAGAATCACAAGGTTTCCGGAGTAAAAGGCGAAGAATTCTTGGTGGAGAAAGTGAGGACTGCAGATGCTGGAGATCAGAGCTGAAAATGTGTAGCTGGAAAAGTGCAGCAGGTCAGACAGCATTCAAGGAACAGGAGAATCGAAGTTTCAGGCATAAGCCCTTCTTCAGAAAGAATTCTTGGTGCCTATTTTTCAGCCAACCCTAATTAGAGGAGATGAAGAGGAAGTGACAGGACAATTACTAACTGTAGAGTTCAATGATAAGTTCTTTAAATAACTACATTGTGGCGCTCTGCTCTTCTTTGTCTGTCCTTAGGAAGAAGGGTCTGTTGACCCAGACACCTCCACTTGAGTTCGCAGTACATCAGATACGACCGGGTGATTGGGTCCTGATAAAGGCCTGGAAAGATACCAAACTGTACCCAAGCTGGGAGGGACCGTTCCTAACCCGCCTGACTACTGAAACAGCCGTCCGAACTGCTGAAAAAGGGTGGAGTCATCACACGCATGTTGAGGGCCCCGTGGACGCTCCTTCCCCTTCGGCAGAGTGGTAAGCTCATCCTACAGACAACCCTCTGAAAGTCAAGCTGAGCAAAAAGAATGGACTGAGATAAGAGACTATTAAATATTGGTTAAAAAACTGTATCCCAAAACAATTGTAAGTGTTGCTTGGACTCCCTCCTCCCTGGCATACAAAGGGTTAGGGAATAGACAGATTGGGTTGTGAGCTGGAATGAGTGGTCAGCTTTATATTGACACGATAATATTGGCGCTAGCTGCTAAGGGGGGATGGGAAAAATCATTTTACCGCTTTATGTCAGAACTATGCTAAGCTAAAGGGGCATACCGACTGTTGGGTATGGGCTGAGATCCCACACCATGGGGAAGCCGGAATTCCTCTCACGGTAATACCACTTCCTGAAAGAGAAGTGTATGATGTACAATAATTTGACTCGGGCTCAAACAATACAAAATGGAGATCTGACAGGGGTAATTATAACTTTGCAGGATGGTTCCCTCGACCAGCCCCAAAAACACTGGGTGCTATTGATGGCCTTAGAGATCCCCCCCCCCCCCCCCCCCCCGAAAGGAGCAGTAAATACCACTTGTTTCTGTAATCAGAATGATACCGCACCCTTCCGATTAGGAAAATCATCTTGAGTCTACACCAGTCAAGCCATTTCCACGACCATTCCCCGAATATTAAACGGAACATATTGGGTATACGGCCTGAAGCCTATCCATTTATTCCCGGGGAAAAATACATTCGCGTGACCGAATGTGTAGGAATTCACGTATGTTATGATGTTGATCAAACACTGTCTCAAAACCAGAAAGGCTGGAGTGGCTGCTGCTACCTCGCCTTTATAATTCCCCATTTGAGGCTGCTAAAGAGAGCCCCAAAAATACCTCGGAATAAACAGGGAGGAAGGCGAGTAATCCGGAAAGTAACCGAAGGAGATCGCCTCCTCTGGACTTTGATACCTATGTATGGGGCCGCTCGAGCAGGAGTAGAAACACAAAAGTTGGCGGCTTCCCTGGAAGAGTTGGCCAACAATACTTCTGATGCCCAATCCCAAGTAGCAGCCATAACGACCGAAATGATTGCCACTAGGCTAACAACTCTTCAGAACAGGATGGTTCTAGATTATATTCTGGCAGAGGAAGGTGGTACCTGTGCACTAATTGGGGAAGGTGGTTAGTCATGGGGAAGGTGGTTAGTCAATCTGGCTATCTATGGATTATTGATATTAGTGGGTCTGGTGGTAGGATACAATGTCCTAAAATGGGTAATGAGCCGACTGATGATATCCCTTAGGGAAGGAACCCAAATACATCATCAGATGCTTTTATACAGTGTATAAGATTGTGAACCTCATCGCCAAAAGGCATAAGAGGGCAGAACATAACAAAATGAATTAAAGGAGACTTAATTAGTGCAGAAACAACAGTTAGAGAAAAAGAAAAAGGGGGAATTGTGGGAGATTAGAAATGTAGTTTCCACAGGTAGTGGTTAGAGATGTTTTTGCAGATGGGTGACGGGGTGTTGTGGGGGATGGGGAATGGGAACATTACACAAACAGTTGCGGGATTCTTGCAGCATACTTAAGGCTAAGATTTTAACAAATATAGAGGTTTTTGTTTAAGAAATAGTTTTAAACTAAGAATTAACTTTAAAGTGTTGTAGCTGACCACAAAAGTAGCAGTAGGGGCATTTCACAATAAGCTTATAGTATGATAAGGGGAACTGGATAAAATAACAGACAGGCTGTAACAGACAAGGACAAGGACAGCAGGGTAGTCAGATGAGGAAAATTAGAGAAAAACAAGTGAGGTTGTGATAGGATGGGAAAAGGGAAGCGTGATTCCGCAACTTGTAAACTGAATAAGAATGCTTACATGTTTTGTTTTCGCGCGCTTTTGCTAGCCTGATTGCTTGAGCAAAACGCCCGTTCTTGCAGCACAGCGTTTTTGAAGAGCCGGTAACCAACTGCAGAACTGCACGCAGTGAATGATACATTCAGCCTGTCATGTCTGCATCGGCTCTCTGCACGAGCAACTTCCCCAGTCACACTCGCCCTGCAGCAAATATTCTCTCTTCGGATAAGTGTCCGACCCTCCGACCAAAGTCACCATTGAATCTGCCTCCAGCACCCTCTCTCTCGGGCAGTGCACTGCATATTCTAACCACTCGCTGAAGATGCTTGGGCCTAGGAGACTACCTCGATGAAACGTGACACGTAGAGAAGAAAGCAATAGATTCAGCCGAGCCCTCCATGTCTTTGATGTGTGTGGATTTGCCTAAGAAGCCAACAAGCAAGACGTCTGGTTTTAGCTATACAGCTGGGACATGATCTGTGACTTAATATGCGAACATCAATCAAGGCGACATCCGTGGAGAGACAGCAAGGTAACATTCCTCACACAACGATTTTGCCTGAAACATTGATTCTCCTGCTCCTCTGATGCTGACTGACCTGCTGTGCCTTTCCAGCACCACACACTCAAAGCTAATGTTTGAGTCGAGGTGACTCTTCATCAGAATATTTTTTGATTCCAGCATCTGCAGCAATTTGCTCCTATGTTTTGGTTTAAACATACAACCATTAACAAATCAAAATTAATTTGACTTATATTAATAAAGCTCCAAACTGCAGACTCTCTGTGACTTAGTTGGCAAAACAGTCAAGTGATCAAGTACCACTCCAGAGAACTGAGCACATATTCCAGCTGACAGCTTTGTTGTGTGAAAATTAACTTTATGCATTTTGAGCATCATAACAGGATATTTCAAGGCGATTTAATTGATGAAAGGGCTTTGCAGAATGCAGTGGTGAATAGGAAACTAACAAGTGAATCTTTGTTGACAAACCCAGCAGATACTGAACTACTAAAAATGAAAAACAACACCTTCAGATCCATTCTCTCACAAGGTTAACTGACCAAATTATCTACGAAAGGTCAAAATTCTAAACACAGATAGAGTTTCATCAGGAAATCCTGAATGAGATTTGGGAATATAATGAACAAACTTGGTTGGAACTCCTTCAACAAGATAAAAACAATGACTGCAGATGCTGGAAAGCAAATACTGGATTAGTGGTGCTGGAAGAGCACAGCAGTTCAGGCAGTATCCAACGAGCAGCGGAATCGACTGAAGGGCTTTTGCCCGAAATGTCGATTTCGCTGCTCGTTGGATGCTGCCTGAACTGCTGTGCTCTTCCAGCATCACTAATCCAGTATATGGAACTCCTTCAAGTGCATTACTAACCAGTCTCTACTTGGGGAGTCTGCCCTCACCCGCGCCATTCACACCCTCCCTCCATCAAACCAGCAGTGTGTTGGCCAGTTCAAGTAAAACCGGACAGATCACCAATCATCTTAGAACATAGAACATAGAACATTACAGCGCAGTACAGGCCCTTCGGCCCTCGATGTTGCGCCGATCAAAGCACACCTAACCTACACTCAGCCACTATTCTCCATATACCTATCCAATGCCCGCTTAAATACCCATAAAGAGGGAGAGTCCACTACTGCTACTGGCAGGGCATTCCATGAACTTACGACTCGCTGAGTGAAGAACCTACCCCTAACATCAGTCCTATATCTACCCCCCCTTAATTTAAAGCTATGCCCCCTTGTAATAGCTGACTCCATACGTGGAAAAAGGTTCTCACTGTCAACCCTATCTAACCCCCTAATCATCTTGTACACCTCTATCAAGTCACCCCTAAACCTTCTTTTCTCCAATGAAAACAACCCCAAGTGCCTCAGCCTTTCCTCATATGATCTTCCTACCATACCAGGCAACATCCTGGTAAACTTCCTCTGCACCCGTTCCAGTGCCTCCACATCCTTCCTATAGTATGGCGACCAAAACTGCACACAATATTCCAGATGCGGCCGCACCAGAGTCTTATACAACTGCAGCATGACCTCAGGACTCCGGAACTCAATTCCTCTACCAATAAAAGCCAGTACGCCATATGCCTTCTTCACTGCACTATTTACCTGGGTGGCAACTTTCAGAGATCTGTGTACATGGACACCAAGATCCCTCTGCTCTTCCACACTACCAAGTAGTCTACCATTAGCCCAGTAATCCATCTTTTTGTTACTCTTACCAAAGTGAATCACCTCACACTTAGCGACATTGAACTCCATTTGCCACCTTTCTGCCCAGCTCTGCAGCTTCTCTATATCCCGCTGTAACCTGCCACATCCTTCCTCACTGTCTACAACTCCTCCGACTTTCGTATCATCTGCAAACTTGCTCACCCAACCTTCTAACCCTTCCTCCAGGTCATTTATAAAAATGACAAACAGCAATGGTCCCAAAACAGATCCTTGCGGAACACCGCTAGTGACGGCACTCCAAGATGAACCTTTGCCATCAACTACTACCCTCTGTCTTCTTCCAGCCAGCCAATTCCTAATCCAAACCTCCAACTCACCCTCAATGCCATATCTCTGTATTTTCTGCAGTAGCCTACCATGGGGGACCTTATCAAACGCCTTACTAAAATCCATATATACCACATCTACCGCTTTCCCCTCATCTACCTCCTTAGTCACCTTCTCAAAGAATTCAATAAGGTTTGTGAGGCACGACCTGCCCTTCACAAAACCATGCTGACTATCCTTGATCACATTATTCTTATCCAGATGTGCATAAATCCTATCCCTTACAATTCTCTCTAAGACTTTGCCCACAACAGAAGTGAGACTCACTGGCCTATAGTTACTAGGATTATCCCTACTCCCCTTCTTGAACAAGGGGACCACATTCGCTATCCTCCAGTCCTCTGGCACTACTCCTGTAGACAAAGAGGACACAAAAATCAAGGCCAATGGCTCTGCAATCTCCTCCTCTTTTCCATTGTCTATCAATTGCAATGCACATCCTTCCATGTGCAGATCTGGATCCTGAAGTTGATTGGAGTGCTCACAGTAAACTATTCGAATGAATGGTTCCATGTTGAGTAGCATCACCAGAAATGCTAGGTCAATATAATCAACAAATTCAAATTGCAGAAACTCCAATGCAAAGCTGTGTAGCTCCTAAACTCTGTCAAAAACGTCTTGATTTGATTCATAAAGTATCACCCTTACCTGAGTGTGTGTCATCATCTTTGTTTGTAAACCCTTGTAGCTGTTAATCCTTTGTTAATTTCAATACGATATCCAAGTTTCCTGCACAGGTTTGAGGTTACTTCTGGCATTATGGTTTGCTCACTTGTGAGAGCACTGAGGTGGACCAATTCTTTATCTGATCGCATCCTGACTCCACCCCCGATCTCTAGCTCACTAGACAGTCCATTGTTATCAACAGAAATAACAAAACACTGTTAGAACTTCTGCCTGAGGCCCAGGCATTTTGAAAGAAGTTTCAAACAAATTATCACTTCTCATTCACTTCAAATGCAACAGGAATAGCTTTTCTTAAACTTCTTAACCACGCAGAAAGGTGAAAACACTACAAACCATAGTGCAAGGACAAAGCCCTGCCACAAAAACCCTCATCGTCCTTGCTCAAAAAACAAAAAAAGTAACACACAGGCTGCAACCATCCAGTAAAATACAGGGGCAAAAAAAACAAGTTCCCCAATGAGAACTAAAATATAACAGTATTCATGTCTGTGTGACCAGCCAGCTTACGAATCCGTTATCAAATACAACAGTAACACACTGGCTGTGACCAGCCAACCTGCAGTCAGTTCCCTGAACTCAGGAGTTTCTAAATCGCCTGATGATACTTCTCTATTAATCAGAAACCCCCAGAATACTGCCAAATAGCAATCATGCTAATGTCTCATTTATTTATTTATTTATTTACTATTTTATTAAAACATTACAAAACAGTTTACAAAAAGGAAAACTTAACATTTACAGCCGTACACAACAGCAATTTTACAAGGGAGAGGAGCAGCAAAGCCAGGCCCCAAACCCTTCCGTTCAACCAGTTTACAGAGAGATGAGGACAAACCTCAAATCCCAGTTCCACATATGAAAAGACAGTGACAATGACATTTGTACATGAGACAATATTGTTACAAACAAAAGTGCAGACAATACCGACCCAGCAAGCCCCTGTCCCTCCCACCTTCCGGCCACTCTAAGGCAGCCCGCCCCTACACACCTTCCGGCTCTCAGTCCATCCCATGCCCCTTCCAGTTCTCGATCCGCCCTGACACACCTTTTGACCACCTCTAGGACAGCCCGCCCCGGTACCTGCCCGCAGTGACAGCGGTCAGGACAGCCTATCCACCTTCCACAGCTTCACTGACCATCCTCAGCCTGTGTGTTACTCTTTTTCTCTTTTTACTTTTTGAGAAAAGGACAATGTTAATTTTGTGGTAGGGTTTAGCCCTTGGACTCTAGGACAGCCCCCCCCGGTACCTGCCCGGGGTGACAGCACTGAGGACGGCTACCTGCCTTCTGGCTCTCAGTCTGCCCCTACGTACCATTGGGCTCTCACCCACCCCGATGCGCCATCCGGCCAGTGGGCTATCCTGGCACACCTTACGGCCACCTCTAGGACAGCCTGTCCCCTCCCCTGGGACGACAACATGCAGGGCAGCCCAAAAGCCTTCCAGATCTCACCCTGCCCCTATGCGCCTTCTGGCTCTCGGCTGCTCTGACACACCTTTCGACCACCTCTAGGACAGCCCGTCCCGATTACCCCTTCTCGGGACAACAGCGCTCGGAACGGCCGACCCACCATCTGGCTCTCAGAGTGACTGGCAACAGGATGGCCTACCCACCCTCTGGCTTTCGGGGTGACAGCTTTCAGGATGACCCATGAGCCTCCTAGCTCACAGTAAGCCCTGTCAAACCCAGGAACACACAAGACAGTGCAAGTGATAGACCCAACAAACAACACAATACAGTTAATTACCAAAGAAAAAGAGTCCTTTCTGGTACACAGTCCAAATAGAGTCTTCAAAATGTAGAGTCCACTCCAGTTTAAGGTGCATGGTCCAAAATGGAGTCCATTCTGTGGGATGTGGGGGAAATAATGTTACTTCTGCAATTCCATTTTACAAAGTAAATGAGGTCACACCAGTGTGTAATTGTTTTAGCCAAGAGCTGAGTCAACAAGAATGGAAACGATGTGGAGGAAATATATAATTGTTTTTATATTAGCTAAAATTGTATGTCAGAATGAGATGTGCCAGCAAAACAATGGTAGACATTACGGGCAAATAGATAAGATGTTGTGAGGGGATGAAGTTAAGCTAGATACGCCTGTACAAACAGTAGGTATAAACATCTGCTTCCCACTTTTGCAAAAACACAGGAACAAACCCCAATTAAAAGGGACATAGGGATCAGAACGGCCTTGGGAAAGGCACAGATGAAGGGGATAGATAATGATGAAGAAAGAATATGCCTAACAATGACCTACAGCAGGATGAGGTCAAACAGCCTTGTGAGGCCAGAAATAAGCATTTTGTCACAGACAAGGCCGGATAAGGCAAGAGATAAAC
Source organism: Chiloscyllium punctatum (assembly GCF_047496795.1). Lineage (NCBI taxonomy): Eukaryota > Metazoa > Chordata > Chondrichthyes > Orectolobiformes > Hemiscylliidae > Chiloscyllium > Chiloscyllium punctatum. Next base: position 7,365,219 of record NC_092741.1, read on the forward strand.
AGGGGTAATGGGGGCCGGTCTTAGGGAAGTGGACGATGTAAGCAGGGGAGGAGCAATGTAAAACAAAAGACATCAAATCATATAAATATTATGTATGAATTGAACTTGGTGTGTGTATGTCCTCTACCTTATCGGCACTGGACATCTCACCCACTTGCAAGTGTAAAATAAAGGACACTGCTGATTCAGATTTTGTCTCGGACTGCGATTATTGAAGTGTGTGAGCTTTGTTTCTCACAATTGGGGGCTGTCTGTGATTTTCTTCCATCACCGGGGGGAGTGGCTGGCCTTGGACACTGGGAAGACGCGTCCCGTTCCCCATTGAGGAGCGTTCTCGTGTCCTGGTTTGGTCTGCTCCCTTGGGCGACTGGTACGAATCCCACAAGAGAGACATCTGAATCAGACAGGGATAGGCGTTCGATAGAAAATACGGCGACAAGGGGCCAGGCAACTCTGTGCACAGACCAAGATAAGAAACCTGACTTTTAAGTATTGCCTTGGTGGCCGGGACAAGGGGTATTTACTCGTTGAGGGACTGGCGAGGGCCCCGGGAAATGGGGGGGTAGGCCGAGTAGCTGTCACGGAGTAAAGGAAGAAGAAAAAGTCCCTGGTAACATTCCTCCTGAAAGTCCGTTGGGGAGGATGTTGCGGGAATGGACAAGCAATACTTGTACAAGGGCAAAGGATAAAACGAAAATGATGAAATATTGTTGTTTAGCATGGACCAAAGACCCAATCCTTCGTCCGGCTGTCTTCTGGCCAAAGTATGGTTCGGACGAGGATTGGGTCTGTCAGTATTTAGGTAAAAACAATGACTGCAGATGCTGAAAATCAAATACTGGATTAGTGGTGCTGGAAGAGCACAGCAGTTCAGGCAGCATCCAACGAGCAGCGAAATCAACGTTTCGGGCAAAAGCCATTCATCAGGGCTTTATTCCTGATGAAGGGCTTTTGCCCGAAACGTTGATTTCGCTGCTCTTTGGATGCTGCCTGAACTGCTGTGCTCTTCCAGCACCACTAATCCAGTATCTGTCAGTATTTAGGTTTGTATGTGAATAAAAAACAACCTTTTAGTCAAGAGGAGGTGGACTATGCATCCTGTTGGAAGGGCAGTTTGGGAATGACGGTAGTAAAGACAAAGGATTCTCCCTCTGTCCCACCTCGTCCCTGGGATCCTCTTGGCTGTTTGCCCCCCGGTACCATAAAATCAGGTTAGGTGAAAATGAGGGAGGAGGCGAGACAGACAGACAGGGACAGGAAACAGATGATTCACGAGAGGAGGATGAAGGGGCAGTGGACGTGGATGTTGTTGTTCCTGACCCTCCATCCTCAGTAAAAGAAAGCACAGCCAAAGTAGGTATAGAGGAGGGCTCCGGAGGATCTAAATCAAAGCCTAAGGGGGGGAAAACAAAAAAAAAGGGAAGAACGTAACGACATATCCCCTTCGGGAGGTACCAACAGGGGACAAAGAGATTGGGTTTGTAAGTGCCCCCCTCAGCAGTGGGGAGGTCAGAACATTTAAAGAAGAAATGAAGGTCCTGGTTGAGGATCCGGTAGGGTTGTCTGAACAAACTGATCAATTTTTGGGGCCCAGTCTGTATACCTGGGCTGAGTTAATGTCTATTTTGAATATACTATTTACTGGGGAAGAAAGGGGACTTATACGGGGAGCAGCCATTAAAATATGGGACAGGGAACATCCGATTGGAGATGGGGATGCTGGACAGGGAGAGGTGAAGTTTCCCCTCAGAGGCCCCCAGTGGGAAAATCCAAATCCGGAGCATAGAGAAGAAATGAGGGAATTGAAAGACCTGATTCTAAAAGGAATAAGAGAAGCAGTTCCGAAGTCACAGAATTTGACTAAAGCCTTTGAAGTTAGACAGGAGAAAGATGAGACTCCCTCAGCTTTCTTGCAAAGATTAAGAGACTCAATGCGGAAATATTCTGGAATGAACCCTGAGACCCAGTGGCACAGGGTCTTTTGAAAGTACATTTTGTGACAAAGGCATGGCCAGACATACAGAGAAAGATACAGAAGATAGAAGGGTGGAGTGAAAAGCCATTAGATGACTTGTTAAGAGAGGCACAGAAAGTGAGAGGATGAGAGACAGAAACAGAAGGTGAAAATGATGGTAGCTACGGTTGATGAGGTAGTTAAGAAAAGAATGGAACCAATAGAGAGCAATTGGAGCGGTGGGTGGCAGCAGGTCGGACAGAGAGGAAGGGGGAAAGGGAGAGGGAGAGGGAGAGGACAAGGGGGAGTATTTGATAGAGGGTTCGAGCGACAGGGGCAGAGCTGGAGGTCTCCACAGGCAGGATGCTATTATTGCGAAAAGAAAGGGCACTTTAAGCGGGAATGTCCGGCTCTGAAAAGGGAAGAGAGGGCAATTCCGCTTATGAATTTTGATGAAGAATAGGGATGTCAGGGGTTCCTGCCCTCGGGGGCCCACCAGGAACCCTTGATAAACCTGAAGGTGGGACCCTATAGGGAAGAGGTAGTCTTCCTAGGAGATATGGGGGCAGCACGGTCATCGCTGAATTTTAAACCAAAGAAAGTAGAAATGTCGACATGGTCAATTACTGTTTCAGGGGTTAAAGGGGAGGGATTTACTGTTCCAGTATTTGAACCTATGATGATAGAAGGTCCTAAGGATAGGGTCACAGGGGAATTGTTGTATATCCCTGAGATAGGAAGTAACTTATTAGGGAGAGATTTAATTATCCTCTTAGGACTGGGGATTGGAATTCAGGAAAAAGAATTAGTTGTCCAAATGGCAATGTTGACAGAGGATGTGGAGAGAGAGATAGACCCTATTGTATGGGCTAGAGAAGGGAATCGTGGAAAACTACAGATCCTCCCCTTGAAATAAATTAAAAAGGAAAGGGGACGTTGTCTGTGAGCGACAATATCCCATTTCCATAGAAGGTAAACGAGGACTGCAGCCAGTAATTGGAGGATTGATTCGAGATGGACTGTTGGAGCCATGTATGTCTCCTTATAATACCCCAATTCTACCAGTGTGGAAATCCGATGGAACTTATCGATTGGTGCAGGATTTGAGAACATTAAATCGAATAGTACAGATCAGGCACCCAGTGGTGCCAAACCCCTATACCTTATTAAGTGAGATCCCTCATGACCACAAATGGTTTAGTGTGATAGATTTAAAGGATGCCTTTTGGGCTTGTCCCTTGGTGGAGGAAAGTAGGAATTTGTTTACCTTTGAGTGGGAAGACCCCAAGACAGGACAGAAACAGCAATACCAGTGGACTGTGCTTCCCCAGGGGTTTACGGAATCCCCGGATTTATTTGGACAGATGTGAGAACAAATATTGGAGAAATTTAGCAGCCCCAAGGGGACTACCCTGTTGCAGTATGTAGACAACCTCTTAGTAACAGGAAAAAGAAGACAAAGAGTAGTAGAAGCCACTAACAAATTATTGAATTTCCTGGGCCAGCAGGGACTGAGGGTATCTAAAAACAAACCACAATATGTGGAGCAAGAAGTGAAATACTTGGGACATTTAGATAGTGAGGGAAAGCGAAAGATAAGCCCGGAGCGGATAGAGGGAATAGTGGGGATGCCGCTGCCCAGCACTAAACGGGAGTTACGCAAATTTTTGGGTCTAACGGGTTATTGCAGATTGTGGATTGATTCCTATGGACAGAAGACTAAGAAATTATATCTCAAACTATTAGAGGGGGAACCAAAATGTCTAAGTTGGGATGATGAGGAAAAAGAACTCGTTGAGAAACTCAAAAGAGATCTGATCCATGCCCCCGTGTTAGCCTTACCTTCTCTCGATAAACCTTTCCACCTCTTTGCTACCGTGGATAAGGGAGCGGCTTTGGGAGTATTGACCCAGAGGTGGGGAGGAATGAGACAGCCAGTAGCATATCTTTCGAAGCTACTGGATCTAGTATCCCGGGGATGGCCTGAGTGTGTGCAGACTGTGGCTGCCACTGCACTGTTGGTGGAGGCTTACATTTGGGGGAGCCCTAATAGTAAGCACTCCACACCAAGTGAGAACAATCCTCAACCAAAAAGCTGGGCGATGGTTGACAGACTCGCGGATTCGGAAATATGAGGCAATATTAATAGAAAAGGATGATCTAGTGTTGGTCACTGACAATTGTTTAAATCCAGCTGCCTTTCTTTGGAAAGGGGAAGAAGACTCTCCTCAGAATCCAGGGCACGATTGCCTTGACATTATACAATATCAAACTAAGGTCCGCATGGACCTGAAAGATGTTCCATTTCATGCAGGGGCTAGACTTTTTATAGATGGATCATCCCGGGTGACTGAAGGGAAAAGGCATAATGGGTATGCAGTCGTAGACGGGACAAACAGTAGTGTGGTGGAGGCAGGACGGTTGCCAAATGGGTGGTCAGCTCAGACTTGTGAACTCTATGCATTGGAAAGAGCCCTTAGGGCATTAGAGAATAAAGAGGGAACAGTATACACTGACTCTAAATATGCATTTGGTGTTGTGCACACTTTCGGTAAGATATGGCAGGAACGAGGGCTGATCAATAGCCAGGGGAAAGAATTAGTACATGAAGAATTGATTAAACAGGTCTTGGAGTCCCTATTACTTCCCCGAGAAATAGCAGTAGTGCATGTAAATGGTCATCAGAAAGGAAATGAACTAGAAGTTAGGGGAAATAGATTAGCCGATGAAGTGGCTAAGGAAGCAGCCCTGAACCCACAAGAAGTGGTGATTCATTCCCTAATACCTACTGTCCCAGGTCCTAGGGAAGCTCCGATATTTACTGAAAGCAAAGAAAATGAATTGAGGGATTTTGGGGCTGTAAAAACAGCAGACGAGCATTGGAGGTTACCTGATGGAAGGGAAATGTTAAACAAAATGATGATGCGAGGGATTATGGCTGTCCTACATCAAGGCAGCCATTGGGGAGTACAAGCAATGTGTGATTTAGTTCTTAGGGAATATGGATGTAAAGGAATATATACAATTGCTAAACAAATATGTGAGGGATGTATCATATGCAGAAAGGTAAATAAGAAAGTCTTGAGAAAACAGACCCCGGGAGGAACAGACCCAGCACTGAGACCTTTCCAGAGTATACAAGTAGATTATACTGAACTCCCCAGGGTAGGCAGACTAAAATATATGTTCAAAGTTTGGGAGAAGATTTGTAGCTCGGGTGCTCGTTGTTGTGGTTCTGTTCGCCGAGCTGGGAATTTGTCTTGCAAACGTTTCGTCCCCTGTCTAGGTGACATCCTCAGTGCTTGGGAGCCTCCTGTGAAGCGCATCTGTGCTGTTTCCTCCGGCATTTATAGTGGCCTGTCTCTGCCGCTTCCGGTTGTCAGTTCGAGCTGTCCGCTGTAGTGGCTGGTATATTGGGTCCAGGTCGATGTGCTTATTGATTGAATCTGTGGATGAGTGCCATGCCTCTAGGAATTCCCTGGCTGTTCTCTGTTTGGCTTGCCCTATAATGGTAGTGTTGTCCCAGTCGAATTCATGTTGCTTGTCGTCTGTGTGTGTGGCTACTAAGGATAGCTGGTCGTATCGTTTCGTGGCTAGTTGGTGTTCGTGTATACGGATCGTTAACTGCCTTCCTGTTTGTCCGATGTAGTGTTTTGTGCAGTCCTTGCATGGGATTTTGTACACTACATTAGTTTTGATCATGTTGGGTATCGGGTCCTTCGTTCTGGTGAGTTGTTGTCTGAGAGTGGCTGTTGGTTTGTGTGCTGTTATGAGTCCTAGTGGTCGTAGTAGTCTGGCTGTCAGTTCAGAAATGCTCCTGATGTATGGTAGTGTGGCTAGTCCTTTGGGTTGCAGCATGTCCTCGTTCCGTTGTCTCTCCCTTCGGCATTTGTTGATGAAATTGCAAGGGTATCCGTTTTTGGCGAATACTTTGTATAGGTGTTCCTCTTCCTCTTTTTGTAGTTCTGGTGTGCTGCAGTGTGTTGTGGCCCTTTTGAATAGTGTCCTGATGCAACTTCGTTTGTGTGTGTTGGGGTGGTTGCTTTCATAGTTTAGGACTTGGTCTGTGTGTGTGGCTTTCCTGTAAACCTTTGTGGTGAATTCTCCGTTCGGTGTTCTCTGTACCACCACGTCTAGGAATGGGAGTTGGTTGTCCTTTTCTTCCTCTCTAGTGAATCAGATTCCTGTGAGTGTGGCGTTGATGATCTGGTGTGTGTTCTCTATTTCTGAGTTTTTAATTATTACAAAGGTGTCATCCACGTATCTGACCCAGACTTTGGGTTGAATTTGTCATCCACGCTCAGACAACAACTCACCAGAACAAAGGACCCGATACCCAACATGATCAAAACTAATGTAGTGTACAAAGTCCCATGTAAGGACTGCACAAAACACTACATCGGACAAACAGGAAGACAGTTAACGATCCGTATACACGAATACCAACTAGCCACGAAACGACACGACCAGCTATCCTTAGTAGCCACACACACAGACGACAAGCAACATGAATTCGACTGGGACAACACTACCATTATAGGGCAAGCCAAACAGAGAACAGCCAGGGAATTCCTAGAGGCATGGCACTCATCCACAGACTCTATCAACAAACACATCGACCTGGACCCAATATACCGGCCACTACAGCGGACAGCTCGAACTGACAACCGGAAGCGGCAGAGACAGGCCACTATAAATGCCGGAGGAAACAGCACAGAAGCGCTTCACAGGAGGCTCCCAAGCACTGAGGATGTCACCTAGACAGGGGACGAAACATTTGCAAGACAAATTCCCAGCTCGGGGAACAGAACCACAACAATAAAATATATGCTGGTCATAGTAGATCATCTATCTGGTTGGGTTGAGGCATACCCCCTAGCTACTGCCACTGCGAGTGGAGTGTCTAAAACAATATTGGAGCACATAATTCCCCAATATGGGATCGTGAACCATATTGATTCCGACCAAGGAACTCACTTTACCTCTAAAGTGTTACAGGGGGTAATGAAAGGGTTGGGAATTTCCTGGGAGTTCCATACTCTGTGGCACCCGCCAGCATCGGGAAGGGTTGAGAGAATGAACCAAACACTCAAACGACAGCTCTCTAAATTGATAATAGAAACCAGACTCCCTTGGACCAAATGTTTACCTATAGCTCTCTTGCGAGTACGAACAGCCCCAAGGAAAGACTTGGGACTATCCCCCTATGAAATCTTATTTGGATTACCTTATTTGGGAACGAATGGAGAATTGCCAAGTCCCGAAACTAAAGATTTGTTTTTAAAGAAGTACATACTGGGCTTGTCCTCCTCTTTGTCTTTCCTCAGGGAACAGGGTTTATTGGCACAGACTCCACCCCTTGAATTCACCGTTCATCCCATCCAGCCGGGCGATTGTATCTTAGTGAAATCATGGACAGAGACTAAATTACAGCCAGACTGGCAAGGGCCGTACCAGGCTCTTTTGACGACCGAAACGGCAATAAGGACGACGGAGAAAGGCTGGACTCACTACACTCGGATCAAAGGGTCAGTGGACCCTCCCGTGGAGGAAGAAGTCTGGACAGCCGAACCAACGCAAGATCCGCTGAAACACAGACTAAAGAGACTTTGAGTAACTAATTATACAGTGGCGACGCGAGCGTGGGATTATTTCTGTAAGATTGTATATTAAGTCTTTTTGTGCTTCAGCATGATGTTTAGAATACTGGGAATTCTTAGAGTTATGATGCTAGCTCTCTTAGTATTGGGATTTCATCAAATATCATTTTCATATGTATTATTAACGGTTCCTGAATCCGATAACCCACAAGTAATAGACACTGATGTAAGCAGCTCAGTAAATTGTGGAGATGTAGATAATCAGAGACAGTACCGCAGCTCTGAGATACATCTTAAGTCCTATGGGGATGGCCTTGGGGACGGTACTTGGTATAATGGTCTTGTCACAGTACACCGGGCCCCCTTCCGACCAGCTCGCGATTGTCCCGATAAAAAGTGTAACCCAATATACCTAACAATAAGGAAAACCACATGGCACGAAACAATCCTGGGTGGGGGCACCTATGAGATACAATTAAATGAAACATTTGGGATAGAAATGAAAGCAAATGGGAAGGATTTCTTGGGCTATTGTTTTCGAATTAGTGTAGGACAGGGAAAATGGGTAGGACTACTGGGTAATAAGATACAATCTTTCACCCCTCCCGATGATTCTAAAGTAGTAAAATTTATAGAGGTAAAGGACTTGAAACAGGCCATTGAAATAGAAACTGGGTACGGGGATGCAAATGCCTGGGTTGAATGGGTAAAGTATACTGTGAGATGTCTGAACAAGAATAATTGCTATGCATGTGCCTCCGGTCGGCCAGTGGCCCAGGTGGTTCCCTTTCTGCTCGGGTGGAAGCGAGACAGGAAGGGCATGAAATGTATGATAGCCCTGTATCAGGATGAGACTGCATGGAATGATAGGAATTGTACCTCCCGATCTTTGATGTTCCCTCCCTTGGAGAAGAAAGATGCAAAAGATCCCCCCCTGTTTTCCGTTGCAGTTGGAAATCACACATCGTATGTGCGTAGACGAGGTACAAGTCGGTCGAAAGATTTGGGGGAGCTGAAACTATGTACAGAGATTAAGAATGTCACCGAAACAGAGAAGGGAGGGAACTACTCAGCATTAAAGGTTCCCCGAGCGGATCTGTGGTGGGACTGTGGGGGCAAAATATTGAGACCCACCCTACCTCCGGATTGGAGAGGGATATGTGCAATTGTACAATTGGCAATTCCATTTACCCTGGCATTTGAGAAGGAAAAGATAGTAGGGAAAAAGGGAAGGGGTAAGAGATTACTGTTAGACACTTCTTTCGATGACAGGATTTATCTCGATTCGGTAGGAGTCCCTAGGGGAGTACCGGATGAATTCAAGGCTCGTAACCAGATTGCAGCAGGCTTTGAGTCAGCTCTCTTTTGGTGGGTAATAATTAATAAAAATGTAGATTGGATAAATTACATTTTCTATAATCAACAGCGATTTATAAATTATACAAGAGATGCGGTTAAAGGAATATCAGAACAGCTTGATGCGACAAGTAGAATGGCATGGGAAAACAGAATGGCCCTTGGTATGATTCTAGCGGGAAAAGGGTGTGTGTGTGTGATGTTAGGAGGAAGTTGTTGCACCTTTATTCCAAATAACACTGCACCTGATGGTTCAATTACTCGGGCCTTAAGGGGATTGACTACCTTAGCAGAGGAACTGGCTGAGAATTCAGGAGTAAATACATCTCTCACAGGATGGCTTGAATCATGGTTTGGAAAATGGAAGGGGGTGGTGGTTTCTATCCTTACTTCCCTGATAGTAGTAGTCGGGGTATTAGTGGCCATTGGCTGTTGTATCATACCCTGTATACGAGGGCTCACTCAAAGACTGATTGAAACAGCCTTGATGAAACAGATGCCCCTAAAAGGGAATCAGGCTGAAGGACTTTATCGACTAAATAATGAGGAGATGAGTGAGACCAAGATGGATGAAATCTCCGGAATGATGCTTGCGAATTTCGGGGGTGATGCTTAAAAGCAAAATATTTGCACAAGATAACAAATGGTAATTAAAGAAAGAGGGGGAATTGTGGGATGTGGGGGAAATAATGTTACTTCTGCAATTCCATTTTACAAAGTAAATGAGCTCACACCAGTGTGTAAGTGTTTTAGCCACAAGCTGAGTCAACAAGAATGGAAACAATGTGGAGGAAATATATAATTATTTTTATATTAGCTAAAATTGTATGTCAGAATGAGATGTGCCAGCAAAACGATGGTAGACATTACGGGCAAATAGATAAGATGTTGTGAGGGGATGAAGTTAAGCTAGATACGCCTGTACAAACAGTAGGTATAAACATCTGCTTCCCACTTTTCCAAAAACACAGGAACAAACCCCAATTAAAAGGGTCATAGGGATCAGAACGGCCTCGGGAAAGGCACAGATGAAGGGGGTAGATAATGATGAAGAAAGAATATGCCTAACAATGACCTACAGCAGGATGAGGTCAAACAGCCTTGTGAGGCCAGGAATAAGCATTTTGTCACAGACAAGGCCGGATAAGGCAAGAGATAAACAGGGGTAATGGGGGCCGGTCTTAGGGAAGTGGACGATGTAAGCAGGGGAGGAGCAATGTAAAACAAAAGACATCAAATCATATAAATATTATGTATGAATTGAACTTGGTGTGTGTATGTCCTCTACCTTATAGGCACTGGACATCTCACCCACTTGCAAGTGTAAAATAAAGGACACTGATGATTCAGATTTTGTCTCGGACTGCAATTATTGAAGTGTGTGAGCTTTGTTTCTCACAATTCCAAACTGCAGAGTCCACTCCTGAAGGCAGCAAATGCACACCCCACAGCACACAGGTGTTCAGTCTCCATGGAGTCCTGGCCCAGCCTGGGAAAACCAGGCCCACTCACAGGAACACAGTACATTGTACAGGTGCAGTTAACTCACAGGGGTTTGATCCACTCCTGAAGGCAAGGTCTTCACCCAAACCTCCAGGATACAGCAAGTGCTCACCTCCCAGCACACACACAGTTGTTCAACCTTCAGAGGCCCAGTCCCAGGGCTAGGCCTCCCCACAGGATCAGCTCCTCTGGTAAAATGTATGTCTTCCACAAGGGCTCAGTCCAAACACCAAAAGCAGTGAAGACACATACAAAAAAACAAAGAAAACTAGAGTCCAAGGGCTAGCCCTAACACAAAATTAACATTGTCCTTTTCTCAAAAAGTAAAAAGAGAAAAAGAGTAACACACAGACTGCAACCATCCAGTAAAATACAGGGGCAAAACAAAAACAAGTTCCCCAATGAGAACTAAAATATAACAGTATTCACTGTCTGTGTGACCAGCCAGCTTAGGAATCCGTTATCAAATACAACAGTAACACACTGGCTGTGACCAGCCAACCCGCAGTCAGTTCCCTGAACTCAGGAGTTTCTAAATCGCCTGATGATACTTCTTTATTAATCAGAAACCCCCAGAATACTGGCAAATAGCAATCATGCTAATGTCACATTTATATCTGTCAGCCAAGGTTCCCTGATAGGTCTCATTGTCAATGAGATCCACCTCGCCCTGGTTCTCATCATGACAGTCTTGTAGTCTTCCTCTTGCAAGATGACCACAATATTCTAGTGTTTCAAATTCAGATTGAAAGAGTGAAAAGAAAGTTGCTTACGTGAGTTTCAGTTTTAGGCAAAGTAATTCTACAGGCCTGAGGAAGGAGGTGGCCTGAGTGGACTGGGCAAAAATCTATGTTCTATAAAAGAGTAGGAGAGTGGAGGAACAATGGCAAATGCTTCATGAAATATTTGATGCATCTCAATCAAAGTATATTCCTGAAAGGAAGAGGAATTGTAAAAAGGTGAAAAATCATCCATGACTTAACAAAGAAGTCAAGGTTAACATAAAGGCAAAAACCAGGGCATTTCACATTGCAAAAGTTAGTAACACTTTGGAGGTTCAGGAGAACTTTAAACATTAGCAAAGGGTTACGAAAAACAAAATCAAAGAGCTAAGGTGAACTTCAAAAGGAATATAGCAGGAAATATAAGCACAGATATGATAAACTTCTATAAATATATAATGAGGAAGAGAATAGTGAAAGTAAATGTCGGTCCTTTATCGGTTGAAAATGGTGAGATAATAATTGAAAACGCAGAAACACTAAACCAATATTTTGTATCTGTTTCACAGTGGAAAATAATGATTTATTTCCAAATACTGCAGTTACTGCAGAGGAACTCGATGAAATAATATAACTAGGGAGAAGGTATTAAGTAAACTGAAGAGATTAAAGGCAGACAAGTCTCCGAGGCCTCACGGCCTGCAGCCTAGGGTATTAAAATTGGTGGCAGCAGAGCTTGTGGATGCGTTAGTCAAGATTTTCCAACATTTCCTGGATTCTGGAAAGGTATCAGGTGATTGCAAACATCCTGATGTGACACCTTATTCTACAAAGCAAAAAGTGGGAATATACAGACCACTTAGTTTGACCTCTGTAGTAGGGATGTTGCAGGGGTCAAATCATAAAGGAGGAAATAACTGAACACCAGTGTCAGTACAATTTCATGAAGGGCAAGTCATGATTGACAAACTTGCTGGAATTCTTGGAGAATGTAACCAGCAAGGTAGATGATGGAGATCTGGTGGATGTGGTATATCTCAAGTTCCAGAAGGCATTTGACAAGGTGCCGCATAAAAGACTGATCCAGAAGGTTAGATACCAGGGTGTTAAGAGTAGAACATTTCCTTGGATAAAGGATTGGCTAACCAGTAGAAACCAGAGTGTCAGGATAAATGGATCCTGCTTTGGATGGTGAACTGGAACTAGTGGGTTCTGTTCTCAGATCTCAACTATTTACCATGTATATAAATAATCTGCAAGCAGGCTCAGACTAACACAACAAAGCTCACAGACAATACCAAAATAGGTGGGCATGCAGGCAGTGATGAGTAGATGAAGAGTTTGCTGATGGATATTGATTAGCTCAGAGAATGGGCCACAATCTGGCAGATGAAGTTTAATGTGAAGAGGTACGAGATGGTTTATTTTGACTGGAAAAACGGAAAGGGCAAATTATTATTTGAAATTTGTAGAGAACTGGATTGGATGATATGGCTGCCAACCAAAATATCGGACCAACTGGGTGGGTACATGCCCTTCTCAAATCTTGATCTTTTGACCTGAAGAGCAATCAATCATATTTTAAATGATGAGGCACTGGCGCATTGCTCAAACAATGTTAATGGATTTATTATGGATAGAATCAGATCAGGGAGCACATGTTGCAGGGAAACTGATCAAGGAGGTTTGCAAACGGCTGAGCATGAAGCAAACATTCCACATTCTGTATCATCCACAGAGTTCAGGCATGGGTGAATGAATGAACCAGTCCTTAAGGAGGTTTTAGCTAAAGCCATTCAGCACACTAAACTAACTGGTGAAAAATGTGTTGCTGGAAAAGCGCAGCAGGTCAGGCAGCATCCAAGGAGCAGGAGAATCGACATTTTGGGCATAAGCCCTTCTTCAGGAATTCTGATGAAGGGCTTAAGCACGAAATGTTGATTCTCCTGCTCCTTGGATGCTGCCTGATCTGCTGTGCTTTTCCAGCAACACATTCTTCAGCTCTGATCTCCGGCATCTGCAGTCCTCACTTTCTCCTACTAAACTAACTGGTATCATGTACAGTGAGGAAGGCCATCAGAAAGTGCAGCAGGACCTTGATCAGCTGGGGAAGTAAGCCGAGATAAATGGCAAATGGAGTTTAATACAGATAAGTGTGAGGCTTGCATTTTAAAAAGTCAAACCAAGATAGAAATTTCATGGTGAATGATAGGGCCTTAAGGAGGGTAGTGGAACAGAGGGACCTTGGAGTTCAGGTGCACGGTTCTCTGAAAGTGCAGTCACCGGTGGACAAAGCAGCGAAGAAGACTTTTGGCACACAGGCCTTCATCAGTCAGGGCACTGAGTGTAGAAGTTGGGAAGTTACGTTGCAGTACAGGAAGTTGGTGAGGCTGCACTTGGGGTATTGCATTCAGTTTTGGTCATCTTATTATAGGAAAGACATTATTAAACTGGAAAGAAACCAGAAGCAATTTACAAGGGTGTTGCCTAGACTCAATGGTCTGAATTATAGGCAGAGGTTGGACAAACTAGGACTTTTTCTTTAGAGCGTAGGAGACTGAGGGGGTCCTTATACAGGTGCGTAAGATCACAGGAGTCATGGATAGGATGAATGTACTCAATCATTTTCCCAGGGGTTGGGGAATCATGGACCAGAGGGCATCAGTTAAGTTTAGAGGGGAAAACATAAAAGGGAACCTGAGAGGCAATCTTTTTATACTGAGGATGGTAAGCATGTGGAATGAGCTGCCAGTGGAAGTTGTTGAGATGGGTACATTAACAACATTTAAAAGGCATTTGAACAAATACGTGGATAGGAAAGATTTAGAAAGGTATGAGCCAAGTACAGGGAAATGGTGTTCGCATGGACGGACATTCTGGTTGGCATGGGCCAGTTTGGGTCAAACAGCCTTTCTTCCTGCTGGAGGACTCTGTGACTCTACGACATGGAAAGGATGGGCAGATCTAATTCTCAATATCCTGATGGGACTCGGAGCAACAACAAGCGGAATGACTACATTAACTCCATATGAGTTAATGACAAGAAGGGCTATGAGATTGCCAGGGAACATTGTAACAGGGTAGGACCAGTGAGACAGAGAGTGAAACCGTTTACAAGACAATCCTGCAAACAGTTGAATGGGCCAAGATAGCAGGTCAAAGACCAGCAGAAAATCCGCGACCTCGAACAAGATGCTATGACCAACTAAGCTAAGTTACTGAGAGCTGATGTGAAGATAATGGTTAAAGTAGCACCTGACAAGCCTGGAATTACATCTAAAAGGCTCAAACAGTTTGTGATTATTATGACCAAGGACACATGCCTTTTGGTTAGATTAGATTACATTACATTACAGTGTGGAAACAGGCCCTTCGGCCCAACAAGTCCACACCGACCCGCCGAAGCGCAACCCACCCATACCCCTACAATTACCCCTTACCTAACACTACGGGCAATTTAGCATGGCCAATCCACCTGACCTGCACATCTTTGGACTGTGGGAGGAAACAGGAGCACCTAGAGGAAACCCACGTGCAAACTCCACACAGTCAGTCGCCTGAGGCGGGAATTGAACCCGGGTCTCTGGCGCTGTGAGGCAGCAGTGCTAACCACCGTGCCGCCCATGCCTGTTTGGATATGAAAGGTAGAAGGCAGGTGAAGATCTCATCACAGCTGAAGCTCAACACAATTGATTCTGAGCTACAGAACTAATGCCAACAGAACAGTGACAACTGGGGCAGCTCTTTATTCAATTTGTAGAAGGCTGGCCACCACTTTAACCCTTGAGGGACGATTATTCCTGGCTGTGGAAGCAGTGATTGGTAGCTCAATGTGAGAGGAACTCTGGTGTTACCTCAACCAAAGCAGAATGGAATGCTGAACATGACCGTAGGAGAACAGATTTGGAAGAGGCGTTTGAATTTATTTGTGAATAGGAAAGGTGTGTTTACATGGGATGGGTAATGGCTTTTGCCAGATCCTAAATTCCCCTCCATTCAATGTGAGAGAGGACATTTGAAACCTTTTCGATCACTTGTACTTGTTCGTCAATGGGGGAACAGTGATGATGGATGGATAGGGGAAACCCACCCCGACGAAATAAATGTCACTACAACGTCACCTCCTTCCACAATAAAGACCACAGACAATCCCCTGTGGGGATTATCATTCCAACTGCACCGCCAAACAACTTGCCACGTCCATATCTGAGCATGAGTCTTAGACTGAGGAACGGTCTGGTCTTAATCAATGATAATAAAATACTATAATGTACAACGTGAGTTAGTGCCTGTAGTTGTATACATTTCCAGTATCAGCCTGCCCAAGTGGTTCATCCAAACCAGACACTGATACATGACCTTTATTACTCAAATGATGACTGTAGCAGCTCAGTTCGATAGTGGGGTGCAGCACTCAGTGGTCACACCCTGAGTTTTTCAAGGAAAATTAGATCCTAAGGCTAATTCCATAAATCTAGCAGCCCTGGATCAGAACATCTGATACTGAGCCCCCAACTTAAGAAAATCATAACTGAAGAGCAAAGAATTCAAAGCATGGAACTAAATGCCAATCAGAGCCAAACAAAACTGATCCAAAATCTGCCCACTGTATTTGGAGAGTCATTCAGTAACCATTAGTTAAGTTCAGGAAAAACATCTCAGATGATGCTAGTAGGAATGATGTCTGTAGCACCAATGGTGCTTGAACAGACACAGGAGAGTCTAAGGCAGTTTAATGAGGGTAACAAATAAATATTTATTCAATGTTTCACAATAAAGGAACCACAGATTAACTGGTTGTCAGCTCATGGTTCAGACATATATACACAGCACTAATAGAATCATAGAATCTTCAGTTCAGAAGAACGTCATGCCATCCATCCTGTCTGTACCAGCTCCTAATACAGCTACCCAGCTAGTCCCACCATCCAGCCCTATCTCCGCAGCCCACTAACTGCATCACTTTCAAATACATATCCAGCTGTATGAAACCTCCGATGGAATCTGCCTCCACTCTCCAGGCAGCATGTTCCAAATTATACCAACTCTCGAAGTAAAGAAGGTTCTGCTTATCTCACTCCTAGATCTCTTACTGACAATCTTCAAACTGTGACCCCTAGATTTTTTTATTCATTTGTGGGACTTGGGTGTCGCTGGCTGGCCAGCATTGATAACCCATCCCTATTTGCACTTGAGAACGTGGTGGTAGGCTGACCTCTTGAATCGCTGCAGTCCACTTGCTGTGGGTTGACCCACAATTCCAGGAGGGAGGGAATTCCAGGAGTTTGACCCAACAACTGTGAAGGAACAGTGGTGCATTTCCAAGTCAGGGTGGTGAGTGGCTTGGAGGGGAACTTGCAGGTGGTGGTGTTCCCAAGTACCTGCTGCCCCTGTCCTTCTCGATGAAAGTGGTCATGGGTTTGGAAGGTGTTGTCTAAGGATCTTTGATGAATTTCTGTAGTGCATCTTCCAGATAGTACACACTGCTGCTACTGAGTGCCAGTGGAGGGACTGAATGTTTGTCGGTGTGGTGCCAATCAAGCAGGTTGCATTGTCCTGGATGGTGTCAGGCTTCTTGAGTGTTGTTGGAGCTGCACACATCTAGGCAAGTGGGGAATATTGCATCACTTGCGCCTGGCAGATGGTCACTAGACTTTGGGTTGTCAGGAAGTGAGTTACTTGCCGCAGTATCCCTAGTCTCTGACCTGCTCTTGTAGCCATTGTGTTTATGTGGTGAGTCCAATTGAATATCTGGTCAATGGTAACCCCCAAGGATGTTGACAGTGATGGTAATACCGTTGAATGTCAAGGGTTGGTGGTTAGAGTGCCTCTTACTGGTGATGGTCATTTGTCTGGCATTTGTGTGGCATGAATGTTACTTGCCACTTGTTGGCCCAAACCTAGATATTGTCCAGATCTTGTTACGTTTTAGCACGGACTGCTTCAGTATCTGAGGAGTTTGAAATGGTGGTGACTGTACAATCATCAGCGAGCATCCCCACTTCTGACCTTATGATAGAGTGAAGGTCATTGATGAAGCAACTGAAGATGGTTGGGCCTAGGACACTACCCTGAGGAACCCCTGCAGAGATGCCTTGGAGCTGAGATGACAGACCCTCTACAACCACAACCATCTTCCTTTGTGTCAGGTATGACTAACCAGCGGAGTGCTTGCCCCCTGACACCCAGGGAGTCCAGTTTTGCCAGGGCTCCTTGATGCCACACTCAGTCAAATGCAGCCTTGATATCAAAGGCTGTCCCTCTCCCCTCCCCTCTGGAATTTCAGCTCTTTTGTCCATGTTTGACCCAAGGCTGGAATGAGGTCAGGAGCTGAGTGGCCGTGATGGAACCCAAACTGGGCGTCACTGAGCAGGTTATTGCTGAGCAGGTGCTGCTTGATTGCACTGTTAATGACCCCTTCCATTATTTTACTGAGGATGGAGAGTAGACTGATTGTCTGTAATTGGTCAGGTTGGGTTTGTCCTGCGTTTTTTGTACAGGGTATACCTGGGCAGATTTCCAAATTGTCAGGTAGATGCCAGTGTTGTAACACTACTGGAACAGCTTGGCTAGGGAATGGCAAGTTCTGGAGCACACGTCTTCAGTACTATTGAAGAATGTTGTCAGGGCCCATTGCCTTTGCAGTATCCGGTGTCTCCAACTGTTTCTTGATATCACGTGGAGGGAATCGAATTGGCTGGACACTGGTATCTGTGATGCTGGGGACCACTGGAGAAGGCTAAGATGGAATATCCACTCAGCACTTCTGACTGAAGATTGGCTGAAGATGCTTCAGCCTGGTCATTTTCGGAGATTTCTGCAGGTGAACCTCAATGACAGTGCCTCACAGCGCCAGGGACCCGGGTTCAATTCCAGCCTCAGGAGACTGTCTGTGTGGAGTTTGCACATTCTCTCCACGTCTGTGTGGATTTCCTCCGGGTGCTTCAGTTTCCTCCCACAATCCAAAGATATGGTCAAGTGAATTGGCCATGCTACATTGCGCATAGTGTTAGGTGCATTCGTCAGAGGGTTACTCTTAGGAGGTTCGGTGTGGACTTGTTGGGCCGAACAGCCTGTTTCCACACTGTATGGAATCTAATCTAATCAAAACTTCTGCTCCAGTACACCTTCAAAGTTTTATGCTTGAGCCTGTATTGCCTTAGCGAGATTTGAGAAGATTTTTAGCTCAAGTTGAGGTTCTGGATGTAGGCTTTTTTGCTGACCTGGGAGGTTCAGTAACAGACAGTTTCTCACCCTAATAGGTAAAATCATTAGTGGGCCTCAGGCAAAGCAGTGTACATGATTCCTACTTTCCATTTATATGTTTGGGTTTCTTTGGGTTGGTGATGTTATTTCCTGTGGTGATGTTATTTCCTGTTCTTTTCCTCAGGGAGTAGTAGATGGGGTCTAACTTGATGTTGGTAAGGCCACATTTGGAGTACTGTTTGCAGTTCTGGTCGCCTCATTTTAGGAAAGATGTGGAAGCTTTGGAGAGGGTGCAGAGGAGATTTACCAGGATGTTGCCTGGAATGGAGAATAGGTCGTACAAGGATAGGTTGAGAGTGCTAGGCCTTTTCTCATTGGAACGGCGAAGGATGAGGGGTGACTTGATAGAGGTTTATAAGATGATCAGGGGAATAGATAGAGTAGACAGTCAGAGACTTTTTCCCTGAGTACAACAGAGTGTTACAAGGGGACATAAATTTAAGGTGAAGGGTGGAAGGTATAGGGGGATGTCAGGGGTAGGTTCTTTACCCAGAGAGTGGTGGGGGCATGGAATGTGCTGTCTGTGGGAGTGGCAGAGTCAGAATCATTGGTGACCTTTTAGCGGCATTTGGATAGGTACACGGATAGGTGCTTAAGCTCGGACAAATGTTCGGCACAACATCGTGGGCTGAAGGGCCTGTTCTGTGCTGTATTGTTCTATGTTGTATGTTCTATGATGTGTTAATCGTTAGAGTTCCGGTTGGAATGTCATGCTTCTAGGAATTCTTGTACGTGTCTCTGTTTGGCTTGTCCTCAGATGGATGTGTTGTCCCAGTCGACTGCCCCAGACTTGCTTTTCTCTGATTTGGAGATGCCGGTGTTGGACTGGGGTTAAAAATCATACAACACCAGGTTATAGTCCAACAGGTTTAATTGGAAGCACTAGCTTTCGGAGCACCGCTCCTTCATCAGATGTTTGTGGAGTACAATTACACCTGTTGGACTGTAACCTGGTGTTGTGTGATTTTTAATTTTCTATACGGCTGTAGAATTCTCAATACGAAACAAATCAATGAAGCTTCATAGCCAATCACACTGTATGCCTTGACCAGCAAGAATAGGGAAAGTGGCATTAGCAGAAATATACAAGAAAGGCAGAGTTGACCTCCAGGTCATGGAGAATTGAAAGGATAATTTGACACAGTATTTGAGCCAGTGTTCTTATGATATCCCCTTCCTACCTGAACACCTAGCAGTGATTCAGGAACAGGCTCAAAGGATACACGGAACCTGGTCACCTCAGTTCACCCCATTTACCACCCTCTGAGAAAAAGAACAAGAAATTACTACTACACAGGAACTGACATCATCACAGGAATTGACATCACCAACCCAAGGAAACCTAAACACATAAATAGAAAGTGGGTCACAAACACCAGTGCTTCACCGGAGGCTCACTGATGATGTTACCTAATATGGTGATGAAACATCTGAAAATAAACCTTCCAGCTCAGCGACAAACTTAACTCCAGAACCTCAAGCTGAGCTACAAACCTTCTTTGAACTTGTTAACCCAGTTCACTCTTATACCAACAAACTTGAGTCTTAAAAGAACGTATTGACCTGCTTATTGGGAAGATTGTGGATTTAGTGCTCCAGCGTACAAATACACTCATGGATCTGGATTATCTCCCATGCCCTAATTATAATTCAAATGTTATTAGTCATAAAGCTGATCTGTCTCAGTTACCATGTAAGAAAGGAGCAAAAGGGGTGGCAGTAGAAACTTGAAAGGGTTCAGTAAAGGATGTTGCCAGGATTGGAGGGTTTGTGTGACAGGGAGAGGCTGAATAGAATACAGAACATAGAACAGTACAGGCCCTTCAGCCCACAATGTTGTGCTATGCATTTACCTTAATCTAAGATCAACCTAGCCTACACACCCTCCAATTTACTGCTATCCATGTGCTTGTCCTGCAGTCGCTTAAATGTCCCTAATGTCTCTGACTCTACTACCACTGCTGGCTGTGCATTCCACACACCCACCACTCTCTGTGTAAAGAACCGTCTTATGACATCTCCCCTATACATTCCTCCAATCACCTTAAAATTATGACCCTCGTGTCAGCCATTTCTACCCTGGGGAAAAGTCTCTGGCTATCTACTCTGTCCATGCCTCTCATTACCTTGCACACCTTTATCAAGTCACTTCTCTTCCTCTTCTGTCCAGTGTGAACAGCCCTAGCTCACTCAACCTCTCTTCATAAGACACGCCCTCCAACCCAGGTAGCACCTGGTAAATCCCATCTGCACCCTCCCTAAAGCATCTGTGTCCTTCCTCTGATGAGGCGGCCAAAACTGGACACAATATTCCAAGTGTGGTCTGACCAGGGTTTTACACAGCTGCATCAAAACTTTGCGGCTCTTAAACTCAATCCCCCTGCTAACAAAAGCCAAAACACCATTTGCCTGCTTAACAGCTTTATCAACTGGCTGGAGCTATTTTCCCTGGGAGTGTCGGGGGCTGAGGGGTGACTTCATACAAGTTTATAAAATCATGAGGGGCATGGATAGGATAAATAGACAAGGCCTTTCCCACAGGGTAGGGGAGTTCCAAAATAGAAGGCATAGGTTTAAAGTGAGAGGGGAAAGGTTTAAAAAGGCCCTGAGGGATAACTTTTTCACACAAAGGGTGGTGTGTGTATTGAATGAGAAAGTGGTGGAGGCTAGTGCAATTACAATACTTAAAAGGCATCGAGATGGGTACATGAATAGGAAGGGTTTAAAGGGATATGGGCCAAGTGCTGGTAAATGGGACTAGATTAGGTTAGGATATCTGGTCAGCATGAATAAGTTGGATCAAGGATTTATTTCTATGCTGAACATGTCTATACCTTCAGAAAGTTAGATTTAGCAATTGGGGTAATAAACACCTGGAATAAAGGATCGATTACTACAGATGGTCTAACCACCCACCTTTACGATGCTAACCAGGACATCTGGCCAATATCGATGGTGGTGGACAATAAAGTAAATGGTTGATCAGCATCTGTTGGCCAGCGACCTTGGGCTTTCGGACAAGGAGCTGAAAAAAGGAGCTGTTAGGAGGAAATTTGAATGTGACATGATTCAGCCTGTAAATCCACGTGAAGTTCCAGCTGGGATTAGAATGAGATACGGTTAGCTTCATAAGCAATAATCATTTAATCAATTCAGATTCATTTTCATTTAATTGAGTCAATGAAGTAGTCAGGTGCAATTCTGATCTCCCTCCAATATGAAGGATGCGCTGAAACTTGAAAGGGCTCAGAAAAGATTTATGAGGATGTTGTCAGAGGTGGAGGGTTTGAGCTATAGTGAGAGTCTGAATAGGCTAGGGCTGTTTTCCCTGGAGCGACGGAGGCTGAGGGATGACCTTATGGAGGTTTATAAAATCATGAGATGCATAGAACATAGAAAAGTACAGCACAGAACAGGCCTGTAAGCCCACGATGTTGTACCGAGACTTAATCCTAATGTAAAATATAGTAACTTAACCTAAGCACCCCTCAACTCACTGCTATCCATGTGAATGTCCAGCAATTGCTTAAATGTCCCCAATGACTTCCCTTCCACCACCTCAACTGGCAACGCATTCCATGCGTTCACAACTCTCTGCGTAAAGAACTTATCTCCGATGTCTCCTTTATACCTTCATCTGAATTTCTTCAAACTATGACTTCTCGTACCAGTCAATCCTGCCCTGGGGAAAAGTCTCTGGCTATTGACTCTATCTATTCCTCTCATTATTTTGTATATCTCGATCAGGTCTCCTCTCTTCCTCCTTCTCTCCAGAGAGAAAATTCTGAGTTTAGTCAACCTCTCTTCATTAGGCAAGCTGTCCAGTCCAGGCAGCATCCTGGTAAACCTTCCTTGCACCCTCTGCAAAGCCTCTGTATCTTTCCCATAGTAGGGTGTCCAGAACTGGACACAATTCCAAGTGTGGTCTTACCAGGGACTTGTAGAGCTGCAGTAAAACCTCGGGGCTCTTAAACTCGATCCCCCTGTTAATGAAAGCCAAAACACCACCACATGCTTTCTTAACAACCCTATCCGCTTGGGTGGCAACTTTAAGGGATCTATGTATTTGCACACCCAGATCCCTCTGTTCCGCCACTCTGGCAAGAACCCTGTCTTTAGTCCTATATTCAGCATTTGAGTTCGATCTTCCAAAATGCATCACTTCGCATTTACCCAGGTTGAACTCCACCTGCCATTTCTGAGCCCAGCTCTGCATCCTGTCTATGTCACGCTGTAGCCTGCAGTTGCCCTCTATACTATCAATGACATTTCCAACGTTTGTGTCATCTGAAAATTTACCAGCCCACCCTTCAACGTTCTCATCCAAGTCCTTTATAAAAACTACAGAGCAGAGGCCCCAAGAACCGAGCTCTGCGGGGCCACACTCAACACTGACCTCCAGGCAGAATACTTTCTATTAACAACCACACTCTGCCTCTGTCAGCCAACAATTCTGAATCCAGATAGCCAAATCTCCCTGTATCCCATACTTCCTGACTTTATGAATGAGCCTACCGTAGGGAACCCTATCAAATGCCTTGCTGAAATCCAAATACACCACATCCACTACTCTACCGTTGTCGACCTGTCTTGACACCTCCTCAAAGAACTCAATAAGATTTGTGAGGCATGACCTGCCCCTCACAAAGCCATGCTGACTGCCTATAATCACACTATGCTTTGCCAAATAGTTATAAATCCCATCCCTCAGAATTCTTTCCACAACTTGGCTTTCATTAAGAGGGGAATTCAGTTTAAGAGCCATGAGATCTTGTTGCAGCTCTAAAAAACTTTGGTTAGACCGCACTTGGAATACTGTGTCCAGTTCTGGTCGCCCTATTATAGGAAAGATGTGGATGCTTTGGAGAGCGTTCAGAGGAGGTTTACCAGGATGCTGCCTGGAATGGAGGGCTTATCTTTTGAAGAGAGGTTGACTGAGCTCGGACGTTTTTCATTGGAAAAAAGAAGGAAGAGAGGGGACCTAATTGAGTTGTACAAGATAATGAGAGGCATAGATAGAGTTGATAGCCAGAGACTTTTACCCAGGGCAGAAATTGTTAAAACAAGGGGTCATAGTTTTAAGCTGTTTGGCAGAAAGTATAGAGGGGATGTCAGAGACGGGTTCTTCACGCAGAGAGTTGTGAGAGCATGGAATGTGTTGCCAGCAGCAGTTGTGGAAGCAAAGTCATTGGGGATATTTAAGACCCTGCTGGACATGCATATGGTCACAGAAATTTGAGGGTTCATACATTAGGTTTACCTTACATGAGGATCAATGGTCAGCACAACATCGTGGGCTGAAGGGCCTGTTCTGTGCTGGACTGTTCTATGTTCTATGTTACAACTTTGCTGACCACAGACATAAGACTGACTGGTCTATAATTGCCAGGGATTTCCCTATTACCCTTCTTGAAAAGTGGAACAACATTCGCCTCCTTCCAATCCTCCAGTACGACTCCCGTGGAGAGTGAGGAGAAAAATATCCTCGCCAGCAGCTTAGCAACTTCCTTTCTCGCTTCCCGGCGCAGCCTAGGATAAATCTGGTCTGGCCCTGGGGACTTATCAATATGAATGTTTCCCAAAATTTCTAGCACACCAACTTCATCAATCTTGATCTGGTCAAGACTGTGTCCCAGCTCCTCTAAGTTTTCATTTACAACAAGTTCCCTTTCCTTGGTGAAAACGAAGCAAAAAACTCATTTGGGACTTCCCCTATCTGCTAAGGCTCCATGCACAAGTTCCCTCTGCTATCCCTGATTGGCCCTACCTTCACCCTGAGCATTCTCTTATTCCTCATGTATGATAAAATGCCTTTGGGTTATAGAGTCATAGAGATGTACAGCATGGAAACAGACCCTTCGGTCCTACCTGTCCATGCCCACCAGATATCCCAATCCAATCTAGTCCCACCTCCCAGCACCCGGCCCATATCCCTCCAAACCTTTCCTATTCATACACCCACCCAAATGCCTCTTCAATGTTGCAATTGTACCAGCCTCCACCACATCCTCTGGCAGCTCATTTCATACACGTACCACCTTTGGTGTGAAAAAGTTGCCCCTTAGGTCTCTTTTATATCTTTCCCCTCTCACCCTAAACCTATGTCTTCTAGTTCTGGACTCCCCGACCCCAGGGAAAAGACTTTGCCTATTTATCCTATCCATGCCCCTCATAATTTTGTAAACCTCTATAAGGTCACCCCTCAGCCTCCGATGCTCCAGGGAAAACAGCCCCAGCCTGTTCAGCCTCTCCCTATAGCTCAAATTCTCCAACCCAGGCAACATTCTTGTAAATCTTTTCTGAACCCTTTCAAGTTTCACAACATCTTTCCGATAGGAAGGAGACTAGAATTGCATGCAATATTCCAGCAGTGGCTTAACCAATGTCTTGTACAGCCGCAACATGACCTCCCTACTCCTGTACTCAATACTCTGACCAATAAAGGAAAGCATACTAAACGCCTTCTTCACCATCCTATCTACCTGCGACTCCACTTTCAAGGAGCTATGAACCTGCACTCCAAGGTCTCTTTGTTCAGCAACACTCACTAGGACCTTACCATTAAGTGTATAAGTCCTGCTAACATTTGTTTTCCCAAAATGTAGCACCTCGCATTTATCTGAATTAAACTCCATCTGCCACTTCTCAGCCCATTGGCCCATCTGGTCCAGATCCTGTTGGAATCTGAGGTGACCCTCTTCGCTGTCCACTACACCTCCAATTTTGGTGTCATCTGCAAACTTACTAACTGTACCTCTTATGCTCGCATCCAAATCATTTATGTAAATGACAAAAAGTAGAGGGCCCAGCACCGATCCTTGTGGCACTCCATTGGTCACAGGCCTCCAGTCTGAAAAACAACCCTCCACCACCACCGTCTGTCTTCTATCTTTGAGCCAGTTCTGTATCCAAATGGCTAGCTCTCCCTGTATTCCATGAGATCTAACCTTGCTAATCAGTCTCCCATGGGGAACCTTGTCGAATGCCTTACTGAAGTCCATATAGATCACATCTACCTCTCTGCCCTCGTCAATCTTCTTTGTTACTTCATCAAAAAACTCAATCAAGTTTGTGAGACATGATTTCCCACACACAAAGCCATGTTGACTATCCCGAATCAGTCCTTGCCTTTCCAAATGCATGTACATCCTGTCCCTCAGGATTCCCTCCAACAATTTGCCCACCACCGAGGTCAGGCTCACTGGTCTATAGTTCCCTGGCTTGTCTTTACCGCTCTTCTTAAACAGTGGCACCACGTTTGCCAACCTCCATTCTTCCGGTACCTCACCTGTGACTATTGACAAATATCTCAGCAAGTGGCCCAGCAATCACTTCTCTAGCTTCCCACAGAGTTCTCAGGTACACCTGATCAGGTCCTGGGGATTTATCCACCTTTAACCGTTTCAAGACATCCAGCACTTCCTCCTCCATAATCTGGACATTTTGCAAGATCTCACCATCTATTTCCCCACAGTCTATATCTTCCATATCCTTTTTCACAGTAAATACTGATGCAAAATATTCATTTAGTACCTCCCCCATTTTCTGTGGCTCCACACAAAGGCCGCCTTGCTGATCTTTGAGGGGCCCTATTCTCTCCCGAGTTACCCTTATGTCCTTAATGTATTTGTAAAACCCCTTTGGATTCTCCTTAATTCTATTTGCCAAAGCTATCTCATGTCCCCGTTTTGCTCTTTTCTTTTACTCTTCTGAGGATTCACTCGATCTCTCCTGTCTATACCTGCCATATGCTTCCTTCTTTTTCTTAACCAAACCCTCAATTTCTTTGGTCATGCAGTATTCCGTATACCTACCAGCCTTCCCTTTCACCCTGACAGGAGGGTGACTATCTGGATTCTTGGAGGATTCTTGCTTTCTCATTTCTGAAGTCTTCCCATTTTCCAGCTGTCCCTTTACCTGTGAACATCAGCTTTCGAAAGCTCTTGCCTAATGCCGTCAAAATTGGCCTTTCTCCAATTTAGAACTTCAACTTTTAGATCTGGTCTATCCTTTTCCATCACTATTTTAAAATGAATAGAATTATGGTCACTGGCCCCAAAGTGCTCCCCAACTGACACCTCAGTGACCTGCCCTGCCTTATTTCCCAAGATTGTGTCAAGTTTTGCACCTTCTCTAGTCGGTATATCCACATACTGAATCAGAAAATTATCTTGTACACACTTAACAAATTCCTCTCCATCTAAACCTTTCTTACTACTGCAGTCCCAGTCGATGTTTGGAAAGTTAAAATCCCCTACCATAATTACCCTATTATTCTTACAGATAGCTGAGATCTCCTTACTAGTTTGTTTCTCAATTTCCCTCTGACTATTGGGGGGGTCTATAATACAATCCCAATAAGGTGATCATCCCTTTCTTATTTCTCAGTTCCACCCAAATAACTTCCCTGGATGTATTTCGGGGAATATCCTCCCTCAGCACAACTGTAATCCTATCCCTTATCAAAACTGCCACTCCCCCTCCTCTCTTGCCTCCCTTTCTATCCTTCCTGTAGCATTTGTATCCTGGAACATTAAGCTGCCAGTCTTACCCATCCCTGAGCCATGTTTCTGTAATTGCTATGATATCCCAGTCCCATGTTCCTAACCATGCCCTGAGTTCATCTGCCTTCCCTGTTAGGCCCCTTGCATTGAAATAAATGCAGTTTAATTTATTAGTCCTACCCTGTCCCTGCCTGCCCTGACTGTTTGACTCACTTCTGTTCTCAGCTGTACCCATCTCAGATCGATCTCTTTCCTCACTATCTCCCTGGGTCCCACCCCCCCCACTCTGCCCTCCCCCCACCTTACTAGTTTAAATCCTCCCGAGCAGCTCTAGCAAATTTCCCTGCCAATGTGTTAGTCCCCTTCCAATTTAGGTGCAATCCATCCTTCTTGTACAGGTCACTTCTACCCCAAAAGAGATTCCAATGATCCAAAAATGTGAATCCTTCTCCCATACACCAGCTCCTTAGCCATGCATTCATCTGCTCTAACCTCCTAATCCTGCCCTCACTAGCTCGTAGCACTAGGAGTAATCCAGATATTACTACCCTCGGGGACCTCCTTTTTAAATTTCTGCCTAACTCTCTATAATCTCCCCTCAGAATCTCAATCTTTTCCCTTCCAATGTCATTGGTTCCAATGTGGACAATGACCTCCTGCTGGCCCTCTCCCCCGTGAGAACATTCTGCACCCTCTCTGAGACATCCTTGATCCTAGCACCAGGGAAACAACACACCATTCTGCGGGTTCTCCCTAATCCGTCTTGCCAAGCCTTTCTCGTGCCCCCTCTGGCTCTCCTCAGTCCACATCTGAGCTCCTTTCTAGCAAGCCTGTAATCCTCTGAAGCTGTGCAGATCCTTGCTTCCTCCACCTTACATAAGCTGCCTTCTTCCTTTTGATGAGAAGTTCCTCTGTTCTCATCATCCAAGGTTCCTTAATCTTACCCCTTCTTACCTGTCTCAGACGAACTAATTTGTGCATGGATAGGCTAAATAGATAAGGTCTTTTTCCTGGGGTTGGGAAGTCCAAAATTGGACAGCATACGTTTAAGGTGAGAGGGGAAAGACATAAAAGGGTATAAAAGGACTTAAAGAGCAACCTTTTCACGCAGAGGGTGGGTACGTGCATGGAATTAGCTGCCTGAGGGAGTAGTGGAGGCTGGTACAATGCCAACATTTAAAAGGTGGATGAATATGATGGCTTTAGAGGGATATGGATTGAGAGTGTGATGCTGGAAAAGCGCAACAGGTCAGGCAGTATCCGAGGAGCAGGAAAATCGATGTTTCAAACAGGACCCTTCATCAGGAATGAGGGATGCTGTGCTTTTCCAGCAGCACAATCTCGACTCTGATCTCCAGCATCTGCAGTTCTCCTTTTCTCCTTTACAGAGAAATGGGCCGAACGCCGGTAAATGGAACTAGATTTATATAGGATATCTGGTCGGCATGGATGAGTTCGACCAAAGGATCTGTTTACGTGCTGGAGAGTTCTATGAGTCTATGAGGTTAAATGCCAGAGGTCTGGAGAGTGGCTAATGTACATTTAATTTAGAAAGGCTGTCGGGAAAAGTCTGGGACTTATGGACTTCTTGACTCTATTAAATGAACGTGAATCTTAACTGATTTAGAAGATTAGTGTCATTGAAGTTAACCCTTCGGCATTCTAATCCCAGCTGGAACTTCATGTGGATTGAATGCATGGCTGAGGAGCTGGTGTATGGGAGAAGGATTCACATTTTTGGATCATTGGAATCTCTTTTGGGGTAGAAGTGACCTGTACAAGAAGGATGGATTGCACCGAAATTGGAAGGGGACTAATATACTGGCAGGGAAATTTGCTCGAGCTGCTCGGGAGGATTTAAACTAGTGAGGTGGGGGGGTGGGACCCAGGGAGATCATGAGGAAAGAGATCAATCTGAGATGGGTACAGTTGAAAACAGAAGTGAGTCAAACAGTCAGGGCAGGCAGGGACAAGGTAGGACTAATAAATTAAACTGCATTTATTTCAATGCAAGGGGCTCAACAGGGAAGGCAGATGAACTCAGGGCATGGTTAGCAACATGGGACTGGGATATCATAGCAATTACAGAAACATGGCTCAGGGATGGGCAGGACTGGCAGCTGAATGTTCCAGGATACAAATGCTACAGGAAGGATAGAAAGGGAGGCAAAAGAGGAGGGGGAGTGGCATTTTTGATAATGGATAACATTACAGCTGTGCTGAGGGACGATATTCCTGGAAATACATCCAGGGAAGTTATTTGGGTGGAACTGAGAAATAAGAAAGGGATGATTATCTTATTGGGATTGTATTATAGACCCCCCAATAGTCAGAGGGAAATTGAGAAACAAACTTGTAAGGAGATCACAGCTATCTGTAAGCATAATAGGGAGGTATGGTAGGGGATTTTAACTTTCCAAACATCAACAGGGACTGCCATAGTGTTAAAGGTTTAGATGGAGAGGAATTTGTTAAGTGTGTACAAGACAATTTTCTGATTCAGTATGTGGATGTGCCCACTAGGGAAGGTGCAAAACTTGATCTACTCTTGGGAAATAAGGCAGGGCAGGTGACTGAGGTGTCAGTGGGGGAGTACTTTGGGGCCAGTGACCATAATTCTATTCGTTTTAAAATAGTGATGGAAAAGGATAGACCAGATCTAAAAGTTGAAGTTCTAAATTGGAGAAAGGACAATTTTGACGGTATTAGGCAAGAACTTTCAAAAGCTGATTGGGGGCAGATGTTCGCAGGTAAAGGGACGGCTGGAAAATGGGAAGCCTTCAGAAATGAGATAACAAGAATCCTGAGAAAGTATATTCCTGTCAGGGTGAAAGGGAAGGCTGGTAACTATAAGGAATGCTGGATGACTAAAGAAATTGAAGGTTTGGTTAAGAAAAAGGAAACATATGTCAGGTACAGACAGGATAGATCGAGTGAATCCTTAGAAGAGTATAAAGAAAGTAGGAGTATACTTAAGAGGGAAATCAGGAGGGCAAAAAGGGGACATGAGATAGCTTTGGAAATAGAATTAAGGAGAATCCAAAGGGGTTTTACAAATATATTAAGGACAAAAGGGTAACTCGGGAGAGAATAGGGCCCCTCAAAGATCATATACTGGATTAGTGGTGCTGGAAGAGCACAGCAGTTCAGGCAGCACCCAACGAGCAGCAAAATCAACGTTTCGGGCAAAAGCCCTTCATCAGGAATAAAGGCAGTGAGCTTGAAGCAGATCAGCAAGGCGGCCTTTGTATGGAGCCACAGAAAATGGGGGAGGTACTAAATGAATATTTTGCATCAGTATTTACTGTGGAAAAGGATATGGAAGATATAGACTGTGGGGAAATAGATGGTGACATCTTGCAAAATGTCCAGATTATGGAGGAGGAAGTGCTGGATGTCTTGAAACGGTTAAATGTGGATAAATCCCCAGGACCTGATCAGGTGTCCCCGAGAACTCTGTGGGAAGCTAGAGAAGTGAATGCTGGGCCTCTTGCTGAGATATTTGTATCATTGATAGTCACAGGTGAGGTACCCGAAGACTGGAGGTTGGCAAATGTGGTGCCACTGTTTAAGAAGGGTGGTATGGACAAACTAGGGAACTATAGACCAGTCAGCCTGACCTTGGTGGTGGGCAAATTGTTGGAGGGAATCCTGAGGGACAGGATGTACATGTATTTGGAAAGGCAAGGACTGGTTCGGGATAGTCAACATGGCTTTGTGTGTGGGAAATCATGTCTCACAAACTTGATTGAGTTTTTTGATGAAGTAACAAAGAAGATTGACGAGGGCAGAGCAGTAGATGTGATCTATATGGACTTCAGTAAGGTGTTTGACAAGGCTCCCCATGGAAGATTGAATAGCAAGGTTAGATCTCATGGAATACAGGGAGAGCTAGCCATTTGGATACAGAACTAGCTCAGGTAGAAGACAGGTTGGTGGTGGAGGGTTGTTTTTCAGACTGGAGGCCTGTGACCAGTGGAGAGCCATAAGGATCGGTGCTGGGCTCTCTACTTTTTGTCATTTCCATTAATGATTTGGATGCAAGCATAAAAGGTACAGTTATTAAGTTTGCAGATGACAAAATTGGAGGTGTAGTGGACAGCGAAGAGGGTTACCTAAGATTCCAACAGGATCTTGACCAGATGGGTCAAGGGCTGAGAAGTGGCAGATGGAGTTTGATTCAGATAAATGTGAGGTGCTGCATTTTGGGAAAGCAAATGTTAGCAGGACTTATACACTTAATGGTAAGCTCCTAGTGAGTGTTGCTGAACAAAGAGACCTTGGTGGTGCAAGTTCATAGCTCCTTGAAAGTGGACTCGCAGGTAGATAGGATAGTGAAGAGTACAGGAGTTGGGAGGTCATGTTGCGGCTGTACAGGATATTGATTAGGCCACTGTTGGAATATTCCATGCAATTCTGGTCTTCTTCCTATCGGAAAGATGTTGTGAAACTTGAAAGTGTTCAGAAAAGATTTACAAGGATGTTGCTAGGGTTGGAGGATCTGAGCTACAGGGAGAGGCTGAACAGGCTGGGGCTGTTTTCCCTGGAGTGTCGGAGGCTGAGGGATGACCTTATAGAGATTTACAAAATTATGAGGGGCATGGATAGGATAAATAGGCAAAGTCTTATTCCTGGGATTGGCTTGTCCAGAACTAGAGGGAATAGGTTTAGGGTGAGGCGGGAAAGATATAAAAGAGACCTAAGGGGCAACTTTTTCACACCAAAGGTGGTACATGTATGGAATGAGCTGCAAGAGGATGTGGTGGAGGCTGGTACAATTGCAACATTTAAGAGGCATTTGGATGGGTATATGTACAGGAAAGGTTTGGAGGGATATGGGCCGGGTGCTGGCAGGTGGGACTAGATTGGATTGGGATATCTGGTCGGCATGGACAGGTTGGACCGAAGGGTCAGTTTCCATGCTGTACTTCTGTATGACTCTATGACTCTACTTACAGGCTGAATCATGTTATATTCAAATTTCCCCCAAATCTCCTCCTTTCAGCCCACAGCAAAATTTTTAGTTAGGTTCTCAAAACCTCAAGCTTGTGAGATACAATTCCCATTGTTGATGCCAGCTCCAGTCCCGCAGGAACCCAGCTCTTCCTCCCTCCACTTGATTTGTCTCGTCCTTTCCCACTTATAGGAGAAAGTGAGGGCTGCAGATGCTGGAGATCAGAGCTGAAAATGTGTTGCTGGAAAAGCGCAGCAGGTCAGGCAGCATCCAAGAAGCAGGAGAATCGACGTTTCGGGCATGAGCCCTTCCGAAACGTCGATTCTCCTGCTCCTTGGATGCTGCCTAACCTGCTGTGCTTTTCCAGCAACACATTTTCAGCCCTTTCCACTTACACCCATCATTCCTCTGGTACTTTATGTCATGGAATAGAACATACCAAAGTACAGCACAGAACAGGCCCTTCGGCCCATGATGTTGTGCTGAGGATTAATCCTAATCTGTAATAAAATAACCTAACCTATGTTCCCCTCAATTCACTGCTGTCCATGTGCATGTCCAGCAGTCACTTAAATGTCCCTAATGACTCTGCTTCCACAATCACCGCTAGCAACGCGTTCCATGCCTTCACAACTCTCTGCATCTCCTCTATACTTTCCTCCTAATATCTTAAAACTATGAAACTATGACCCCTCATGCCAGTCAGTCCTGCCCTGGGGGAAAGTCTTTGGCTCTTAACTCAATCCATACCTCCCATTACCTTGTATACCTTGATCAGGTCACCTCTCTTCCTCCCTCTCCCCAGAGAGAAAAGTCCGAGCTTCGTCAATGTTCTTGTAAGACAAGCCTTCCAGTGTAGTCAGCAACCTGGTAAACCTTCTTTGCACCCTCTCCAAAGCCTCCATATCTTTCCTATAATAGGGTGACCGGAACTGAACACAATATTCCAAGTGTGGTCTCACCAGGATTTTGTAGAGCTGCAGCAAAACCTCGCGGCTCTTAAACCTGATCCCCCTGTTAATGAAAGCCAAAACACCATATGCTTTCTTAACAACCCAATCCACTTGGGTGGCAACTTTGAGGGATATATGCACCTGAACACCAAGACCCCCCTGTTCCTCCACATTGCCAAGAATTCAGCACTCAAGTTCGACCTTCCAAAATGCATCATTTTGGGGGGATTCAAGATGACGGCGACCCAGTAGGTCTGAGTCTGCTGAGCTCTGCCCAGGACCCAGGCAAAGTGGGGTATCTACCCTCCCCTCACTTTTTAAACTACTAAAAATAGCTTTTTCCCAATAGCTACAGTCATTCTGCATCAAACTTTAGCAGTTTGGTACATTTTAAAATGACCAAAGGTAAAGGACCACAAAGTTCACAGCAGGCAGGGACCTGGCAATGCTGAGCTTCAGTCATGGAGGGTCTGTGTGTAACTTCGGATCACCCGAAAAAGCAAAAGAATTTTTGGATGCTCTCAAATAGACTGATGGACTTGAACTACATGGACAATGATTTTATTTGACCCCCTTTTTTTCCCTCCCCCCTTACCTCTTTCTCTTTTCTATCCTTCCTTGGGGGTGGGGTTCTTTCTTTTAACTCTTACGTATAACTCACTTGGTTTTTCCGGCTGTTGGGGGATATTTCTGAGTTTTCTTTTCTTTAATATTTGCTGGGATTGTAATTTTATTTTTTTATTTTATAGTCCTGTTTTGTAAAGAGTGCCTCGGTAATAATATCGAAGGGACAGGTTGGTTGCCCACTTCTAATTTTTGTATTATAAGACATTGGCATTTGTTTACATGACATTACGATGTCTGGGCCGAGGGCATGGCTCTAGCTGGGAGGTGTTATGGTGGGATTATTGGAAGGTAGGAGTGCCCCCTGTGGACAAGGGGGAAAGTCTCCTCTTGATTATGTCTTACTTTTTTTTAGGAATAGTTCTTAGTTGTTTTAAAGGTTGTATTTTTAAGTTTATGTGAATTGTTTATGGTCTCTACTCAATGCTTTTTGATTGGGGTTCTTCCTCCTGGGGGTTCTCGGACTTACTTGAACGATCATGGCTAGTCATTCCTTTAAACGGTGCACCTGGAATGTCAAAGGGGAGCCACTGGCCAATTAAAAGGAAAAAGATATTATCAAGTCTTAAAAAAGAGAACGTTGATGTAGCCCTTTTACAGGAGACACATCTACTTGATCAGGAGTATTCGAAGCTGCAGCAGGAGGATTTGATCAGGTGTTCTTTTCATCTTTTAGCTCAACAAAGTAGCAGAGTGGCCATTCTTATCCGGAAACATTTTCCCTTCCAAATGCTAAGCCAAATAAAAGATAAGTCTGAACGGTATATATTACTTAAAGCCCTAACATATGGATGTTGAATGTATATCGCCCCCGGCACATCCTTTTAAATTTGTAACAGTCGCGCTCTCCAAGTTGATGGCTCTCAGGGTGCCTCACATAACTATAGGGGGAGATTGTCATTGTATTATCGACCCTGAGGTGGACAGGATATGTAGGAGCTCTGCGGATAAATCTCTGAGATCTAGGCAGTTGGCTGATCTGAATAGGGAGTTGGGACTGGTAGATGTGTGGAGGTGTTTTCACCCTGAGGGCAGAGATTTTACTTTCAATTCTAACCCACACAAGTGCCATACCAGAATCGATATGTTTTTTGTCCCCTCGACCTTTCTGAATTCAATATTGTCTTGTAAAATAGGAAATACAACTATTTCCGACCACGCAGCAGTGTATATGGAGGTCAGGACTAGTGGTGATAAGATGGGTTCCCGACACTGGCACATGGACCTTTTCCTATTGAAGGATGGTAAGCTCATAGAATATTTCTCGCAGGAATTTACAATTTTCTGGGGTATCAATTCAGGTGTCGCCAGTAACCCATCGGTGATGTGGGAGACTGCTAAGACATATGCACATGGCTTGGTTATCTCATATTCTGCGACCCGGAAAAGACAAAAGGGAGAAATACAGTGACTGCTTGAGGCTCGCCTGAAGGCAGCTGAGTCAGCGTATGCTGATCGGCCGTCCACAACTACATTACAGTGGATTACAGCCCTCAGGGCTACTTTGAATACTGCACTTAGTCAAACAGCAAAGAGGGAGATTCTATTTGTGAAGCAGAGATTATTTGAGGACAGCGATACCTTGCTAGAAAGAAAAAGGCTCCCCAATCCTTTACGTTTATTAAGAGAGTGCTGGTACCCTGACTTGTGATCCTAAAAACATCAATGCAGCCTTTAGAAAGTTCTACTTCGAGTTACATAAGTCGGACAGCTCTGAGGATAGAGTGAGGAAGATGGAGTCTTTTTTTAAAAATCTGGCCCTTTTGGGCTTAACCTTGGAGTAGGTGTCACTTTTGAATGCTGCCCCGAGAACCCTGGAAGTCCAGGAGGTGGTGAGGCAGCTCCAGAGCGGTAAACCACCCGGGCCAAACGAATTTCAGGCTGAGTTTTATAAAGAATTCACAGACGAATCGGCTGGACCACTTACAGATATGTTTAATTATTCATATAGTCAGGGTAGCCTCCCGCCCTCCCTGAGAGAAGCAAATATCTCTCTCATTCTTAAGGAAAAGATCCAGACGACTGTACTTTGTACAGAGCTATGTTGTAGATCTACTAATAATATTAGAAGAGTGTTAAACATGGTATAAGTCTGCCACAGGGAACGATACTGGGATTAGTCGTCTCCCGAGATGCAGAGAAGGCATTTGATCAGGTAGAATGGCCATATCTATTTTATACTATGGAACGGTCTTTGCCAAGTGGGTCGCAGTATTATAAAACGACCCTAGAGCAGCAGTGATTACCAACGGCGTAACATCAGATAGCTTTAGTGTTGGCAGAGGTTGTCATCAAGGGTGCCCTATCTCACCACTACTATTTACACTAGTGATTGAACCACTGGTGGAAGCTATCCAAACTAACCCTAATATAACAGCCCCGGAGGGAGGATCGGGTTTAGCATAACATCACTCTTTACGCAGACGACATCCTTGTTTTCTTAAATGACCCATCGATATCTGTGCCCCACTTAATTCAAGTGGTTAACTTGTTTGGTACGTTTTCGGGTTACAAAATTAACTTTATGAAATCAGAGGCCATACTGCTAAGAGGTCTTACCAGCACATCCAATTTTCCAGATGGATCCCGCTTCCCTTTTCAGTGGTCACTGAGAGGTTTTCTCTATTTAGGTATTTTTATTACCCCTGTATTTGGTCAGCTTTACAAAGCTAATTATATGCATTAATTAGAGAAAATAAGGCAGGACCTCCAACGCCTGGGAAGATCTCCCGATATCCTGACGAGGAAGAAGAGGTTTGGTCAAGATGAATATTCTACCTCACCTACATAGCTCATGAGAATGCTTCCTCTGATGTTGCTGAGACAGGCGCTGCGTAAGCTTTATGGTTGGCTCGGCTCCTTTATTTGGAACCATAGACAGCCTCTTATTAAATTAGATAAGTTGCACCTCCCACAAGTAAGGGGAGGTCTAGATTTTCCGGATTTCAGAAGGTACCAACTGGGTTCTCTGTTATCATATGTTGCTGATTGGGTCTCTTGTGACATACAATCAATTTGGTTGGATATTGAGGTTTCCCAAGCAAAATGCCCCCTCATCAATCTATTATTTATGGATAAGATGAGAGTTATTACAGATCATTATAAAACCCAAATGTATTAAATACAATCAAAGCTTGGAGGATGATGCGATAGAATGAGGGTAATTTACAAAAAAAACCTCCCCTTCTACTCCTATAGTGCGAATGTTGGGATTTCAGCCAGGCTTGACTGACGCTGGATTTAAAATTTGTGAGACCAGAGGTATCTACTGTTGGGAGATCTGTTCGATGGGGAGGTCATATTGTCCTTCGAACAGTTGCGCCAGAATTTCGGGTTGCCTAGCAAGGGCCTTTTTCGATATTTTCAAGTACGAGACTTCATACAGAAAATGACCACATTGATGACTAATCGGTACCAATCAGATATGGAAAGGAGAGTCCTTCGGCCGTTGGGTGCACCCTCAGTCAGCACTCTCTACCACTCGCTAGGTAATAAGGTATCGAAGGACATGGAACTGTTATATAAAACCTGGAATCAAGAACTAGGGATGGAAATCTCCTTAGAGATATGGGAGGATAGCTGGGAAAATGCCAGGAAGGTCTCTACCTGTAATAGAACATAGAACATAGAACATAGAAAAATACAGCGCAGTACAGGCCCTTCGGCCCTCGATGTTGCGCCGACCGAAGCCTACCTAACCTACACTAGCCCAATAACCTCCATATGCCTATCCAATGCCCGCTTGAATGCCCATAAAGAGGGAGAGTCCACCACTGCTACTGGCAGGGCATTCCATGAACTCACAACCCGCTGAGTAAAGAATCTACCCCTAACATCTGTCCTATACCAACCTCCCCTTAATTTAAAGCTGTGTCCCCTAGTAACAGCTGACTCCATACGTGGAAAAAGGTTCTCACTGTCAACCCTATCTAAACCCCTAATCATCTTGTACACCTCTATCAAGTCACCCCGAAACCTTCTTTTCTCCAATGAGAAAAGCCCCAAGTGCCTCAGCCTTTCCTCATACGATCTTCCTGCCATGCCAGGCAACATCCTGGTAAACCTCCTCTCCACTCGTTCCAATGCCTCCACATCCTTCCTATAGTATGGTGACCAAAACTGCACACAATACTCCAGATAAGGCCACACCAGAGTCTTATACAACTGCAACATGACCTCAGGACTCCGGAACTCAATTCCTCTACCAATAAAGCCCAGTACACCATATGCCTTCTTCACAGCACTATTTACCTGGGTGGCAACTTTCAAAGATCTGTGTACATGGACACCAAGATCATTCTGCTCATCCACACTACCAAGTAGTCTACCATTAGCCCAGTAATCCATTTTCTTGTTACTCCTACCAAAGTGAATGACTTCACACTTAGCTACATTGAATTCCATTTGCCACCTTACTGCCCAGCTCTGCAACTTATCTATATCCCGCTGTAACCTGCCACATCCTTCTTCGCTGTCCACCACTCCCCCGGCTTTCGTGTCATCCGCAAACTTGCTCACCCAGCCTTCAAGCCCCTCCTCCAGGTCATTTATAAAAATGACGAACAGCAATGGTCCCAAAACAGATCCTTGTGGAACACCGCTAGTAACTGCGCTCCAAGATGAACCTATACCATCAACTACTACCCTCTGTCTCCTTCCAGCCAGCCAATTCCTAATCCAAACCTCTAATGCACCCTCAATGCCATACCTCCGTAGTTTTTGCATTAGCCTGCCAGGGGGTACCTTATCAAACGCCTTGCTAAAATCCATGTACACCACATCTACTGCTTTACCCTCGTCCACTTCCTTGGTCACCTTCTCAAAGAATTCAATAAGGTTTGTGAGGCACGACCTGCCCTTCACAAAACCATGCTGACTATCCTTGATCACATTATTCCTGTCCAGATGTTCATAAATCCTATCCCTTACAATTCTCTCTAAGACTTTGCCCACAACAGAAGTGAGACTCACTGGCCTATAGTTACTTGGGCTATCCCTGCTCCCCTTCTTGAACAAGGGGACCACATTCGCTATCCTCCAGTCTTCTGGCACTATTCCCGTAGACAACGACGACATAAAAATCAAGGCCAATGGCTCCGCTATCTCCTCCCTAGCTTCCCATAGGATCCTAGGATAAATGCCATCAGGCCCAGGGGACTTATCGATGTTCATCCTTTCCAGTATTCCCCAGCCCCCTTCCCTCCGTACCTCAAGACCATCCATTCTAATCACTTGTGACTCAATATTCACATCAGCAACAGTGTCCTGAGTGAACTCAGGCTATTCAACTGAAGATACCTCATAGGGCTCATATGGCACCAGAGCAGCTTGCAAAGTTCAAGGAAGGAGCATCCCCAAAGTGCCCTAAATGTGAAATAGAATTTGGGACTCTCACTCATTGTTTGTGGACATGCCATAAGATTCGTAGATATTGGGATAGCGTAGCAAATGCCTTGCCAAAGATTTTGGGAATGGAGATTGGCCTGGACACAGTGTCTCTCTTTTTGAGCTTTCCAAATTTTCCTTCTCCAGATGCATACGGGAAGAAACTATTAATATTCTTTCCTTTTGTGTGAGGAAAAATATTTTAGTAAGTTGGATATTGGAAAGTCCCGCAGGACTTTCAAATTGGCAGAGGGCAGTTATGGATTATACTCCCCTGGACTTCCTTGTAAATATGGTGCATCAAACAAACAGAATTAGGACATGGCAGCCCTTTTTGAACTACACTGATGCAGATGTATCAGCCATACTGTTTAGGGCCTTTTAGCCGTGAGGATGATGTTCGTTGGTTCAAGGGCCCCTGGGAGGAAGAATCCCGAATAAATACGGGTTTTGTTATGACTTGATATAATTTTATTTTGAATGCATATCTATTTATTTTTTACCTTCCTTATTTTTCTTTTAGTGTTGTTAGTAATGTACGATACTGTGGTTTTTTTTATATAGAGAGTCTTCTTTTTTATATCTTATTTTGAGTTTTGGTAGTTTGTCGAGTAGATTAGTAATTAGTTATTTTAAATTTTACATTGGTGCTGTTATTATACTGTAAAGTGGATACACAACTTTGTATTAATTTTGTAATTTTGTAAAGTAATTCAAAAATCTTTTTCTTTTCAGTCAATATATTTACAAAAAAAACATCACTTTGCATTTATCCAGGTTGAACTCCATCTGCCATTTCTCAGCCCAGCTCTGCATCCTGTCTATGTCGCACTGTAGCCTGCAATAGCTCTTGACACAATCATCAGCATCTCCAACCTTTGTGTCATCTGCAAATTTACCAGCCCACTCCTCAACCACCTCAGCAAAGTCATTTACAAAATCTACAAAGAGCAAAGGCCCAAGAACAGAGTCCTGCGGGACACCACTCACCACTGACCTCCAGGCAGAATACTTTTCATCTACAACCACTCTCTGCCTTGTGTCAGCAACCAATTCTGAATCCAGATAGCCAAATCTCCCTGTATCCCATACCTCCTGACTTTATGAATGAGCCTACCATGGGGAACCTTGTCAAATGCCTTGCTGAAGTCCAAGTACGCCACATCCATTGCTCGACCTTCGTCGACCTGTCTTGTCACCTCCTCAAAGAACTTAGGAAGATTTGTGAGGCATGACCTCACAAAGCCATGCTGACTGCCTTTAATCACGCTATGCTTTTCCAAATTCTCATAAATCCTATCCCTCAGAATTCTTTCCAAAATCTTGCTGACCACAGACCAGAGACTGACTGGTCTGTAATTGCCAAGGATTTCCCTATTCCCCTTCTTGAAAAGAGAACAATATTCACCTCCCTCCAATCCTCCAGTAAAACTCCCCTGGAGACTGAGGAAGCAAAGATCTTTACCAATGGCTCAGCAACTTCCTTTCTCCCTTCCCGGAGCAGCCTAGGATAAATCTGGTGTGAGAGATAAACCTGGTCTGACCCTAGAGACTTATCAATCTTAATGCTTGCCAAAATTTCCAGCACATCAACTTCATCAATCTTGATCTATTCAAGCCTGTTTCCCAGCTCCTCAAAGTTCTCATTCACAACAAGGTCCCTTTACTTAGTGAAAACCGAAGCAAAAAACTCACTTAGGGCTTCCCCTCTCTGCTCAGACTCCAAGCACAAGTTGGCGAAACTGAGGACTGCAGATGCTGGAGATCACAGTCAAGATTAGATCCTGCTCATCGGATGCTGCCTGACCTGCTGTGCTTTTCCAGCACCACTCTAATCCATGCATAAGTTCCTTATACTATCCCTGATCGGCCCTACCTTCTGCCTGACCATTCTCGTATTCCTCATGTATGAGTAAAATGCCTTCAGGTTCTTCCTAATCCTTCCCACTAAGCCTTTTTCGTGACCCCTCCTGGCTCTCCTCAGTCTATATCTGAGCTCCTTTCTAGCAAGTCAGCAATCCTCTAAAGCTGTGCTAAACCCTTGCTTCGTCCGCCTTCTTCCTTTTGATGAGAAGCTTCATTGTTCTTGTTATCCAAGGCACCTTAACCTTACCCCTTCTTGCCTGTCAAAGAGGAACAAACTAGTGTATCACTTGCAACAACTGCTCCTTAAATAGTCTCCACAAGTCTGTTGTACCCTTTCTGTGGAACAATTGTTCCCAATCTGTACTTCCCAACTCCTGTCTGATAGCGTCATAATTTCCTTTTCCCCAATTAACTATATTTCCAAAGTAACTGTTCCTTTCCCTCTCCAAGGCTATGGTAAATGTGAGGCAGTTGTGGTCATTGTCTCCCACTGCAAGATCTGACACCTGTCCTGGCTCGTTGCCGAGCACCAAATCCAAATTGGCCTCTCCCTTTGTCGGTCTGTCTACGTACTGAGTAAGGAAACCCTCCTGAACACACCTGACAAAAACAGCTCCATCCTAACCATCTGCACTAAGGAGATTCCAGTCAATATTGGGAAAGTTGAAGTCACCCATAACAACAACCCTGCTACATCTGCATTTTTCCTAAATCTGTCCACCTATGAGTTCTTCGATCTCCCAACTGCTATTAGGGGGGTCTGTAGAAAACCCCCAATGCGGTGGCTGTTCCCTTGCTGTTAGAACATAGAACATAGAACATAGAACAATACAGCACAGAACAGGCCCTTCGGCCCACGATGTTGTGCCGAACTTCTATCCTAGATTAAGCACCCATCCATGTACCTATCCAAATGCCGCTTAAAGGTCGCCAATGAATCTGACTCTACCACTCCCTCGGGCAGCGCATTCCATGCCCCCACCACTCTCTGGGTAAAGAACCCACCCCTGACATCTCCCCTATACCTTCCACCCTTCACCTTAAATTTATGTCCCCTTGTAACACTCTGTTGTACCCGGGGAAAAAGTTTCTGACTGTCTACTCTATCTATTCCTCTGATCATCTTATAAACCTCGATCAAGTCACCCCTCATCCTTCGCCGTTCCAACGAGAAAAGGCCGAGAACTCTCAACCTATCCTCGTACGACCTACTCTCCATTCCAGGCAACATCCTGGTAAATCTTCTCTGCACCCTCTCCAAAGCTTCCACATCTTTCCTAAAGTGAGGCGACCA
Organism: Chiloscyllium punctatum; assembly: GCF_047496795.1. Taxonomy (NCBI): domain Eukaryota; kingdom Metazoa; phylum Chordata; class Chondrichthyes; order Orectolobiformes; family Hemiscylliidae; genus Chiloscyllium; species Chiloscyllium punctatum. The sequence goes on from NC_092741.1 coordinate 7,407,200, forward strand.
GAACTGCACACAGTACTCCAAATGTGGCCTAACCAAAGTCCTGTACAGCTGCAACATGACCTCACGACTCTTGAATTCAATCCCTCTGCTAATGAACGATAATACTCCATAGGCCTCCTGTTCTTAACTTCTACCCATACTGACTCAGTAGACAAACCTTCCTCAACAACCTTCGTTTCTGGAGCTGTGGCGCACTCTCTAATGAGCAATGCTACACCTCCTCCTCTTTTTACACCCTCCCTTTTTCAAATTCTTTTTAAATGTTCTTAACACTGGAGCATCTAGCAACCATTCCTGCCCCTGTGAAACCCACGTCTCCGTTATGGCCACAACATCATTGTCCCAAGTACTGATCCATCCTCTAAGTTCGTCACTCTTATTTCTGACACTCCTTGCGTTAAAGCAGACACACTTTAACCAAGCCCTTTGTTTCATCAGATGAAAAACCTTCCTGATAGATTCACTACATCCTGTCATTGCCTCATCTACAAATACATCCCTCTCAGATGTGTACCTCTGAGTCAGTTTCAGCAATTCCAGTTTGCATGCTTCAGCACCTCCCCATCCCCTACCACCCTCCTCCACCCGGCCGAGCTCATCCTCACCCTGAAACATCCCCATCCCCCACCACCCTCCTCCACCCCGCCGAGCTCATCCTCACCCTGAAACATCCCCATCCCCCACCACCCTCCTCCACCCGGCCGAGCTCATCCTCACCCTGAAACATCCCCATCCCCCACCACCCTCCTCCACCCCGCCGAGCTCATCCTCACCCTGAAACATCCCCATCCCCCACCACCCTCCTCCACCCCGCCGAGCTCATCCTCACCCTGAAACATCCCCATCCCCTACCACCCTCCTCCACCCGGCCGAGCTCATCCTCACCCTGAAACATCCCCATCCCCCACCACCCTCCTCCACCCGGCCGAGCTCATCCTCACCCTGAGCAACTTCTCCTTTCACTCCTCTCACTTTCGTCTGGTCAAAGGGGTGGCCATGGGTACCAGCATGGGTCCAATGCCTGCCTCTTTGTGGGGTCCGTGGAACATTTCTTGTTCCAGTCCTATTCAGGCCCTCACCCACAACTCTTTCTCTGGTATATCGCTGATATTATTGGCACTGCTTCCTTTTCATGTCCAGAATTGGAAAGGTTTATTAATTTCACTTCCAATTTCCACCTGGCTCTCACCTTCACCTAATCCAAAGGGATTCCTCCCATGGCAAAAGTGAGGACTGCAGATGTTGGAAATCAAGAGTCTAGATTAGAGTGGTGCTGGAAAAGCACAGCAGGTCAGGAAGCATCCAAGAAGCAGGAAACTTGACATCTCAGGCAAAAGCCTTCATCTCCCATCCCTTTCTCAACATTTCTGTTGCTATTTCTGGGGATAGGCTGACCACCAATACTCACTACAAACTCACTGACACCCAATTATCGTGACTATACATTCTCACACCCTACTTTCTGTAAAAACTCTATTATCCCAGTTCCTCCATCTCCACCATACCCGTTCTGATAATGTGTTGCTGGAAAAGCGCAGCAGGTCAGGCAGTATCCAAGGAGCAGGAGAATCGACGTTTCGAGCATGAGCCCTTCTTCAGGATTCCTGAAGAAGGGCTCATGCCCGAAACGTCGATTCTCCTGCTCCTTGGATGCTGCCTGACCTGCTGCGCTTTTCCAGCAACACATTTTCAGCTCTGATCTCCAGCATCTGCAGTCCTCACTTTCTCCCTGTTCTGATAATGCCAACTTTGACAAGGCGGCCTCCGAAATGTCCACCTGCTTCCTCAACCGAAGAATCCTCAGCACCATTGTTGACAGGGCCCTTAGCTGAGTTTGACTGATCTCCCGCCCTTCAGTCCTAACTCCCTGTCTTCCCTTCCAAAGGAACAATAGGGTCCCCCTTATCCTCGCCCACCAACCCACCAGCATCCATGTCCAGAGGATCATTAACCACCATTTCTGTCACTTCCAAGGAGGCCACCACCAGACACATATTCCCCTCCCCTCCTTGTTGGAATTGGTGAGTTGGACCACATTCAAGAATTCAGCAAACATCCTAGACGAGAATGACACTACCATCATAAACTTCATTAGCAAGTGTGTCGAGGACTGTGTGCTAAAGAAGTCAATCCGTTTGTTCCCCACACAGAAACCTTGGATGAAGCAGGAAATCCATTGCCTACTAAAGACCAGGTGTGCACCATTCAAGTCAGATGACCCAGAGCTTTCCAGTAAATCCAGATATGACCTCCACAAGGCCATTAGAAATTCCAAGAGGCAAGACAGGACCAAGTTAGAGTTCCAAACTAACCACACAGGCACCTGTCACCTCTGGCAAGGCCTACATGAAATAATGGGATACAAAATGAAGCAGAGTAAAATAGTAATCAAAAACACAACCCTCCCTGATGGACTCAACACCTTTTATTTTCAGTTCGATCAGAATGTAAGTGGTGTGAAGTCACCTTCCCCGAGAGCCCCGGATTACTTGCTCCCTCAGTCACTGCTTCAAATATCAGATAAGTTTTTGCTGACATCTTTAGTCTCTCTTTCCTACAATCTGAAAACCACCATCATACCAGTTGCAAAGAAAACTCATACAAGCGTGCATCAATGACTACTACCCAGTAGCTCTGACCTCAACAATTATGAAGTGCTTTGGAAGGTTAGTCATGGCCCACATCAATTGTAGCCTCCCAGCCTGCCTTGATTCTCTGCAATTTGCCTATCAATGAAACAGGTCCACAGCGGATGCCATTTCCGTGGCCCTACACCCATCCTGGAACATCTGGATAATACAATACCTATGTCAGGCTCCTACATTATTAACTATAGCCCCATCTTCAACACTATAATCCCAACCAATCTAGCCTCAAAACTCAAGGTTTGTGTAAAGATTTGTAGCTCGATGCTGGTTGTCATAGTTGTGGGTATGTTTGCTGATCTGGGAAGTTGATTTGCAGATGTTTTGTCCCTTGTCTAGGTGATATCTTCAGTGATTTGGAGTCTCCTGTGAAATGTTGCTGGACTGTGTCTTCTGGAATTTATTTGGTTCATACACATGATTACAATTTAAACACATGTCTCACCAAAATAAAAGTCCCAAAACCCATCATGTGTAAGACAAATGTAATTTTTCCATGCAAAGACTGCACGAAACACTTTATAGGGCAGATAGGCAGCAACTACCAATCCGCATCCATGAACGCCAACGAGCCACTAAATGCCACGACCAGCTGTCCCCAGCAGCCATACACACAGATGACAAAGAACACAAATTCGACAGGGACAACACAATGATCATAGCACAAGCTAAACAGGACAGTCAGAAAATTTCTAGAAACATGGCACTCAGCCACGGACTCATTCAACAAACACATTGACCTAGACTCAGTATACTGGCCACTACAATGAATAACTGGAACTAGCAACCGAAAGCAGCAGAACTAAAATCAAACAAATTCCAAAAGACACAGTACAGTCGCGCTTCACAGGAGGCTCCAAAGCACTGAAGATGTCACCTAGACAGGGGTTTAAAATGTCTGCAAATGAACTTCCCAGCTCAGTGAACATATCCACAACTACAGTAACCTCAGAACTCTGAGACTTAGGTCTCAGCTGTGCCCTCTGCAACTACGTCCTGAACTGCAAACCACAATCAGTGAAGATAGACAACAGCACCTCCTCCATGATAATCCCTGCAAGGATATGTACTCAGCCCCCTACTGTACTCCGTGTGCACCCATGGCTGTGTGGTCAAATTTCGTATGAATGCCACCTACACATTCGCTGATGACACCACCGTTGTAGGTCAGATATCAAACTATGATGAGTCAGAGTATAGGAAGGAGATAGAATGCTAGGTGTCATGTTGCAAAGATAACAATCTCTCCCAGTGTCAGCAAAACAAAAGAACTTGACTATTCACTTCAGGAAGAAAGGAGGAGGACCATGCCCCTGTCTAAATCAATGGAGATGATGTGGAGAGGATTGAAAGCACCAAATTCCGAGAAACTCTCATGTTTATGGAATCACAGGGTATTACAACACAGAATCTCCCTGGATCTCCCACGTAGATGCAATGGTCAAGAAGGCACAACAATGCCTTTTATTGTCTGGAGGCTTAGGAACTTCGGCATGTCCAAAAGGACATTTATCAACATTTGCAGAAACACCACAGAGAGCACTTTATCCGGATGTATAACTGCCTGATACGGTAACTGCTCTGCCCAGTACCGTAGGACACCATCGAAAAGTGTACTCACTTCAGGCCACCATAAAAGTCAGCCTCCCATCCATGGACTCCTACACTGCTCATTGCCACAGAAAGGCTGGCAAAAACATCAGAAATCCCTCCCACCCTGGTGACACTGTCTTCCAACACCATCAGAGACCCCTCCCATCCCGGTAACACTGTCTTCAAACACCATCAGAGACCCCTCCCATCCCATAACATTCTCTTCCGACACCATCAGAGACCCCTCTCACCTCGGTAACACTCTCTTCATCATCATCACCAGAGACCCCTCCCCCACCCCCGGTAACACTCTCTTCCCTCATTTTCCGTGGGGCAGAAAATACAGAAGCTTAAGCACTTGTACCAACAGGTTGACAAACAGCTTCTTCCCTGCTGTTATTAGATTGCTGAATGGACCTCTCTCTAATTCCAAACCAAATATTGATCTTGCTTTTGTGCACCTCCTGTGCAGCTGTAACCTTGTATGCCTCACTGTCTAATGACCCTATGATCTGTATGTCCTTCTATGTTATGATCTGTCTGTACCGCTTGCAAAACAAATCCTTTCACTGTACTTAGGTACATGTGACAATAATAATCAAATCAAATGAAAATTTTGTTAGCTTTCTGCATGGTCTGTTCCCTCTGGCTCACCTTGGTCCACTCGTCCTTCACTCCTGACACCACCTTGTTCCCTGGCCAACTTCTCTGTCTCAGGTTTGCTGCAATGCTCTAACGAGGCTCAGCAGAAGCAGGAAGAACAGCACCTCATTATCTACCTGTTAACTCTATAGTCTCCTGGACTCAATATTGAGGTTCAACAACTTTGGGTCTTGAGGCACCTTTTCCCATGTCCTTAGCCCAGCATTCTTATCACATGCACTGCTATTACACACATCACATTGTCAGTCATTGATTGTCCCCATTAGCAGCTATTCACTCTCCTAGGCTGACTGTTTTCCTTCCTTTGTCTATCCAACTGTTCTTATCTCTCTTTGACCTCTATCTCCACCTATTATTTACTCCTTACCCCCTCCTCCATCATAACTTCTGGACAAAAGCTAACTTTTACCTAGCTACCATCAGTTCTGAAGAAAGGCACAAAATGTTAATTTTGATTTCTCTCCACAGACACTCCAGACCTGCTGAGATTTTCCAACAAATTCTGTTTTAGTTTCTGATTTCCAGTGTCTGCAGTTTTTTTCATTTTTGTATGAGGAGTTGGGACATCATGTTGAGGTTATAGACGACTTTGATGAGTTTTGAAGTACTGTGTATAGTTCGAGTCACACTGCTAAAGGAAGGATATTATTAAATTGGAGAGGGTTCAGACAAGATTTACAAGGATGTTGCCAGGACTGCAGATTTGAGTTCTAAGGAGAGAATAGTCTGGGACTTTTTTCACTGGCATAGGTGGTTGAGGGGTGACCTTAAAGAGGTTTACAAAATCATGAGAGGCATAGATAAAGTGAATGGCAAAGGTTGTTTCCCCAGGTTGGCAGAGTTGAAAACTTTGGGGCATATTTTTCAGGTGAGAGGAGAAAGACTTAAAAGACCTGAGGATATCTTTTTCCTAGGCGGAAGTGGGTACTGCAGATGTTGGAGTCAAGATTAGAGTGGTGCTGGAAAAGCACAGCAGGTCAGGCAGCATCGGAGGAGCAGGAAAATCGACGTTTCAGGCAGGATCACTTCATCAGAAATGTTGACTCTCCTGCTCCTCCGATGCTGCCTGACTGCTGTGCTTTTCCAGCATCACTCTAATCTTGACTGGTAACTTTTTTGCACAGAGGATGATTTGTATGTGGAGTGAACTAATACAGAAAGTGGTGAATGCAAGCACAGTTACAACATTTAAAAGACCTTTGGATAGTTACATGAACAGGAAAAGGTTAGAGGAATATGAGCCAGCTGCACGCAAATGAGATCAGTTTTGTTTCAGAAACTTGAATCGGACTGAAGGGTCTGTTTCTGTGCTGCATGACTCGATGACTCTATCAGCATTAGTTAGTTAGGCTCCATAAAAATGCACAGATGATGATGTAGCAGGCTGATAGAGTTCCGTCAAAATGCAACAAGGCTGAACCAACATTCACCCTGAGGCCTTATCTGGAAATAGAAGTGAGGATAACCTCCATACCACACCAAGAAAGACAAAGCAATGGGGTTTAGTTGAGGCAGGGAATGAAGCAAGGCTTTGGGGAGGAGATAGGTTCGCACCTCGGAGGATAGGGAGTGGGGAGACCAAGGGAACAAGTGCCTTGCCACTTTTGGAAAGTGTGTAAAACAGGAAAGTGTTTGTCTTAAACAGACAATTGTGGATTAATGTTTCGTTCAGGTGGCTTACAATGTAAAAATACCTGATGAAACCTGTTTGAGTTAGAGTGCAACTTTGGAACCTTTTCTAGGGGAGACTCTCCCAGTGCTGGTTCAATAAATAATTGTTGTACTTCAAGGCTCCTGAGATTATTTGTAAAATAATGAGCCCTTCCTGAAGAAGGGCTCATGCCCGAAACGTCGATTCTCCTGCTCCTTGGATGCTGCCTGACCTGCTGTGCTTTTCCAGCAACACATTTTCAGCTCTGATCTCCAGCATCTGCAGTCCTCACTTTCTCCTGTAAAATAATCTACCACAATAAAATGTTTACTTTATTTCAAGGGTGTTAGAGTATAAGAGTTGGGAAGTCTGACAGCACCTGTACCACATCTGCAGTATATGAGCAGTTTTGGCCCCCAAATTTAAAGAATGATATTCTTTCATTGGAGGCAGTTCAAAGAAGGTTCACTAGGTATGGAAGGATTGTGTTATGAGCAAGGTTAAACAATGTGGGACTCTACTCACTGGAGTTTAAAGGAGTGAGAGGTGATCTCATTGAAACATGTAGGATTCTTAAAGGGTCTGTGATGCTGGAAAAGCACAGCAGGTCAGGCAGCATCCGAGGAGCAGGAGAATCAATGTTTCGGGCATAAATCCTTCATCAGGAATGAGGCTTATGCCTGAAACGTCGTTGCTCCTGCTCCTCAGATGCTGCCTGACCTGCTGTGCTTTTCCAGCATCTCACTCTCGATTCTGATCTCCAGCATCTGCAGTCCTCACTTTTTCTTTCTTAAGGGGCTTGACAGGGTAAATAATGAGAGTATGTTTCCCCTCAGGGGAGAGTCTAACACAAGAGGGCAGAATCTCCGCATAAAAAAGCGATAATTTAAAACTGACATAAGGAGGAATTTCTTAGTCTTTGGAACTTTTTGCCACAGAGAGCTATGGGGTTGATGCCCTTGTGTACATTTGAGGCTGAGACAGATAGACTGTTGGTTTTAGGGGAATCATGGGTTTTGGGGAAAAGGCAGGTATGTGGGCATGAGGAATGTCAGATTAGCCCTGATTCTATTGAATGGTGGAGCAAGCTCGAGTTGAACAGCCTACTCCTGTTTTTATTTCTTATGGTCTTATCGATTCCAACAATTTCCTAACATCACACGTTAATCTAACTGGTCTACGGTTTCCCACTTTCTGCCTCCTTCCTTTTTCAATAAGAATGTTATATGTTGGAACCTTTCTCTATGGAATTAGCAAATTTCACAGCATCATAACCTAATGTGCAGTGGATGTGATCTATATGGACTTCAGTAAGGCGTTCGACAAGGTTCCCCATGGGAGACCGGTGAGAAAGGTTAGATCTCATGGAATACAGGGAGAACTACAGTGAGTCTAACGGTTTAAAAACCTTAGTTCAGGTGTGGGGGCTTCCATTTGCCGAGAGGTGCAAGGGAGGAGCGAAGGACGTCTGGGGAGTTTTTAAGTGGGTGAGATCTAACCCACTTAAAAACTCCCCAGAAGTCCTTTGCTCAGGGTAGTTGCATGTTCCTCCTGCAGAATGTGGCAGGTGAGAGACACTTCACATGTCTCTGTCGACTATATTTGCAGGAAGTGCACACCCAACTCCAGCTCCTTGAAAACCAAATTGGGGAACTGGAGCTGGAGCTGGAGCTGGATGAACTATGGATCATCCAGGAAGCTGAGGAGGAAATTGAGAGGATGTACAGGGAGGTGGTCACTCCCCAGACACAGGATAAGGACAGCTGGGTTACTGTCGGGGGGGGAAAGGGAACCGATGATCAGAGCAGGGATCCCCTGTGGCAGTTCCCCTCAGCAATAAGTATACCGTGTTGGATACTGCTGGTGGAGGCAGCCTACCAGGGGAAAGCCATAGTTGTCAGGTCTCTGGCACTGAGCCTGGCACTGTGGCTCAGAAGGGAAGTGAGAGAAATAGAAAAGCGCTCGTAGTAAGGGACTCAATAGTTAGACAGATTGACAGGAGATTTTGAGGTCAGGAATGGGAGTCCCAGAAGGTACGTTGCCTCCCTGGTGCCAGGGTCCAGGATGTCGCCGATCGGGTTCACGAGATTCTAAAGGGGGAGGGTGAGCAGCCAGAAATCGTGGTACATAACGGCACCAATGATATAGTCAGGAAAGGGATTGAGGATCTGAAAAGTGACTCCAGAGAGTTAGGTTGGAAGCTGAAGAGCAGGACGAGTATAGTAGTGATCTCGGGTTTGCTACCTGTGCCACGAGATAGTGAGTTGAGGAACAGTCAGCAAAATGCAGCTTAACACGTGGCTGTGAGGCTGGTGCAGGAGGGAGGGCTTCAGATACCTAGACCATTGGGATACCTTCTGGGGAAGGTGGGACCTGTACATGAAGGACGGGTTGCACCTGAACTGGAGGGGTACAAATGTCCTGGGTGGGAGATTTGCTCGTGCGATTCGGGAGGGTTTAAACTAGTTTGGCAGGGGGGTGGGAATCGGAGCCACATGTCTGAGAGGGGGTCAGCTGCAGACAGGATAGTGACAGGATATATTGAATCTATCAGGAAGGTTTCTCACGCGATGAAACAAAGGGATCGGTTAAAGTATGTCTGCTTTAATGCAAGGAGTGTCCGGAATAAGAGTGATGAACTTAGAGCATGGATCAGTCAAACATAAAACGTAGAAAAGTACAGCACAGATGTTGTGAAACTTGAAAGGGTTCAGAAAAAACTTACAAGGATGTTGCCATGGTTGGAGGATTTGAGTTATAGGGAGAGGTTGAATTGGCTAGGACTGTTTTCCCTGGAGTGTCGGAGGCTGAGGGGTGACCTTATAGACCTTATACAATCATGATGGGCATGGATAGGATAAATCGACCAAGTTTTTTTCCCTGGGGTGGGGGAGTCCAGAACTAGAGGGCATAGGTTTAGGGTGAGAAGGGAAAGATATAGAAGAGACCTAAGGGGCAGCTTTTTCACTCACAGGATGGTACGTGTATGGAATGAGCTGCCAGACGAAGTGGTGGAGGCTGGTACAATTGCTGGAGGGATATGGGCCAGGTGCTGGTAAGTGGAACTTGACTGGGTTGGGATATCTGGTTGACATGAACGAGTTGGACCAAAGGGTCTGTTTCCGTGCTTTACATCTCTATGACTATGACTCGATGACCCTATGATGGGTGACTAAGGCTATGGGGACTTTTCTGCTATAAATTACAACCATTTGCTCAGTACGTTTTCCCTAATTATGATGATTGTTCGAAGTTCCTCTTTTTCTATAACCTAAGCATTACCTATTACTATTCGGATAATACCAGCATATTCTGCAGTGAAAGCTGAGGCAAATATTGACTTTGTGTCTCTGTCATTTCTGTGTTCCCACTATTAACTCCCCGGTCTCATCCTACAAGGGACCAGTATTTATTTTAGCTGGCTACGCAGACAATTTCACCCTGGGTGGAGAAAAACTGCTTCAAGCAGGTCAACACGTCTGCTCCATCCGTTTCATTTTGTTTCCCATTTGTGCTTCCTGTTTGTGCTTCCTTAATTTACCTTTAGTGATGTCCTGAACTCCCAGCCCTAGTGCAGACTTTGCATGGCATCCTCCCAACCCAGCATGCCTGTCTCTAGGCCCGGTGTGTCTGTCTCCCAGCCCGGTGTGGTGGCCTCTCGGCCTGGTGTGGTGGTCTCTCAGCCTGGCGTGGCGGTCTCTCGGCCCGGTATGGCGGTCTCTCGGTCTGGCGTGGTAGTCTCTCGGCCCAGTGCGGCAGTCTCTCAGCCCGGTGTGGTGGTCTCTCAGACTGGCATGACAGTTCCTCGGCCTGGCGCAGTGTCCTCTCGGCCTGGCATAGTGGTCTCTTGGCCCGATGTGGCAGTCTCTCGGCCTGGCGCGGTGTCCTCTCGGCCTGGTGTGGTTTTCTCTCAGCCTGGCGTGGCAGTCCCTCAGCCAAGTGCGGTGGTCTCTCGGCCAAGTGTGGTGGTCTCTCGGCCCGGTGTGGTGGTCTCTCGGCCCGGTGTGGCGGTCTCTCAGCCCGGTGTGGCGGTCTCTCGGCCCGGTGTGGCGGTCTCTTGGCCTGGTGTGGTGGTCTCTCGGCCTGGTGTGGTGGTCTCTCGGCCTGGTGTGGCGGTCTCTTGGCCTGGTGTGGCGGTCTCTCGGCCTGGTGTGGCGGTCTCTCGGCCCGGTGTGGCGGTCTCTCAGCCCGGTGTGGCTGTCTCTCGGCCCGGCGTGGCGGTCTCTCGGCCTGGTGTGGCGGTCTCTCGGCCCGGTGTGGCGGTCTCTCAGCCCGGTGTGGCGGTCTCTCGGCCCGGTGTGGCGGTCTCTTGGCCTGGTGTGGTAGTCTCTCGGCCCGGCGTGGTGGTCTCTCGGCCTGGTGTGGTGGTCTCTCGGCCCGGTGTGGCGGTCTCTCGGCCTGGTGTGGTGGTCTCTCGGCCTGGTGTGGTGGTCTCTCGGCCCGGTGTGGCGGTTTCTCGGCCCGGTGTGGTGGTCTCTCGGCCTGGTGTGGTGGTCTCTCGGCCCGGTGTGGCGGTTTCTCGGCCCAGTCTGGCGGTCAGCATGACCTCAGCGTGCTCTTCTGGCCTTGAGGTGAAGGCCGACACGGTCTGGAGACTGGGTGCTGGCATGGACTGGGTTGGAAGGACTGTTATTCTGAACTTTTATTTCTTCATTTTTCTAACTTTGCTTTGCCTAAAAATATGTATTTATAAATCTGTGAACAGGTACCTTTGTACCTAAGATGTCACTGTAAGTGGTGACTTGTAAACTTATCACCGCACTCATTTGAGTACATGTGAGAATAAAGCTAATTCTAACAATTCTCTTCATTTTTTTATACACTTATAGAAGCTTTCACTACCTGCTTTTATATTTGCTTTGTTTTATTTTGTAATTTATTTTTGCTCTTTTTACATCTTTTTAAGTAACTCTTTTGTGATCTTTGAAAGTTTCCCAATCTTCCGGTATGCCACTCACATTTGCAATATGGTATGCTTTAGCTGTTGTGTTTATATTATCCTTAACCTCCTTGTTTAGTGACCAGTGGAGAGCCACAAGGATGGGTGCTGAGTTCACTACTTTTCATCATTTATATAAATGATTTGGATGCGATCGTAAAAGGTATAGTTAGTAAGTTTGCAGATGACATCAAAATTGGAGACAGCGAAGAAGGTTACCTCAGATTACAACGGGATCTTGATCAGATGGGCCAATGGGCTGAGAAGTGGCAGATTGAGTTTAATTTAGATAAATGTGAGGTCCTGCATTTTGGGAAAGCAAATCTTAGCAGGATGTATACACTTAATGGTAAGGTCCTCGGGAGTGTTGTTGAACAAAGAGATCTTGAAGTGCAGGTTCATAGCTCCTTGAAAGTAGAGTCGCAGGTAGATAGGATAGTGAAGAAGGCGTTTGGTATGCATTCCATTAATCGTCAGAGCTTGGAGTATAGGAGTTGGGAGGGCATGTTGCGGTTGTAAAGGTTGTGAGTTAGGCCACTTTAGGAATATTGTGTGTCATTTTGGTCTCCTTCCTATCAGAAGGATGTTGTGAAACTTGAAAGGGATCAGAAAATTTTTACAAAGATGTTGCCAGGGTTAGAGGATTTCAGCTAGAGGGAGAGATTGAATAGGCTGGGGCTGTTTTCCCTGGAGCGTCCAAGATTTAGGGGTGACCTTAGAGAGGTCTATAAAATCTTGAGGGGCATGGATAGCATAAATAGACAAGGTCCTTTCCCTGGGGTGGGGGAGTCCAAAACTAGAGGGCATACGTTTAAGGTGAGAGGGGTAAGATATAAAAGAGACCTAAAGGCCAACTTTAGCGTGCAGAGGAGGGTATGTGTATGGAATGAGCTGCCAGAGGAAGTGGTGGAGGCTAGTACAATTGGAACAATTAAAAGGCATCTGGATGGGTATATGAATAGGAAGGGGTTGGAAAGTTATGGGCCAAGTGCTGACAAATGAAACTAGATTAGGTTGGGATATCTGGTCAGCATAGATGAGTTGCACCAAAGGGTGTGTTTCCGTGCTGTATGACACAATGGCATTGAAAAGTTTACAGCTGTAGCCTGAACAGTTTTAGCAAAGAATAATCAAGAAAATTAACAGATTGCTGGCCTTTATATCTAGAAGACTAGAGTAGAACAATGCAAAAGTTATGCTGCAACTATACAAAACCCTGGTTAGACCCTACTTGGAGGATTGTGAGCATAAGTTTAAGAATTATTTAGATCCTTAGTAAGGATAGGAAGGCCTAGGAGGGAACACAATGTAGGTTTAAAGAATTATACCATGGTATCAGGTGACAAATTATGAGGTGAGATTATCTAAATTAGGTCTGTATTCTCTAAATTTATGAGGTTTGAACTGATCAGTTGGAAGTCTTTCAGGTATTAACAGAGAAAGACAGGGTAGATAAGAATAAACTATTTCCACTTGCTGGAGATTTTTAAATTTGTTTCTGGGATATTGTTGTTACTGTTCCAGTCAGCATTTCATGTCCATCTACAATTGCCAAGAGGGCAGTTAGGGTCAACCATAATGTTGTAGGTACGGAGTCACATAGAATACAAAACCTGCAATGTGGAAGCAGGCCATTCAGCCCATCGAGGTCACACTGCCCCTCCAAAGAGCATTCCACCCACACCCACACCCGATCTCCATGCATTGCCAATGACCAACCCACACATCCCAGGGCAATATGGGCAATTTAGCATGGCCAATTCACCTAACCTAAATATCTGTGGGAGGGAACCAGAGCACATGTAGGCTAGACTACGTAAAGATGTCAATTCCCTTTCCTAAAGGATATTACTGAACCAGGTGGACTTTTCCTGACAATTAACAAAGGCTTCACATGCACCATTAGACTCTTGATTGCAGATTTTTCCTGAAGTCACATTTCACCATCTGTCTGGGTGGGAACAATTGCCTGCCATTCTGGTTTAATTACCTAGCAACAATGTCACAAAGCCTACATCACCTCTGATTCCAGAGCTGGGGGCATAGTCTAAGAATCAGGGCCACACCATTTAGGAGAGATGTTCAGAAGCGCTTCTATGTGCAAGGGTGGCAGGGCTTGGGAACTCTCTTCCACAAACAGCAGTGGATGCTGGATCAGTTGTTCATCTTAAATCTGAGATGTTTTATTGTTAAGCAAAGTTATTAAGGGATCAGACCAAAGGCACCTCTTTGAATGCAACAACAGGTTCAAGGAACTGAGTGGCTGACTCCTTTTCCTATGTTCCAATACAAGTGATGAACAGTGATTGGATGGGTTGAGCTCATTTTCCTTGGAGAAGGGGGGGGGGGGGGCGGGAACTGAGAGGAGACATTGAGGTACATAAAATTAAGAGAGGCATATACAGAGGAGACACATAGGAACTTTTCCCTTGATGAAAGGATCAATAACCAGGGGGCATCGACCTTAGAGTCACAGAGATGTACAGCATGGAAACAGACATAAAACATAGAACACAGAACAATACAGGGCAGTACAGGCCATTTGGACCATGGATTTGTGTCAACCTGAGGTACCGACCTGAAGCCCATCTAACCTCCACTATTCCATCATCATTCATATATTTATCCAATGACCACTTAAATGCCCTTAAAGTTGGTGAGTCTCCTACTGCTGCAGGCAGTGTGTTCCACGCCCCTACTACACCCTGAGTAAAGGAACTACCTCTGACATCTGCCCTATGTCTATCACCCCTCAATTTAAAGCTATGTCGCCTTGTGCTAGCCATCACCATCAAAGGAAAAAGGCTCTCACTGTGCACCCTGTCTAATCCTCTGATCATCCTGTATATCCCTATTAAGTCATCTCACCTTTCCTCATAAGACCTTCCCTTCATCCCAGGCAAAATCCTGGGAAATCTCCTCTGTGCCCTTTCCAAAGCTTCCATATCCTTCCTATAATGCGGCAGCCAGAGCTGAGTGCAATACTTCAAGTGCAGCTACACTAGAGTTTTGTACAGCTGCAGCATGACCTCACAGCTCCAAAACTCAATCCCTCTACCAATAAAAGTTAACACACGGTACACCTTAACAATCCTATCAACCTGGATGGCAACTTTCAGGGATCTATGCACATGGACACCAAGATCTCTCTACAAATCCACACAACCAGGAATCTTACCATTAGCCCAGTGCTCTGTATTCCTGTTACTCCTTCCAAAGTGAATCACTTCACACTTTTCTGCATTAAACTCCATTTGTCACCTCTCTGCCCAGCTCTGCAGCTTAGCTATGTTCCTCTATAGCCTGCAACATCCTTCCACACTGTCCACAACTCCACTGGGTTTAGTGTCATCCACAAATTTACTAACCCATCCTTCTACTCATTCATCCAGGTTATTTATAAAAATGACTAAAAGCAGTAACCTTTCAGTCCAACTCGCCCACGCTGACCAGATATCCTAAATTAATCAAGTCCCATTTGACAGAACTTGTCCCATATTCCTGTGAACCCTTCCTATTCATATACCCATCCTTTTACATGCTGTAATTGTACCAGCCTCCAGTACTTCCTCTGGCAGCTCATTCCACACACGCACCACCCTCTGCACGAAAACGTTGCCCCTTAGGTCCCTTTTATATCTTTCACCTCTCATCCTAAACCTATGCCCTCTAGTTCTGGACTCCCCCACCCCAGGGAAAATACTTTATCTATTTACCCTATCCATACCCCTCATGATTTTATAAACCTCTATAAGGTCACCCCTCAGCCTCCGATGCTCCAGGGAAAACAGCCCCAGCTTGTTCAGCCTCTCCCTATAGCTCAAATCCTCCAACTCTGGCAATATCCTTGTAAATCTTTTCTGAACCCTTTCAAATTTCATAACATCTTTCCAATAGGAGGGAGACCTGAATTGTGCACAATATTCCAAAAGTGGCCTTAGGTAAGGGGCAGTATGTTTAGTGGGGATGTGAGGAATATTTTTCACTCAGATTGCAGTAGGAATCTGGGACTCATTACCTAGCAGGATGGTAGAGGCAGAAACCCGTATAATTTTTCAGAATTATCTAGATGTACACTTGCATTGCCAAGTGTACATACGAGGCAATGGGCCAAGTGCTGGAAAATGGGATTAGAATAGTTAGGTGTTTTCTTTTCAAGAGCACAGACTCAATGGGCTGAAGAGACATACACAGAACATAGAACTCAGAACTTTGCAGTGCAGTACAGGCCCTTCAGTCCTCAAAGTTGCACCGACCTGTGAAATTAATCTGATGCCCATCTAACCTATACCGTTCCATTATATCCACAGAACATAGAACATAGAACAGTACAGCACAGAATAGGCCCTTCAGCCCACGATGTTGTGCTGACCACTGATCCTCATGTATGCACCCTTAAATTTCTGTGACCATATGCATGTCCAGCAGTCTCTTAAATGTCCCAATGACCCTGCCTCCACAACTCCTGCTGGCAACGCATTCCATGCTCTCACAACTCTCTGTGTAAAGAAACCGCCTCTGACATCCCCTCTACACTTTCCTCCAACCAGCTTAAAACTATGACCCCTCGTGTTAGTCATTTCTGCCCTGGGAAATAGTCTCTCGCTATTGATTCTATCTATGCCTCTCATTATCTTGTATACCTCAATTAGGTCCCCTCTTCTCCTCCTTTTCTCCAATGAAAAAAGTCCGAGCTCAGTCAACCTCTCTTCAAAAGATAAGCCCTCCAGTCCAGGCAGCATCCTGGTAAACCTCCTCTGAACCCTCTCCAAAGCATCCACATCTTTCTTATAATAGGGGGACCAGAACTGGACGCAGTATTCCAAGTGTGGTCTAACCAAAGTTTTATAGAGCTGCAACAAGATCTCATGACTCTTAAACTCAATACCCCTGTTAATGAAAGCCAAAACACCGTATGCTTGTGTGGCCATTTTAAGGGATCTATGTACCTACACACCAAGATTCCTCTGTTCCTCCACACTGCCAAGAATCCTATCCTTAATCCTGTACTCAGCTTTCAAATTCAAACTTCCAAAATGCATCACCTCGCATTTATCCAGGTTGAACTCCATCTGCCACCTATCAGCCCATCTCTGCATCCTGTCAATGTCCCGCTGCAGCCTACAACAGCCCTCTATACTGTCAACGACACCTCCAACCTTTGTGTCATCTGCAAACTTGCTGACCCATCCTTCAATCCCCTCATCCAAGTCATTAATAAAAATTACACACAATAGAGGCCCAAGGACAGAGCCCTGTGGAACACCACTCACCACTGACTTCCAGGCAGAATATCTTCCTTCTACTACCACTCGCTGCCTTCTGTTGGCCAGCCAATTCTGTATCCAGACAGCTATGTTCCCCTGAATCCCATTCCTCCTGACCTTCTGAATGAGCCTACCATGGGGAACCTTATCAAATGCCTTACTGAAGTCCATATACACCACATCCACAGCTCGACCCTCATCAACTTTTCTAGTCAAATCCTCAATGAACTCGATAAGGTTTGTGAGGCATGACCTGCTCCTCACAAAGCCATGTTGACTGCATTTAATCAAACCATGCTCTTCCAGATGGTCATAAATCCTATCCCTCAGAATCCTTTCTAACACCTTGCAGACAACAGGCGTGAGACTTACTGGTCTGTAATTGCCGGGGATTTCCCTATTTCCTTTCTTGAAGAGAGGAATTACATTTGCCTCTCTCCAGTCCTCAGGTACGACTCCAGTGGAGAGCGAGGATGAAAAGATCTTCGCAAGTGGCGAAGCAATTACATTTCTCGTTTCCCAAAGCAGCCGAGGGCAAATCTGGTCCGGGCCTGGCGACTTGTCAATCTTAATGTTTGACAAAATTTTCAGCACATCAGCTTCATCTATCTCTATCCATTTCAGCATGCACACCTGCTCTTCAAAGGTTTCATTCACTACAAAGTTTGTTTCTTTCGTAAAGACAGAAGCAAAAAACTCATTTAGGGCTTCCCCTACCTTCTCAGACTCCACACACAAATTCCCTATGCTATCCCTGATCGGCCCTACTCTTTCTTTGACCATTCTCTTATTCCTCACATAAGTGTAAAATGCCTTTGTGTTCTCCCTAATCCGTTCTGCCAAGCCTTGGTCATACCCCCTCCTGGCTCTCCTCAGACCATTTTTAAGTTCCTTCCTCGCCTGCCTGTAATCCTGTAGAGCTGAGCTTGACCCTAGCTTCCTCCACCTTATGTAAGCTCCCTGTTTCCTTTTGACGAGAAGCTCCACCGCCGTCATCATCCAAGGTTCCTTTACCTTACCCCTTCTTGCCTGTCTCAGAGGGACATATTTATTCATCACTTGCAACAACTGTTCCTTAAACAGTCTCCACATGTCTATAGTGCCTTTATCGTTGAACAATTGCTCCCAATCCATGCTTCCTAACTCATGTCTAATCGCATCATAGTTTCCTCTTCCCCATTTTGCCTAATCCTCTCTTTCTCCGTAGCTATGTAGAATGTGAGGCAGTTGTGGTCACTATCACCAAAATGCTCTCCCACCACAAGATCTGATACCTGCCCCGGCTCGTTTCTGAGCACTAAGTCTAGAATGGCCTCTCCCCTCGTCGGCCTGTCAATGTACTGAGTTAGGAAACCCTCCTGAACACACATTACAAAAAGAGCTCCATTCAAATCTTCTGCTTGAAGGAGGTTCCAATCAATATTGGGAAAGTTAAAGTCACCCATTACAACAACCCTACTACGTCCACACTTTTCCAAAATCTGCCGACCTATGCTTTCTTCCATCTCCCTGCTGCTATTGGGAGGCCTGTAGTAAACCCCTAAAGAGGTGACTGCTCCCTTGCTGTTCCTAATTTCCACCCATACTGACTCGGTAGGCAGATCTTCCTCGACAATGGAAGCTTCTGTAGCTGTGATCCCCTCTCTGATTAGTAGTGCTACACCCCCTCCTCTTTTTCCCCCCTCCCTACTCTTTTTAAATGCTCTAAACCCTGGAACATCCAGCAACCATTCCTGCCCCTGAGAAACACATGTCTCTGTTATGGCCACAACATCATAGCACCAGGTACTGATCCATGCTCTAAGTTTGTCACTTTTATTCATGATACTCCTTGTGTTAAAGCAAACACACTTTAACTGATACCTTGGTTCCTTGCCAGGAAAATCCTTCCCACTAGCTGGCCTACCTCTTGCTATTGCCTCATCTGCATCAACTCTCACCTCCAGTATACAGCTCAGGTTCCCACCCCCCCCTGCCATACTAGTTTAAACCCTCTCAAACTACTCGAGCAAACCTTCCACCCAGGACATTGGTCCCCTTGCAGTTCAGATGCAACCCATCCTTCTTGTTACAGGTCCCACCTTCCCAGAAGGCATCCCAATTATCTACATATCTGAAGCCCTCCCTCCTACACCAGCTGCGCAGCCACGTATTAAGCTGCGCCCGCTCCCTGTTCCTCGCCTCGCTATCTCGTGGCACCGGTAGTAAATTAGAGAACACTACTCTGTTCATCCTGCTTTGCAGCTTCCATCCTAACTCTCTGAAATCACTTTTTATATCTTCAATCCTTTTCCTGGCTATATCATTAGTGCCAATATGTAACAAGATTTTTGGCTGTTCGCTCAACCCTTTTAGAACCTTATACACCCGATCGGAGACATCCTGGACCCTGGCACAAGGGAGGCAACATACCTTCTGGTTTTTTTTTTGATTACATTTTTTTATTTTTACTTTAACATTTATTTATTTTAACATTTGTTAAGTGCCAACTGTCTGAATGTTATAACCCAGGATGAAAGCAAAATGATTTTACATTTAAGCCACATCATTGGTTATTGCATACAAAATATATGTGCAATGCTCATCGAAATGCCCTTAACATCGTTGGGTCTACTACTGCTGCAGGCAGGCCGGACCACGCCCTTACTACTCTCTGAGTAAAGAAACTACTAGAGTCATGGAGTCATAGAGATGTACAGCATGGAAACAGACCCTTCGGTCCAACCTGTCCATGCCAACCAGATATCACAACCCAATCTAGTCCCACCTGCCAGCGCCCAGCCCATATCCCTCCAAATCCTTCCTATTCATACACCCATCCAAATGCCTCTAAAATGTTGCAATTGTACCAGCCTCCACCACATCCTCTGGCAGCTCATTCCATACACGCACCACCCTCTGCATGAAAACGTTGCCCCTTAGGTCCCTTTTATATCTTTCCCCTCTCACCCTAAACCTATGCCCTCTAGTTCTGGACTCCCTGACCCCAGGGAAAAGACTTTGCCTATTTACCCTATCTATGCCCCTCATAATTTTGTAAACCTCTATAAGATCACCCCTCAGCCTCCGACGCTCCAGGGAAAACAGCCCCAGCCTGTTCAGCCTCTCCCTGTAGCTCAAATTCTCCAACCCTGGCAACATCCTTGTAAATCTGCCAGCAGTTGATGGTGATGAAGAGATGGTGGAGGCTTTAGTGATGATCTTTCAGGAATCGCTAGAATCAGGCAGGGTCCCAGGAGATTGGAAAATTGCTAACATGACACCCCTGTTAAGAAAAGGAAAATAAGGCAAAAGCTGGAAGATTACAGACCAATTAGCCTAACCTCAGTCGTGGATAAGATTCTGGAATCCATTGTGAAGGAAGTATATGATAAAATAGGGCAGAGTCAGCACGGTTTCATCAACAGGTGGTCATGCCTGACAACTCTTTGAGAATTCTTTGAGGAGGCAATGAGCAGGTTAGACAAAGGAGAGCCAATGGATGTTACCTCCCTGAACTTCAAGAAAACATTTGATAAGGTGCCGTACAGGAGGCTACTGAGTAAGGTAAGGGCCCATGGTGTTAGGGGCAAGGTGCTAGCATGGATAGAAGCTTGGCTAGCATGCAGAAAGCAGAGACTGGAGTAAAAGGGTCCTTCTCAGGATGGCAGCCAGTGACAAGTGGTGTTCTGCAAGGCTCAGTGTTGGGACCACAACTTTTCACTTTATACATTAACGATTGAGATGAAGGAACTGAGGGCATTCTGGCTAAGTTTGCAGATAATACAAAGATAGATAGAGGGGCAGGTAGCATTGAGGAGGCAGGGAGGCTGCAGAAGAATTTGGACAGGCTAGGAAAGTGGGCAAAGAAGTGGCAGATGGAGTACAATGTGGGAAAATATGAGGTCATACACTTTAGTAGGAAGAACCGAGGCATGGATTATTTTCTGAATGGGGAGAAAATTCAGAAGTCTGAAGTGCAAAGTGACTTGGAGGTTCGAGTCCAGGATTCTCTCATAGTAAACCTGCAGGTTGAGTCAGTAGTTAGGAAAGCAATTGCAACAGTAGCATTTATTTTTGAGAGGACTTGAATATAAAAGCAGCAATATACGTCTGGTGGTTCAGAATTGGATGGCTTTCCATCAGAGGCCATCAAGTGTGCAAAAGGTGTCCTGTTAAACCATCTACATGAACTACTGCGCCAGTGCTGGAAACAGGGAGCACTGCTGTATGACATGAGAGACTGTAACATTGTCACCCTATATAAGAATAAAAGGGATAGAAACAACTGTAACAACTACAGGGGAATCTCTTTGCTGAGCATCGTTGGGAAGGTATTCACCTGCATGGTCCTGAACAGACTGCAGAAAATCACCAAAAGGGGAAATCCAGAGTCTCAGGTTTCAGGTCAGAACGCTCCACAATAGGCAGCGACATTGAGAAATACACAGAGCAAAGACAACCACTCTACGTTGCCTTCATTGACCTCATGAAGGCCTTCGACCTTGCGAGCAGAGATGGCCTGTTCAAAATCCTCACCAGGATTGATTGTCCCTGAGGCTCCTCAGAATAGTTCAGTCATTCCACACAGACATGAAGGGCGGCGTTCAGTTTGACAGCTCTTCCTGGGAGGCCTTCAACATTTGTAGCGGTGTGAGGTAGGGTTGTGTGCTCGCTCCCACCCTGTCTGGCATCTTCTTCACAGACATGCTGAAGCACACCTTTGGAAGATCAACTGATGGTGTCTACCTCCACACCAGATTGTTTGGGAGGCTGTTCAGTCTTTCCCGGCTGAGGGAGAAAACCAAGGTTTGTTAAGTACTCATCGGGGACATGTTTACAGATGACACGGCACTGTCAACACACTCTGAAGAACAACTGCAACGCCTCATGGACAGCTTCTCAAGAACCTGCCAGGACTTCAGCTTGACCATCAGCCTGAAGATGACCAATGTGTTGGGTCAAGATGTTGACCAATCCCCCTGTCATTACCATCAACAATTACGAGCTGGAGGTAGTCTGCGAGTTTACATACCTTTGCTGCACCATCACAGACAGTCTCTCCCTAGACTCCAAGATCAAGACAGATCCGACGAGCAGCCTCAACATTGATCAGGCTGACAGATTGAGAGAACAGAAAGCTGATGATGCACACCAAGGTTGCAGTCTACAGGGCCTGCACCCTCAGCACACAGCTGTACGGTAGCAAGACCTGGAGCCTCTATTCCAGATAAGAGCAATATCTCAATGCCTTCCACCTTCACAGCCTGAGACGCATCCTGGACATGAAGTGGACTGACTGAGTCACCAACAATGAGATTCTGGCCCGGGCCCAGTTACCCAGCCTCTTCACCCTGCTCCAGCAATGCTGCTTCCGCTGGCCAGGCCATGTACATCACATGTCAGACAGGAGGGTCCCAAAAGACGTGTTGCATGGGAAATGATCCTCTGGCAACAGAGCACAAGGGCGGCCCCATCTTCGCTTCAAAGATGTCTGCAAGAGAGACATGAAGTTCACCAAGCATCACAGCTGGGTCTGCAGGGGCTGACCGGACCTCCCAGTCACCGCTCATTTCAATTCCCCAAACCAATCCCTTTCTAACATGACCATCCTTGGCCTTCTCCATTGCCAAAACAAACCACAGATCCTAATGGAGGAACAACACCTTATCTTCTGCCTGGGCACCTTACACCCCAAAGGACTCAACATTGAGATTTTCAATTTTGAATGACCTCCCTCCCCATCCCCTGACTTCCTTCACAGCCCCTTCCCCTCCCTGCCACTGCTCCCAGCCACCAACCGGATCCATTCCTCCCATTGACCAATAGGTCATACCCTCTATCTGTCTTCACCTATCCCCACTTCATCACCCTGTCCCTACCACACCCTTAATCTGCAGCTTCCCCTATACCCACCCCAGTCCAGAATTAGGGTTACACCCAAAATGTTGACTTCTCCACCTCCTGATGCTGCCTGGCTCACTGTGTTCTTCCAGCCTCCTGCCTGTCTCCTTTAGATTCCAGCATCTGCAGTTTTTTTTTGTCTCTATTTAGCAATGGTTATAGCATTACACAACACAATGGAGGGTCTCCTCAATGTGAAGGGAGAATGTCATCTCCAAACAGTCCAAACATGTGATGGTCACTCTTAACAATAATGTCATGGACACGTGCTTCTGCAGCAGCGAAGTGGGGCAGTTGGGGTAAACTATGTTCTTCCCTTGTATTGGTTCCTTCACCAACTGCTGCAGACCCAGTCTGGAATGTATTGTGTCGGGGGTTGGGGGGGGGGCGGAAATTGAGGCAGGCAATGTTACAATCTTTAAAATGTTTAAACTAATGCAGCAAGGGGATGGGAAACTGAATTGTAATCCCAGCCATCCCGTATTCCCAATTCCTCTGCCTCTCCCGTATCTGCTCCCAGGAGGACCAGTTCCACCACAGAACACACCAGGTGTCCTCCTTCTTTAGAGACCGCAATTTCCCTTCCCACATGGTTAAAGATGCCCTCCAACGCATCTCATCCACATCCCGCACCTCCGCCTCAGAACCCACCCCTCCAACCATAACAAGGACAGAACGCCCCTGGTGCTCACCTTCCACCCTACCAACCTTCACATAAACCAAATCATCCACCAACATTTCCGCCACCTCCAAACGGACCCCACCATCAGGGATATATTTCCTTACACACCCCTTTCCGCCTTCTGCAAAGACCGTTCCCTCCATGACTACCTGGTCAGGTCCACGCCCCCCTACAACCCACCCTCCCATCCTGGCACGTTCCCCTGCCACCGTAGGAATTGCAAAGTCTGCACCCACGCTTCCTCCCTCACCTCTATCCAAGGCCCCAAAGGAGCCTTCCACATCCATCAAAGTTTTACTTGCACATCCACTAATATCATTTATTGTATCCGTTGCTCCCGATGCGATCTCCTCTGCATTGGGGAGACTGGGCGCCTCCTAGCAGAGTGCTTTAGGGAACATCTCCGGGACACCCGCACCAATCAACCCCATCGCCCATGGCCCAACATTTCAACTCCCCCTCACTCTGCCAAGGACATGGAGGTCCTGGGCCTCCTTCACCGCCGCTCCCTCATCAACATGCCTGGAGGAAGAACGCCTCATATTCCACCTTGGAACACTTCAACCCCAGGACATCAATGTGGACTTCAACAGTTTCCTCATTTCCCCTTCCCCCACCTCATCCCAGTTCCAAACTTCCAGTTCAGCACTGTCCCCATGACTTGTCCTACCTGCCTATCTTCTTTTCCACCTATCCACTCCACCCTCCTCTCTGACCTATTACCTCCATCCCCACCCCCATTCACCCATTGTACTCTTTACTACCTTCCCCCACCCTCCTCCCTGACCTATCACCTTCATCCCCTCCCCCATTCACCTATTGTACTCTATGCTACTTTCTCCCCACCCCCGCCCTCCTCTCATTTATCTCTCCACCCTTCAGGCACTCTGCCTGTATTCCTGATGAAGGGCTTTTGCCCAAAACGGCGATTTTACTGCTCCTTGGATGCTGCCTGACTTGCTGCGCTTTTCCAGCAACACATTTTAAAGTAGTTGTTATGGGGGTCTTTAACTTCCCCAATATTGACTGGGAATACTATCATTGTTTTTACCTGGGAATACTATAGTTCAAGTGGTTTAGATGGATCAGTTTTTGTTCAATGTGTACAGGAGAGTTTTCTGACACGATGCCAAATTGGATTTGGTACTTGGGAATTAACCCGGCCAGGTGTTAGATTTGGAAGTAGGTAAGCACTTGGTGATAGTGACCATAAATCAGGTTTACAATAGCAATGGACAGGGATAGGAATATACCACAGGGAAAGAGGTATAACTGGGGGAAAAGCAATTATGATGTGATTAGGCAAGATTTAAGATGTATCAGATGGGGAAGGAAATTGAAGGGAATGGACACATTGAAATGTGGAGCTTATTCAAGGAACAGCTAGTGTGGGTCCTTGATAAGTATATACCTATCAGGCAAGGATGTAGCTGTAGAGAAAGGGTGCCATGGTTTACTAAAGAAGTTGAAGCTCTTGTCAAGAGGAAGAAGGTTTATGTGAGGATGAGGTGTGAAGGCTCAGTTAGGGGCTGGAGAGTTATAAGTTAGCCAGAAAAGACCAAAAGAGCCAGGAGGGTACATGAGAAGTTGTTAGTGGATAGGATTAAGGAAAACGCTAAGGCTTTCTACAGGTATATCAGGAATAAAAGAATGACTAGAGTAAGTTTAGGGCCAATCAAAGATAATAGTGGGAAGTTGTGTGTGGAATCTTAGGGCATAGAGGAAACGCTTAATGAATACTTTTTGTCAGTATTCACGTTGGAAAAGGGCAATGTTAGTGAGAATATGAAGATACAGGCTATAAGATTAGATGGGATTGCAGTTGACAACAACGAGGTTTTAGCAATTTTGGAAAATCTGAAACTAGATAAGACACCTGGGCCGGATGGGATTTAACTTTGGATTCTCTGGGAAGCCAGGGAGGAGATTGTAGAGCCTTTGGTTTTGATGTTTATGTGTCGACAAAAGTAGTGCCAGAAGACTGGAGGATAGCAAATATTGTTCCCTTGTTTAGGAATGGGAGTCAGGACAACCCTGGTATTTATAGGCCAGAGAGCCTGACTTCAGTTGTGGATAAGGTGTTGGAAAAGGTTGGAAGAGGTAGGATTTATAATCATCTGGAAAGGAATAATTTGATTGGGGGTTTTGTGAATGGTAGGTCATGCCTCACTAACCTTATTGAGTTCTTTGAGAAGGTGAAAAAACCAGGTGGATGAGGGTAAGTCCGTTGATGTGGTGTATTTGGACTTCAGTAAGGCGTTTGATAAGGTTCCACACGGTAGGCTATTGCACAACATAAGGAGTTTCAGGATTGAAGAGGCTTTAACAGTTTGGGTCAGAAATTGGCAAGCTGAAAGAAGTCAGAGGGTGGTGGCTGATAGGAAATGTTCATCCTGGAGCTCAATTACCAGTGGTGTTCCACAAGGATCTGTTTTGGGACCACTGCTGTTTGTCATTTTTATAAATGATCTAGATGTGGGCAGAGAAGGATAGGTTAGTAAATTTGCAGATGACACTAAGGTAGGCAGAGTTGTGGATAGTGCCAAAGGGTGTTGCAGGTTACAGAGGGACATAGATAAGATGCAGAACTGGGCTGAGAAGTGACAAATGGAGTTTAATGTAGAAAAGTGTGAGGTAGTTCACTTCAGAAGAAGTAACAGGAATGCAGAGTACTGGACTATTGGTAAAATTCTTGGCAGTGTGAATGAACAGAGATATCTTGGTGTCCTGGTGCATAAATCCCTGAAAGTTGCCACCCAGGTTGATCGGGTTGTTAAAAAGGCATATGGTGTATTGGTGTTTATTGGTAGGGGATTGAGTTTTGGAGCCACGAGGTCATGCTTCAGCGGTATAAGACACGAGTAAGGCCGCATCTGGAGCATTGTGTACAGTTCTGGTCACCCCATTATAAGAAGGATGTGGAAGCTTTGGAAAGGATTTAGAGGAGATTTGCTGGGATGTTTCGTGTTATGGAAGGAAGGTCTTATGAGGAAAGGCTGAGGCAACTGAGGCTGGAGAGAAGGAGGTTGAGAAGTGACTTAATTGAGACATATAAGATAATCAGAGGGTTAGATAGGGTGGACAGTGAGAGCCTTTTTCCTCAGATGGTGAAGGCTAACACAAAGGGACATAGCTTTAAATTGAGGGGTGATAGATTTAAGAGAGAGATCAGGGGTAGTTTCTTTACTCAGAGTAGTAGGGGTGTGGAATGGCCTGCCTGCAACAGTTGTAGACTCACAAATGTTAACGGCATTTGAATGGGCATTGGACATACATATGGATAATAATGGAATAGTGTAGGTTAGATGGGCAGCAGATAATTTTCACAGCTTGGTGCAACATCGAGGGCCGAAGGGCCTGTACTGCACTGTAATGTTCTATGTAAATGAATGAGCACTTGAAGTATCATAACATTGCAGACCAAGTGCCAGAAAGTGAGACTAATGTCGATTTAGAGTATTTTTGGTGGGTATAGACTTAGTGGGCTGCAGGTCCTCTTCTATACCATATGATTCTATGATTTCTAGGTGTAATTGTCTAATTGCAGCAAGGCACCCCTGCTCCTGTACTCGAATCCTCTCACTTTGAGGGCCAATATACCATCTGCCTTCTTTACTGCCTGCTGCACCTACACACTTACCTTTGGTGACTGGTGTATGAGGAGACTCAGATTTCATTACACATCACCCCTCACAATTCACAGCCATTCAGATGATAACCCACCTTGGATTTATCCACGTTATACTTCGTAGAATCATAGAAAATTGCAGTACAGAAGGAAGGAATTTGGCCCATCATATCGGTACTGGATTCCAAAAAAAAGCTTCACAGCTAGTCCCATTCTCCAGCCGTCTAATTTTATCCTTTTTAAATATATACCCACTCTCTTTTTGAAACCTTCGATGAAATTCACCTCCACCACTCTCCCAAGCAGTGCATTCCAAATCCCAACAACTAACTGACTAAAGAAGTTACTCTTCATCACTTTCTTGCTGAAAACTTTGAAATTATCACCCTAGTAACTGACATACCAACTAGTGGAAAAATAATCTCCTTTTTTACACTATCATGAATTATTCACCTGCCATACATTTACCTATTAAGGGTTTCCTGACAATGCCATATTTGTATTTAACGTTCAAACCTTTCATGGATAACTTGGCCAGTTTTCCTTGCAAGAAAATGGAACTGCTGATGATTTTCATTTTTAACATTTCACTTTTTGCTGTGTTTGTTAACAAAGATGTATTTGTTTTCTCTCTACTCACTACTGGGTTGCGCAAAGTTCTTCTATCTGTTAAATAGCTTGGAAATATTCAGGTCAATAGTGATGCGCAAAATATAGATATTAATTTTCACACAACAAAGTTGCTATCTGGAATATGTGCTCAGTTTTTTGGACTTGGAGGTGCCGGTATTGGATTGGGTTGGACAAAGTTAAAAATCCTACAACTCCAGGTTCTAATCCAACAGGTTTATTTGGAAGCAGTAGCTTTTGGAGCGCTGCTCTTTCATCAGGTGGTTGTGTGGAGTGATGCTTGACCAGGTGACTGTCTTGAAAAATGCATAGCAGGTCAAGCAGCATTAGAGGAGAAGGAGAGTCAATGTTTCAGATCACAAGTAAACCTGTTAGACTATAACCTGGTGTTGTGTGATTTTTAACTTTGTACACCCCAGTCCAACACCGGCATCTCCAAATCATAAACTAATCACATTGTTGTTGCATTGCTTATGTCTCCAGTTACTTCAATGCTGCTGCTAATTGATTGCTGTAAAACAATAGCTCAGACATCTACATACTGTACACATTAATATCAAAGAAACTGCTTGAGATTATGCCACTTTGGATGCAATCAATTCACTGCATCAACGTACTGCTTGAAATTGCCCTGGTTAGGTTTGATTTCTAGTTTCCAATTAATTACCAAAATCCTTGTTGTAAAATTACCAAATGCCAGTGAGATAGAACAGAGAACATTACAGCATAGTACAGGCCCTTTGGCCCTCAATGTTGTGCCAACCTGTGGAACCAATCTGAAGCCTATCTATCCTACACTATTCCATTTTCATCGATATGTCCAGCAACCATTTAAATGACCTTAAAATTGGTGAGTCTACTACTGTTGCAGGCAGTACTATGTCCCCTCGTGCTAGCCATCACCATCCAAGGGAAAAGGCTCTCACCGTCCACCCTATTAAACCCTCCAATTATCTTATATGTGTCAATTAAGTCACCGCTCAACTTTCTTCTCTCTAACGAAAACAGCCTCAGGTCCGTCAGCCTTTCCTAATAAGACTTTCCATCTACTCCAGGCAACATCCTAGTAAATCTCCTCTGAACCCTTTCCAAAGCTTCTACACCCTTCCAATAATGCAGTGACCAGAACTGTACGCAATACTACAAGTGCGGCCGTACCAGGGTTTCATACAACTGCAGCATGACCTCATGGCTCTGAAACTCAGTCCCTCTACCAATAAAAGCTAACACACCGTATGCCTTCCTCACAACCCTACCAACCCAGGTGGCAACTTTCAGGAATCTATGTACATGGACATCTGCAAATTTACTAACCCACCTTCTATGCCCTCATCCAAGTCAATTATAAAAATGACGAACAACAGCGGCCCCAAAACAGGTCCTTGCAGTACACCACTACTAACTGAACTCCAGGATGAACATTTCCCATCAACCACTACCCTCTGTCTTCTTACAGCTAGCCAATTTAGAACATAGAACAATATAGTGCAGAACAGGCCCTTCGGCCCTTGATGTTGCGCCGACCTGTGAACTTTTCTCAGCTCGTCCCCCTACACCATCCCAAAATCATCCATGTGCTTATCTAAGGATTGTTTAAATCTCCCTAATGTAATTGAGTTGACTACCTTAGCAGGTAATGCATTCCATGCCCTTACCACTCTCTGACATCTGTCTTAAATCTATCACCCCTCAATTTGTAGTTATGCCCCCCTCGTACAAGCTGATGTCATCATCCTAGGAAAAAGACTTTCACTGTCCACCTTATCTAATCCTCTGATCATCTTGTATGTCTCTATCAAATCCCCTCTTAGCTTTCTTCTTTCCAATGAGAACAGACCCAAATCTCTCAGCCTTCCCTCCAGATCAGGCAACATCCTGGTAAATCTCCTCTGCACCTTTTCCAATGCTTCCACATCCTTCCTGTAAGGGGTGACCAGAACTGTACACAATATTCCAAGTGTGTACGCACCAGCGTTTTGTATCGTTGCAGCATGATATTGCGGCTCCGGAACTCAATCCCTCTACCAATGAAACCTATCACACCATATGCCTTCTTAACAGCACTATCCACCTGGGGGGCAACTTTCAGGGATTTATGTACATGGACTCCAAGATCCCTCTACACATCCACACTACCAAGAATCTTTCCATTGACCCAGTACTCTGCCTTCCTGTTATTCTTCCCAAAGTGCATCACCTCACATTTAGCTGCATTGAACTCCATTTGCCACCTCTCAGCCCAATTCTGCAGTTTATCCAAGTCCCCCTGCAACCTGTAACATTCTTCCACACTGACCACTACTCCACCGACTTTAGTGTCATCTGCAAATTTACTAATCCATCCACCTATGTTATGCCTGCGTCTAAGTCATTTATAAATAGCAGTGGTCCCAAAACAGATCCTTGTGGAACACCAATAGTAACCGGACTCCAGGCTGAATATTTTCCATCAACCACCACTCGCTGCCTTCTCCCAGAAAGCCAGTTTCTAATCCAAACTGCTAAATCACCCTCAATTCCATGCCTCTGCATTTTCTCCATCAGCCTACCATGTGGAACCTTATCAAAGGCTTTACTGAAGTCCATGTACACCACATTAACTGCCCTACCCTCATCGACATGTTTGGTCATCTTCTCAAAAACCCTAACCCTAACCCTATCGCAGGTTAGCACTGCTGCCTCATAGCGCCAGAGACCCGGGTTCAATTCCCGCCTCAGGCGACTGACTGTGTGGAGTTTGCACGTTCTCCCCGGGTCTACGTGGGTTTCCTCCGGGTGCTCCGGTTTCCTCCCACAGTCCAAAGATGTGCAGGGCGGGTGAATTGGCTATGCTAAATTGTCCGTAGTGTTAGGTAAGGGGCAGATGTAGGGGTATGGGTGGGTTGCGCTTCGGCGGGGCGGTGTGGACTTGTTGGGCCGAAGGGCCTGTTTCCACACTGTAAGTAATCTAATCTAAAATAAAATGACCTGCTCTTGACGAAACCATGTTGACTACCTAAAATAAAATTGTTGCTTGCTAGATGATTATAAATCTTATCTCTTATAATCCTTTCCAAAACCTTTCCTACAACAGAGGTAAGGCTCACTGATCTGTAATTACCTGGGTCATCTTTGCTGCCCTTCTTGAATAAGAGCACAACATTTGCAATCCTCCAGTCCTCAGCTACTAAACCCGTAGACAATGACGACTCAAATATCAAAGCCAAAGGCTCTGCTATCTCCTCCCTAGCTTCCGAGAGAATAGTCGGATAAATCCCATCTGGCCAAAGGGACTTGTCTACTTTCACTCCTTCTGGAATTGATAACACCTGTGCGTAACTAACCTCAATCCTTTCTAGTCTAATATCTGGTACCTCATTTTTCTCCTCTACAATATTCTCCTTTTTCTGAGAAAACACTGATGAGAAATATTCATTTAGCACCTCTCCGCTCTCCACAGGGTCCACACTCAAGTTTCCACTTCTGTCTTTGACTGGCCCTATTCCTAGCTGAATCATCCTTTTATTCCTCACATACCTATGGAAAGCTTTAGTGTTCTCCTTTATTCTATTTGCTAAAGATTGCTTTTGTCCTCACTTTGCTCTTTTTAACTCTCTCTTTAAATCCTTCCTAGCTGATCTGTAACACTCCATCGCCTCATCTGTACCATCTTGCCTCATCAACACATAAGCCTCTTTCTTCTCCTTAACAAGAGATGCAATTTCTGTTGTAAACCACAGTTGCCTTACATTATCACTTCCTCCCTGCCTGACAGGGACATACCTATCAAGGACACGTAATATCTGTTCCTTAAACCAGCTCCACATTCCCATTGTCCCCATCCCCTGCATTTTGCTACCCCATTCTATGCATCCTAATTCTTGCCTAATCACATTATAATTGCCCTTGACCCGTCGATAACTCTTGGCCTGTGGCATGTACCTATCCCTTTCCATTGCTAAACTGAACATAACTGAACTATGGTCACTCTCTCGAAAGTGCTCACCTACAACTAAATCAAACGCCTGGCCTGGTTCATTACCAAGCACGAGATCCAGTGTGGCCTCCCCTCTTGTCAGCTCTTCAACATACTGTATCAGGAAACCCTCCTGTACACATTGCACAAAAATGGACCTATCCGACGTACTAGAGCTATAACATTTCCAATCAATGTTGGGGAAGATAAAGTCCCCCTTAATGTGGGCGGCACGGCGGCACAGTGGTTAGCACCGGGTTCAATTCCCGCCTCAGGTGACTGACTGTGTGGAGTTTGTACATTCTCCCCGTGTCTGCGTGGGTTTCCTCCGGGTGCTCCGGTTTCCTCCCACAGTCCAAAGATGTGCAGGTCAGGTGAATTGGCCATGCTAAATTTCCCGTAGTGTTAGGTAAGGGGTAAATGTAGATATAGGGGTATGGGTGGG
The DNA here is from genome assembly GCF_047496795.1 of Chiloscyllium punctatum. Lineage (NCBI taxonomy): Eukaryota > Metazoa > Chordata > Chondrichthyes > Orectolobiformes > Hemiscylliidae > Chiloscyllium > Chiloscyllium punctatum. Next base: position 7,439,181 of record NC_092741.1, read on the forward strand.
TTGCACTTCGGCGGGGCGGTGTGGACTTGTTGGGCCGAAGGGCCTGTTTCCACACTGTAAGTAATCTAATCACCCTATTCCTTTCACTCCTACCAAGGATAATGTTGCTAATCCTCTCTTCCACATCTCTGGAACTCTGCAGAGGCCTATAAAAATCTCTAAGAAGCGTGACTTCTCCTCTCCTGTTTCTAACCTCAGCCCAAACTACCTCAGTGGACGAGTCCTCATCAAAAGTTCTCTCAGCCACCATTATATTCCTGATGAAGGGCTTTTACCCGAAATGTCGATTTCGCTGCTGCTCCTTGGATGCTGCCTGAACTGCTGTGCTCTTCAAGCACCACTAATCCAGAATCTGATTTCCAGCATCTGCAGTCATTGTTTTTACCACCATTATACTGTCCTTGACTAACAAGGCCACGCCTCCCCCTCTTTTCCCACCTTGCCTGTTTTTCATGAAACATTTATTCCTCACCCTGCTCTGTCCATGTCTCCAAAATGGCCACAATATTGAAGTCCCAGGTACCTATCCATGCTGCAAGCTACCTACCTTATTTCGGATACTTCTGGCGTTGAAGTAGACGCACTTCAAACCATGTCGCTGTCTGTCAGCATATTCCTGTGACCCTGAAATCCTGGCCCTCTCCTTCCTACTCTCATCCTCCTGTGCACTGCAGCTACACCTCCAGTTCCCATTCCCCTGCTGAGCTAGTTTAAACCCACCCAAATAGCAACAGCAAATTTCCCACCCAGGATACCCCGCTAGTACAAGTGAAGACCGTCCTGTTTGTACAAGTTCCACCTTTCCCAGAATGAGCCCCAATTATCCAAAAACCTGACACCCTCCCTCTTGCACCATCCTTGCAGCCACGTGTTCAGCTGATATCTGCCCCTATTCCTTGCCTTGCTATCTCGTGGCACAGGTAACAATCCAGAGATGACAACTCTGTTTGTTCTAGCTCTCAGCTTCCACCCTGGCTCCCTGAAATCCTGCCTTACATCCCTATCCCTCTTTCTATCTATGTCGTTGGTACCTACATGGACAACGATTAGAGGCTGGCCACCCTCTCCCTTCAGGACCCAAAGGTATGATCTGAGACATCCGGACCCTGCACCTGGGAGGCAACACACCAACCGCGAGTCTTGTTCATTCCCTACAAACCTATCTGAGCCTCGAACTATTCAGTCTCCAATGACTAACACTCTCCTCCTTTCCCTCCTTCCCTTCTGTGCAACAGGGACAGGTTCTGTGCTTGAGATCTCGGTGTCCAGGTACACAGATCCTTGAAAGTTGCCACCCAGGTTGACAGGTTTGTTAAGAAGGCATACAGTGTTCTATCTTTTATGAATAGAGGGATCGAGTTCCAGAACCATGAGGTTATGCTGCAGCTGTACAAAACTCTGGTTCAACCGCACTTGGACTATTGTGTACAGTTCTGGTCACTACATTATAAGAAGGATGTGGAAGCTTTGGAAAGGGTGCAGAGGAGATTTACTAGGATGTTGCCTGGTATGGAGGGAAAGTCTTACGAGGAAAGGCTGAGGGACTTGAGGCTGTTTCCATTGGAGAGAAGGTTGAGGGGTGACTTAATAGAGACATATACGATAATCAGAGGGTTAGATAGGGTGGACAGGGAGAGCCTTTTTCCAAGTATGGTAACGGCGAGCACGAGGGGGCATAGCTTTAAATTGAGGGGTGATAGATATAGGACAGATGTCAGAGGTATTTTCTTTTCTCAGAGAGTAGTAAGGGTATGGAATGCTTTGCCTGCATCGGTAGTAGATTCGCCAACTTTAAGTGCATTTAAGTTGTCATTGGACAAACATATGGATGTACATGGAATAGTGTAGGTTAGATGGGCTTCAGATTGGTATGACTGGTCGGCGCAACATCGAGGGCTGAAGGGCCTATACTGCGCTGTAATGTTCTATGTTCTATGTTCTATAGAGACCTCAGCCCCACTGCTTGCCCCTGGTAAGTTGTTGCCTCCCGAACAGTATCCAAAACAGTATTCATGTTTATCAGGGGAACGACCACAGGGGATCCCTCCACTGACTGTTTTTCCCCCTTTCGAACAGTTACCCAGCTTTCTTCTTGCCTAGGAGTAACTATTTCCCTGTAACTCCTATCGATCACAGCCTCTGTCCCCCGAATGATCCAAAGTTCATCCAGCTTCCGCTCCAGTTCCCTAACACGGTCTTGGAGGAGCGAGAGTTGGATGCACTTCCTGTAGATGTACTTGGATGGGACACTATTGGTGTCCCTGACCTCAAACATCCTGCAGGAGGAACATTGCTCTCCCTGCACTGCCATCCCTGTTAGTCCCCTAGTCACAAAGTAAAAAAGAGATGCTTACCTGATATGTCCCTGGTCTTTAAGGTTAGAGGAGGTGGTTGGGTGTGAGGCCCTACAAAAGTAGGGTCTCGGGTTGAGAAGACACTAACTTATATAGCAATAAGAAGTCCCTCCTTTCCCAGAAACCTCTGCTCTCTGACTTCAAATTTAAAAGCACAAATCAGTGACTCACCGCTCCCGGAGAGTTTGCTAAATCACCCTCAATCCTAAGCCTCTGTATTTTCTGAAATAGCCTATCGAGGAAACCTTATCATACACTTTACTGTAATTCATTTCCACCGCATCAACTGCATTACCCTATCCACATGTTTGGTCACCTTCTCAAAGAACCAAAGAATCCAACAAACTTTCATTGAAATACATGAACAGCTCAAAAGGACCAACAGTTGGAAAAGGACCAAAGCACCAACAATAAGTTGTAAAAAAAAAATTGCTTGCGGGATATGGGTGTTGTTGGCTAGCCAGTATTTATTGCCCATTCTAAGTTGCCCTTCAGAAGGTGATGTTGAGCTGCCTTCTTAAACCACTGCAGTCCATGTGCTGTCGGTAGACCCACAATGCTCTGAGGAAGGGAATTCCAGAATTCTGACCCAGCGATAGTGAAGGAACAGCAATATATTTCCAAGTCAGGACAGTGAATTACTTGAAGGGAAACTTGCATGGGGTGGTGTTCCCATGTAGTTGCTGCCTTTATCCTTGCAGATGGAAGTGGTCAAGGGTTTGGAAGATGCTGTCTAAGGATTTTGAGTGAGTTGCTGCATTTTGTAGATACAGGTAATCCAGTTGCATTCCTCTGCAACCTCACACTATAGAAAATCGTGCTGTAGAAGATTGATAACAGAAAGTGACTATGCCTATTCAGTAGAAAGTTTGCATTATTGAACAACATCCACAATTCGTCAATCGTGTTATCGCCAATTTGCGCTGACAAAATACATGTCATAGCAGAGCAACCTGTAGTACACAATACTGCTACTGAGTATTGGTCTTGAGGGAGTGGATGCTTGTGGATATGGTGCTAATCAAGCGGGTTTAGAGTCAAGCTTTTGAGTTTTGTTGGAGCATCCAGGCACCTAAGGTGGAATATAGACTACTTTCTTTTATCCAAATGTGAGAATGTGGAACTCACAGGTTGTGGTCAACAGAAATAGAATAGATGCGTTTTTTAAATTCATTTATAGGATGAGGGCAGCACTGGCTAGGCCAGTATTTATTGCTCATCCTAGATTTCCTGGAGGGCAATTAAAAGTCAACTGCATTGTTGAGAGTCTGAGTCACACGCTGGTCAGACCAGGTAAAGATGCAGTTTCCTTCCCTAAAGGATATTAGTGAACCAACTGGGTTTTTCTAATAATCATGAGAAGACTCTTAATTCCAGATGTATTGATTGAATTCAAATTCCACCATCTGCTAGAGTGAGATTTGAGCCTCGGCCCCCAAAACATTGCCTGAGTCTCTCGATTAACAGTTCAGGAGTAATGCCACTACACCATCACCTCCCCTTTAAGGAAGGCCAGATAAGCATGAGAGAAGTGAGGGAGAAGAGTCTAGAAGGCTACTTCAAAATATTTAAATGAGGGATGACAGGAGGTTTGAATAGAGCATAAACACAAATCAGTCAATTGGCCTGTTCCTATGACATAGATCCTTTGTAATCTTGTAAATCGGGCACTTGGGATGTGAAATAGCTTGCGGTACAATACCTCAGGTTCCAGCATATAGCAGAAGAGTGGCAAGAGATTGGTGTAACTTGGCAAGCCTGTCAGGTTTCAACTTATAACTCTGTTGATATGTGATTTTCCAAACTGGTTAGTGCTAGTGTAAAAGCTGTTATTTCTCTCAAGCTCACAAGCTGAGAGTGGAGCCACAATGTCAATGGAAAGCTGGGTAGTTTATTTGGTAATTCAGTGTTTTAATGGAAAACCACACTTGTATTAAGGGGCAGCCAAACAGAATAAATACCCCGGGCAACACTGCTGGTCAACATGAAACGTGAGCATTTCCTATTCTGGGCCATTTTGACTGGTACCTCTGTAGTCAATGCTGCTGAGCAGACATATACAGGAGTGGCAGCTCTAGCCTCCTACAGCCCAGTTCAATCAGTTGAATAGAAATACCTGCCCACTGCACCTTATAACAATCTTGAACATGATGCTTGAAAGTTTAGGCAAATCAGAGTCAAGAATAGCTTTCAAAGGGAACATTTGCAGGGATGTAGGGAAAAGGCAGGGTACGGGACGAGTTACTTTTTTTATAAAAGGCAAACTCCTTCTGTGGTTTTCATCAGTGAGACAGAGCTCAGGAGTGGAAAAGATAGCTGTCATTGTAAAGCTTCATCTAAAGATTATTTTAGTGTCTGAGTACTGATCAAAAACAAAAAGACAACATTTAATCTGCCGAATTCAGTTCTCTCTTGAACACAACTTAATTAAATCTGTCATGTCATGTTTTTGTTCAGAGTGGGTTCTTTCTTGATTATATGATTTATTGAGCTATGTCGCTTGATTAAACTTAAAATATAAGCCATAAGTACTCATTTAACCTGGAGCAGTGTTTTGTAGAGGAATAAGACAGTGCTATTTCCTGGGTCTGAAAGAAACAAAAATGGCCTTTAGTAAAGTGATATGGGACCCAGGGAGATAGTCGGCGGCACGGTGGCACAGTGGTTAGCACTGCTGCCTCACAGCGCCAGAGACCCGGGTTCAATTCCCGCCTCAGGCGACTGACTGTGTGGAGTTTGCACGTTCTCCCTGTGTCTGCGTGGGTTTCCTCTGGGTGTTCCGGTTTCCTCCCACAGACCAAAGATGTGCAGGCCAGGTGAATTGGACATGCTAAATTGCCCATAGTGTTAGGTAAGGGGTAAATGTAGATGTAGGGGTATGGGTGGGTTACGCTTCGGCGGGGCGGTGTGGACTTGTTGGGCCGAAGGGCCTGTTTCCACACTGTAAGTAATCTAATCTAATCTAAAAAAGAAAGAGATCAATCTGAGACTGGTACAGTTGAGAACAAAGACAAGTCAAACGGTCAGGGCAGGCAGGGACAAAGCAGAGAGGAAGGTAGGACTGATAATTTAAACTACATTTATTTCAATGCAAGAGGCCTAATGGGAAAGGCAGATGAACTCAGTGCATGGTTCAAAATATGGGACTGGGATATCATTGCAAGTACAGATGCTCAGGGATGGACAGGACTGGCAGCTTAATGTTCCAGGATACAAATGTGACAGGAAGGATAGAAAGGGAGGCAAGAGAGGAGGGGGAAGTGGCATTTTTGATAAGGAATAACATCACAGCTGTGCTGAGGGAGGATATTCCCAGAAATACATCCAAGTTATTTGGGTGGAACTGAGAAATAAGAAAGGGATGATCACATTATTGGGATTGTATTATAGACCCCCTAAAAGTCAGAGGGGAATTGAGAAACAAATTGTAAGGAGATCTCAGTTATCTGTAAGAATAATAGGGTGGTTATGGTAGGGGATTTTAACTTTTCAAACATAGACTGGGGCTACCATAGTGTTAAGGGTTTAGATGGAGAGGAATTTGTTAAGTGTGTACAAGACAATTTTCTGATTCAGTATGTGGATGTACCTACTAGAGAAGGTGCAAAGGTTGACCTAATCTTGGGAAATAAGGCAGGGCAGGTGACTGAGGTGTCAGTGGGGGAGCACTTTGGAGCCAGTAACCACAATTCTATTAGTTTTTAAATAGTGATGGAACAAGATAGACCAGATCTAAAAGTTGAAGTTCTAAATTGGAGAAAGGCCAATTTGATGGTATAAGGTAAGAACTTTCAAAAGCTGATTGGAGGCAGATGCTGAAAATGTGTTGCTGGAAAAGCGCAGCAGGTCAGGCAGCATCCAAAGAGCAGGAGAATCGACGTTTCGGGCATGAGCCCTTCTTCAGGATTGAGGAAAGTGTGTCCAGCAGGCTAAGATAAAAGGTAGGGAGGAGGGACTTGGGGGAGGGGCGTTGGAAATGCGATAGGTGGAAAGAGGTCAAGGTGAGGGTGATAGGCCGGAGTGGGGGTGGGCGCGGAGAGGTCAGGAAGAAGATTGCAGGTTAGGAAGGCGGTGCTGAGTTCGAGGGATTTGACTGAAACCAGGTGGGGGGAGGGGAAATGAGGAGACTGGAGAAATCCGAGTTCATCCCTTGTGGTTGTAGGGTTCCTAGGCGGAAGATGAGGCGCTCTTCCTCCAACCATCGTGTTGCTATGGTCTGGCGATGGAGGAGTCCAAGGACCTGCATGTCCTTGGTGGAGTGGGAGGGGGAGTTGAAGTGTTGAGCCACGGGGTGGTTGGGTTGGTTGGTCTGGGTGTCCCAGAGGTGTTCTCTGAAATGTTCTGCCCAAAACGTCGATTCTCCTGCTCCTTGGATGCTGCCTGATCTGCTGCGCTTTTCCAGCAATACATTTTCAGCTCCGATCTCCAGCATCTGCAGTCCTCACTTTCCCCTGGAGGCAGATGTTCGCAGGTAAAGAGATGCTGGAAAATGGGAAGCCTCAGAAAAGAGATATCAAGAGTCAAGAGAAAGTATATTCCTGTTCGAGTGAAAGGAAGGGCTGGTAGGTATAGCGAATGCTGGATGACTAAAGAAATTGAGGGTTTTGTTCAGAAAAAGAAGGAAGCATATGTAAGGTATAGACTGGATAGATCGAGTGAATCCTTAGAAGAATATAAAGGCAGTAGGAGTATACTTAAGAGGGAAATCAGAAGGGCAAAAAGAGGAGATAGTTTCGGCAAATAGAGTTGAGGAGATCCAAAGGGTTTTTACAAATACATTAGAGACAAAAGGGTAACTAGGGAGAGAATAGTGCCCCTCAAAGATCAGCAAGGCGGCCTTTGTGTAGAGCCGCAAGAGATGGGGCAGAAACTAAATGAATATTTTGCATCAGTATTTACTGTGGAAAAGGACATGAAAGATATAGAAAGTAGGGAAATAGATGGTGATATCTTGAAAACTGTCCATATTAGAGAGGAGGAAGTGTTGGATGTCTTGAGATGCATAAAGATGGATAAATCCCTAGGACCTGATTAGGTGTAACCTAGAACTCTGAGGGAAGCTAGGGAAATGATTGCTGGGCCTCTTACTGAGATATTTGTATCATTGATAGTCAAGGTGAGGTGCCGGAAGAATGGAGTTTTGCTAACGTGGTGCCACTGTTTAAGAAGGATGGTAAGGACAAGCCATGGAACTATAGACCAGTGAGCCTGACGTCGGTTGTGGGCAAATTGTTGAAGGGAATCCTGAGGGACAGGATGTACATGTGTTTGGAAAGGCAAGGACTAATTAGGGATAGTCAACATGGCTTTGTGCGTAGGAAATCATGTCTCACAATGTTGATTGTGTTTGTTGAAGAAGTAACAAAGAGGATTGATGAGGGCAGAGTGGTAGATGTGACCTATATGGACTTCAGTAAGGCGTTCAACAAGGCTCCCCTGGGAGACTGTTAGCAAGATTAGATCTCATGTAATACAGGGAGAACTAGACATTTGGATGCAGAACTCGCTCAAAGGTGGAAGGCAGAGGGAGGTGGTGGAGGGTTGTTTTTCAGACTGGAGGCCTGTGACCAGTGGAGTGCCACAAGGATCAGTGCTGGGTCCACTACTTTTCATCATTTATATAAATGATTTGGATGAGAGCCTTGGACGCTCCAGGGAAAACAGCCCCAGCCTGTTCAGCCTCTCCCTGTAACTCAGATCCTCCAACTCTGGCAACATCCTTGTAAATCTTTTCTGAACCCTTTCAAGTTTCACAACATCTTTCCGATAGGAAGGAGACCAGAATTGCATGCAATATTCCAACAGTGGCCTAACCAATATCCTGTACAGCTGCAACATGACCTCCCAACTCCTGTACTCAATACTCTGACCAATAAAAGAAAGCATACCAAATGTCTTCTTCACTATCCTATCTACCTGCGACTCCACTTTCAAGGAGCTATGAAGCTGCACTCCAAGATCTCTTTGTTGAGCAACACTTCCTAGGACCTTACCAATAAGTGTGTAAGTCCTGCTAAGGTATGCTTTCCCAAAATGTAGCACTTCACATTTACCTAAATTAAACTCCATCTGCCACTTCTCAGCCCATTGGCCCAACTGGCCAAGATCCTATTGTAATCTGAGGTAACCTTCTTCGCTGTCCACTACACCTCTGATTTTGGTGTGATCTGCAAACTTACTAACTGTACCTCTTACGCTCATATCCAAATCATTTATATAAATAACAAAAAGTAGTGGACCCAGCACAGATCCTTGTGGAACTCCACTGGTCACAAGCCTCCAGTCTGAAAAACAACCCTCCACCACCACCCTCTGTCTTCTACCTTTGAGCCAGTTCTGTATCAAAATGGCTCTATGACTCTCAGTGACTTTAACAATTGGTGTCATGTTGGCCCAGATAATCCATTTCAGATGTGAGCTAGGAGAAAGTGAGGACTGCAGATGCTGGAGATCAGAGCTGAAAATGTGTTGCTGGAAAAGCGCAGCAGGGCAGGCAGCAGGTCTTCAGGAAGGGCTCATGCCTGAAACATCGATTCTCCTGCTCCTTGGATGCTGCCTGACCTGCTGAGCTTTTCCAGCAACACATTTTCAGCTAAGGTGTGAGCTGCTCAGCTTGAGACTGTCTGTGTCATAATGGTCAGAATTTGGAGATGCCAGTGTTGGACTGGGGTGTACAAAGTTTAAAATCACACAACACCAGACTATAGTCCAACAGGTTTAATTGGAAGCACACTAGCTTTCGGAGCAACGCTCCTTCATCAGGTGATAGTGGAGGGCTCAATCCTAACACAGAATTTATAGCAAAGATTTACAGTGTGATGTAACTGAAATTATACATTGAAAAATTGATTGTCTGCTAAGCCTTTCAACTGTTAGAATACAGTGATAGTTTCACTTCTTTCATGTGTAAATCACGAAACCTTTTTTTTAAAAGTTGCATTCTCGGGTTAGCTGTTAACAATGGTGATAGCTAGACAATATGTTGAAGGTGTTGGCCCCCTGTGTTCTCTGTCTATGCCATGGCAGGCATAGGCAGCAGAGAAAAGTGGCTGAGCAGAGGCTGATAGCTAAGTTCAGTACCCATAGGGAGGGCCTCAACCAGGACCTTGGGTTCATGTCACATTACAGGTGACCACCATTGCACTATACACACACACAGATACTCCTACACACACACACATTCTCACACACACACAGGCACTCCTATATACACATACACACAGGCAATCCTATACACACGTACACACAGACGTGCACACAGACACCCACACACACCCTTACAGACACACACACTCCCACACTCACACATGCACCCCCTCACAGACTTAAGACACTCTGCACTCACTACACACACATACACTTTCTCACACTCACAACCCCCAACCCAGACAGACACACACACTCAGGCAGACAAAGACCTACATGCACACATATATTTTGTGAGGTGAATTTGTACTTGCAGGGTTACATTGTACTTCGCTCAAAAACTGCATACATTCATGTAGAATTCTGAGCTCAAAAACTGCATGAATTTATGTAAAACTCTGTTAGCTTACTTTTTAGATTAGAATCAATCTAAACATTATGGCATAGACAGAGAACACAGGGGGCCAATACCTTCAACATATTGTCTAGCTATCACCATTGTTAACAGCTAACCCGAGAATGCAACTTTTTAAAAAAAAGGTTTTGAGATTTACACATGAAAGAAGTGAAACTATCACTGTATTCTAACAGATGAAAGGCTAAACAGACAATCAATTTTTCAATGTATAATTTCAGATACATCACACTGTAAATTTTTACTATAAATTCTGTGTTAGGATTGAGCCCTCCACTATCACCTGATGAAGGAGCGTTGCTCCAAAAGCTAGTGTGCTTCCAATTAAACCTGTTGGACTATAACCTGGTGCTGTGTGATTTTTAATAATGGTCAGACTGATTCTAATCTAAAAAAATGGATTTACAGAATCTTACAAGGATTCATGCAGTAATTGAGCAAAGTAAAATGTAATTCTGCAAGTACAATTTCACCCCACAAATGTAGATGTATATGTGTGCGTGTGTGAGTGAGAGAGAGAGAAAGAGAGAGAGAGAGAAAGAGAGAGTGTGTGTGTATGGTAGGGGGAAAGTAGGAGTGGTTATGAGTGTCTGTGCGAGAGTGTGTGTTTGTGTGTATGTAAAGGGGTATAAATCTGTGAGAGGGTGTGTGTGAGCATATGAGAAAGGGTCTGCATGAGTGTATGGGTCTGTAGGAGAGTGTGTGTATAATTGCCTGCCTGTAGGAGTGTGTGTGTGTGGAGGAGAGCGTCTGTGTGTCTGTGTCTATCTGTGTGTGTGCACCTGTCTATATGTGTGCGTCAGTATGTGTGCGTGTGTGTCTATAGTGTAATGGGGTCCCCTGTAGTGTGACATGAACCCAAGGTCCAGGTGAAGGCCCACCTCCTTGGGTACTGAACTTGGTTATCAGCCTCTGCTTGGCAACATTTCATTGTTGCTTGTCCCAAAGTCCACCTTGGAGGATGGTCACCCGAAGGTCCAAGGTTGAATGTCCTGGACCGCTAAAATGTTCTCTGACTGGGAGGGAACACTCCTGTCTGTTGATTGTTGTGCGGTGTCCAATCATCCATTTCCATAGCGTCTGCTTGGTCTTGCCAATGTACCATGCTTCAGGGCACCCTTGCCTGCAGCGTATGAGATAGACAACGTTGGCTGAGTCGCAGGGCAGCTCACACCTTCAATGCATTATCTGGGATGTCATGACACCAATTGTTAAAATTCACTTGAGAATGTAACTTTTAAATGTTCTGCGATTTACACATGAAAGAAGTGAAACCAACATGGTCATTCTAAAAGATAAGAGATTTAGCAAACAATCCAGGTCTTTTTCAATATATAATTTCAGTTACATCACACTGTAAACTTTTGCTATAAATTCTGTGTTTTATGATCTTATACTCCTCAACTACCTAATGAAGGAGCAGCACTCCGAAAACTAGTGCTTCGAAATAAACCTGTTGGACTACAACCTGGAGTTGTGTGATTTTTAACTTTGCTTTCTTGATGTAGACATGGATTGATTAACTGCCTGAAGTACCGGTTGATGGCAGACATTGCTAGAATCACATTCTGGATTAGTGGTGCTGGAAGAGCACAACAGTTCAGGCAGCATCCAAGGAGCTTCAAAATCGACGTTTCAGGCAAAAGCCCTTAATCAGGAATAAAGGCAGTGAGCCTGAAGCATGGAGAGATAAGCTAGAGGAGGGTGGGGGAGGGGAGAGAGTAGCATAGAGTACAATGGGTGAGTGGGGGAGGGGATGAAGGTGATAGGTCAAGAAGGAGAGGGTGGAGTGGATAGGTGGAAAAGGAGATAGGCAGGTAGGACAAGTCCACTTCAACAGTTTCCTCATTTCCCCTTCCCCCACCTCACCCTAGTTCCAAACTTCCAGCTCAGCACTGTCCCCATGACTTGTCCAGACTTGTCCTACCTGCCTATCTCCTTTTCCACCTATCCACTCCACCCTCTCCTTCTTGACCTATCACCTTCATCCCCTCCCCCACTCACCTATTGTACTCTAAGCTACTTTCTCCCCACTTCCACCCTCCTCTAGCTTATCTCTCAACACTTCAGGCTCACTGCCTTTATTCCTGATGAAGGGCTTTTGCCCGAAACGTCGATTTCGAAGCTCCTTGGATGCTGCCTGAACTGCTGTGCTCTTCCAGCACCATTAATCCAGAATCTGGTTTCCAGCATCTGCAGTCATTGTTTTTACCTCATTGTTAGAATCTCAGTCAGGAGAAGCAGCATGCAGAACCCATACTTGGAAACAAATCAATACTGTTTACTGGCCCTCGACTCATCAAATTCTGTAAATTACAATCTATATCCATTCAGCATGACCGCTGAATTTGGTGTACATCCCTCCAAACCCTTCCTATTCATATACCCATCAGATGCCTTTTAAGTGCTGAAATTGTAACAGCCTCCACCACTTCCTCCAGCAGCTCATTCCACACATGCACCACCCTCTATGTGAAAAGAGTTAGTGTGCGGCCACAGGGCAATGGGGTTATTTAATGTGTGTGCCCTGGAGATGTTCTCTGAAATGTTCCACAAGTTGGCGTCCTGTCTCCCCAGTGCAGAGGAGACCACATCGACAGTAATGGACACAATAGATGAGGTGAAAGTGAGGACTGCAGATACTGGAGATTGGAGTAGAGAGTGTGGTGTTGGAAAAGCACAGTAGGTCGGGCAGCATCCAAGGAGCAGGAGAATCGATGTTTGGGCTTCCTGATGAAGGGCTTTGGCCCAAAAAGTCGACTCTCTTGCTCCTCGGATACTGCCTGACCTGCTGTGCTTTTCCAGCACCACACTCTTGAAGGAGATGAGATGTTTGGAATTGCAGGAAAATCTCTGCCGGATGTGGAAAAATCCTTTGGGGCCTTGGACGGAGGTGAGGGGGGAGGTATGGGCGCAGGTTTTACACTTCCAGCAGTGGCAGGGCAAGGTACTGGGAGCAGAGGATGGGACCTTATGAAGGAGTCATGAAGGGAATGGCCTCTTTCGAATGCTAATAGGGCTGGGATGGGAAATATATCCTGGTGGTGGAGTCTGACTGTAGGTGATGGAAATGGCAGAGGATGATGCATTCTATTCCAGAGGTTGGTGGAGTGAAAGGTGAGGACCCGGGGGGCTCTGTCCATGTTGCGGTTGGAGGGGTGGAGTTCGAGGGCGGATGTGCGGAAAGTGAAGGAGATGCGCTGGAGGGTGTTGGCCATGTGGGATGAGACTCCTTGAAGAAGGAGGTAAAAACATTGACTGCAGATGCTGGAAACCAAATTCTGGATTAGTGGTGCTGGAAGAGCACAGCAGTTCAGGCAGCATCCAAAAAGCTCCAAAATCGACATTTCGGGCAAAAGCCCTCCATCAGGAATAAAGGCAGTGAGCCTGAAGCGTGGAGAGATAAGCTAGAGGAGGGTGGGGGCGGGGAGAAAGTAGCATAGAGAACAATGGGTGAGTGAGTGGGGGAGGGGATGAAGGTGATAGGTCAAGGAGTAGTGGGTGGAGTGGATAGGTGGAAAAGAAGATAGGCAGGTAGGACAAGTCCGGGCAAGTCAAGGGGACAGTTACTGAGCTGGAAGTTTAGAACTAGGGTGAGGTGGGGGAAGGGGAAATGAGAAAACTGTTGAAGTCCACACTGATGCCCTGGGGTTGAAGTGTTCCGAGGCGGAAGATGAGGCGTTCTTCCTCCAGGCGTCTGGTGGTGAGGGAGCAGTGGTGAAGGAGGCCCAGGACCTCCATGTCCTCGGCAGAGTGGGAGGGGGAGTTGAAATGTTGGGCCACGGGGCGGTGTGGTTGATTGGTGCGGGTGTTCCGGAGATGTTCCCTAAAGCGCTCTGCTAGGAGGCGCCCAGTCTCCTCAATGTAGAGGAGACCGCATCGGGAGCAACGGATACAATAAATGATATTAGTGGATGTGCAAGTAAAACTTTGATGGATGTGGAAGGCTCCTTTAGGGCCTTGGATAGAGGTGAGGGAGGAGGTGTGGGCGCAGGTTTTACACTTCCTGCGGTGGCAGGGGAAAGTGCCAGGATTGGAGGGTGGGTTGTTTGGGGGCGTGGACCTGACCAGGTAGTCGCGGAGGGAACGGTCTTTGCGGAAGGCGGAAAGGGGTGGGGAGGGAAATATATCCCTGGCAGTGGGGTCTGTTTGGAGGTGGCGGAAATGTCGGTGGATGATTTGGTTTATGCGAAGGTTGGTAGGGTGGAAGGTGAGCACCAGGGGCGTTCTGTCCTTGTTACGGTTGAAGGGGTGGGGTCTGAGGGCGGAGGTGCGGGATGTGGATGAGATACGTTGGAGGGCATCTTTAACCACGTGAGAAGGGAAATTGCGGTCTCTAAAGAAGGAGGCCGTCTGGTGTGTTCTGTGGTGGAACTGGTCCTCCTGGGAGCAGATACGGCGGAGGCGGAGGAATTGGAAATACGGGATGGCATTTTTGCAAGAGGTAGGGTGGGAAGAGGTGTAATCCAGGTAGCTGTGGGAGTCGGTGGATTTGTAACAAAATGTCAGTGTCAAATCGGTCATCATTAATGGAGATGGAGAGGTCCAGGAAGGGGAGGAAGGTGTCAGAGATGGTCCAGGTAAATTTAAGGTCAGGGTGGAATGTGTTGGTGAAGTTGATGAATTGCTCAACCTCCTCGCGGGAGCACGAGGTGGCGCCAATGCAGTCATCAATGTAACGGAGGAAGAGGTGGGGAGTGGTGCCGGTGTAATTACGGAAGATCAACTGCTCTACATAGCCAACAAAGAGACAGGCATAGCTGGGGCCCATACGTGTGCCCATGGCTACCCCTTTGGTCTGGAGGAAGTGGGAGGATTCAAAGGAGAAATTGTTAAGGGTGAGGACCAGTTCGGCCAAACGAATGAGAGTGTCGGTGGAAGGGTACTGTTGGGAACGTCTGGAGAGGAAAAAACGGAGGGCTTGGAGGCCCTGGTCATGGCGGATGAAGGTGTAGAGGGATTGGATATCCATGGTGAAGATGAGGCATTGGGGGCCAGGGAAACGGAAGTCTTGGAGGAGGTGGAGGGCATGGGTGGTGTCTCGAATGTATGTGGGGAGTTCCTGGACTAGGGGGGATAGGACAGTGTCGAGGTAGGTGGAGATGAGTTCAGTGGGGCAGGAGCATGCTGAGACAATGGGTCAGCCAGGGTGGTCAGGCTTGTGGATCTTGGGAAGGAGGTAGAACCGGGCTGTGCGGTGTTCCCGGACTATGAGGTTGGAAGCTGGGGTGGGAGATCTCCTGAGGTGATGAGGTTCTGTATGGTCTGGGAGATGATGGTTTGGTGATGGGGGGGTGGGGTCATGGTTGAGGGGGCAGTAGGAAGAGGTGTCCTCGAGTTGACGTTTGGCTTCAGCGGTGCAGAGGTCAGTGCGCCAGACTACCACTGCGCCCCCTTTATCCGCTGGCTTGATGGTGAGGTTGGGATTGGAGCAGAGGGATTGGAGGGCTGCGCGTTGTGATGGTGAGAGGTTGGAGTGGGGGAGGGAGGTAGACAGGTTGAGGCGGTTAATGTCCCGGCGGCAGTTGGAAATGAAGAGGTCGAGGGCAGGTAATAGGCCAGAACAGGGTGTCCAGGTGGATGCAGTGTGTTGGAGGTGGGCGAAGGGGTCCTCGGAAGGTGGGCGGGAGTCCTGATTGTGAAAGTAAGCTCGGAGGCGGAGGCGACGGAAGAATTGTTCAACATCACGGCGTGTATTAAATTCATTGATGCGTGGACGGAGGGTGATGAAGGTGAGTCCTTTGCTGAGGACTGATCGTTCGTCCTCAGTGAGGGGGAGGTCTGGGGGGATGGTGAAAACTTGGCAGGGCCGGGAGCTGGGATCTGGTGTGGGTGCAGAGGTGGGAGTGGGGGCGGAACCTGTAACTGGAGTGGGTGTGATGGTGGGGGGAAGGAGTCCTTCTGGGATATTCTTGAGTGGCATTGCTCTTCTTGGGAGCAGATGGTGGAGGGAGTAAGGGATTGCATTTTTACAGTAGTGGGGGTGGGAGGAGGTGTAGTCCAGGTAGCTGTGGGAGTCAGTGGGTTTGACATAGATTCTGGATTAGTGCTGCTGGAAAAGCACAGCAGTTCAGGCAGCATCTGAGGAGCAGTAAAATCGACGTTTCTGGCAAAAGCCCTTCATCAGGAATACAGGCAGAGTGCCTGAAGGATGGAGAGATAAATGAGAGGAGGGTGGTGGAGAGATAAATGAGAGGAGGGTCCCGTATTGAGTTGCTCACTGGAAATGGAGATGGAGAGGTCCAGGAAGGGGA
Organism: Chiloscyllium punctatum; assembly: GCF_047496795.1. Taxonomy (NCBI): domain Eukaryota; kingdom Metazoa; phylum Chordata; class Chondrichthyes; order Orectolobiformes; family Hemiscylliidae; genus Chiloscyllium; species Chiloscyllium punctatum. Next base: position 7,455,350 of record NC_092741.1, read on the forward strand.
GGGAGGTGTTCGGGATGGTTCAGGTGAACTTGAGGTTGGGGCAAAAGGTGTTTGTGAAGTTGATGAATTGTTCAACCTCCTCATGGGAGCACGAAGTGGCACTGATACAGTTATTGATGTAGCAGAGGAACAGGTGGGGAATGGTGCCGGTGTAACTGTGGAAGATGGACTGTTCCACTGACCTACAAAGAAATGGGCACAGCTGGGACCCATTTGGGTGCCCATGTCCAACCCTTTGGTCTGAAGGAAGTGAGAGAATTCGAAGGAGAAATCTTTGAGGGTGAGGACAGTTCAGCCAATCAGTTGAGTGTACTAGTTGGATCGGCAGGAGAGGAAGAACCAGAAGGCTTGGAGTCATTCGTCATGGCAGATGAATGCGTATAGAGACTGGATGTCCGTGGTGAAGATGAGGCATTGGGGGCTGGGGAACCAAACGTCGTGGAGGAGTTGGAGGGCATGGGTGGTGTCCCAAATATACGAGGGGAGATCCTGGACCAAGGGGGACAAGGACGGTGTTAAGGTAAGAGCAGATACTTTTGATGGGGGCAGGAGCAGGCGGAGACGATGGGTCGATCGGGGTAGTCAGGTTTGTGAATTTTGGGTAGGAGGTAGAACTGGGCAGTGGGTTTCTGGGACTATGAGTTTGGAGGCTGTGGGTGGGAGATTCCCTGTGGTGATGAGGTTGTGGATGGTCTGGGAGATGATGGTTTGGTGATGGGAGGTGAGGTCATGGTCAAGGGTACAGTAAGAGGAGATGTCTGTGATCAGGAAAGCATACTGTGATAATACTATAAAAATTGAAATTAGTGCTATATGGATATAACAAAGCTAAATGAGGAGTTAGAAAGCACAGTGTACAAAGCTATAACTGTTCGGCCAGTGAAGAATGAGGCCTGGGCTTGGCATTAAGATGTCATAATCCAGAGGAAGAAATACAAAGTGAATCTCACTAAGACATCGATTAAACTACAGCTTTTCGCTCATATATTATGTTCCCACCTTCCAATACGTATACAGAATTGACATAGTGAATTGATTAAAATCCTTCTCTTCACTGTCGATTTTTCGAAAGGTGCGAGGGAGGAGTGGAGGACTGCTGAGCAGGTGAGTAAAACTGTTTTAAATACTTACCCTCAGGTGTTGGGGCCTTCATTTGTCGAGAGGTGCTAGGAAAGAGCGGAGGACTGCTGGGAAGGTGAGTAAAAAACAATTTTTTTGAATAAAGCGGCGAGGAGAGAGGGCGGGGAGAAAGGAGGGCTGCCAGGAAGGTTTTAAGTGCGTGAGATCTAAGGTTGTTGAGGAAGGTTTGTCTCCTGAGTCAGGACGGGGGGAAGTTAGGAACAGCAAGGGTGCAGCCACCTCATTGGGGGTTTTCTACAGATCCCCCCCAATAGCAGTAGAGAGATTGAAGAACTCGTAGACCGGCAGATTTAGGAAAAATGCAGATGTAGCAGGGTTGTTGGTATGGGTGACTTCAACTTTCCCAATATTGACTGGAATCTCCTTAGTGCAGAAGGTTTGGATGGAGCTGTTTTTGTCAGGTGTGTTCAGAAGGGTTTCCTTACTCAGTACGTAGACAGACCGACAAAGGGAGAGGCCATTTTGGATTTGGTGCTCGGCAATGAACCAGGACAGGTGTCAGATCTTGTGTTGGGAGAACACTTTGGGGACAGTGACCACAACTGCCTCACATTTAGCATAGCCTTGGAGAGGGAAAGAAGCAGTTACCAAGGGAAGATATCTAATTGGGGAAAAAGGAAATTATGACGATATCAGACAGGAGTTGGGAAGTAGAGATTTGGAGCAATTGCTCCACAGAAAGGGCACAGCAAACATGTGGAGACTATTTAAGGAGCAGTTGTTGCGAGTGTTGCACAAATTTGTTCCTCAGAGACAGGTAAGAAGGGGTAAGATTAAGGAACCTTGGATGACGAGAACAGACGAGCTTCTCATCAAAAGGAAGAAGGCAGCTTACGTAAGGTGGAGGAAGCAAGGATCTAGCACAGGTTTAGAGGATTACAGGCTTGCTAGAAAAGAGCTCAGAAATGGACTGAGGAGAGCCAGGAGGGGACACGAGAAAGGCTTGGCAAGAAGGATTAGGGAGAACACAAAGGTATTTTAGTCATATGTGAGGAATAAGAGAATGATCAGGGAGAAGGTAGGGCCGATCAGGGATAGCGGAGGGAACTTGCACATGGAGTCTGAGCAGATAGGGGGAAGACTTAATTGAGTTTTTTGCTTCAGTTTTCACTAAGGAAAGGGACCTTGTTGTGAATGAGAACTTTGAGGAACTGGGATACAGGCTTGAACAGATCGAGATTGATGAAGTTGATGTGCTGGAAATTTTGGAGGAGAAAGTGAGGACTGCAGATGCTGGAGATCAGAGCTGAAAATGGGTTGCTGGAAAAGCGCAGCAGGTCAGACAGCATCCAAGGAACAGGAAAATCGGGATGAAGAAAGTGTGTCCAGCAGGCTAAGATAAAAGGTAGGGAGGAGTGACTTGGGGGAGGGGCATTGGAAATGCGATAGGTGGAGGCCAGAGTGGGGTGGGGGCAGAGAGGTCAGGAAGAAGATTGCAGGTTAGGAAGGCAGTGCTGAGTTCGAGGGATTTGACTGAGACACGGTGGGGGGAGGGGAAATGAGGAAACTGGAGAAATCTGAGTTCATCCCTTGTGGTTGGAGGGTTCCTAGGTGGAAGATGAGGCGCTCTTCCTCCAACCGTCGTGTTGTTATGGTCTGACAATGGAGGAGTCCAAGGACCTGCATGTCGGTGGAGGAAGTCCTCGTCTTCTGCCTAGGAACCCTCCAACCACAAGGGATGAACTCAGGTTTCTCCAGTTTCCTCATTTCCCCTCCCCCCACCTTGTCTCAGTCAAATCCCTCGAACTCAGCACCGCCTTCCTAACCTGCAATCTTCTTCCTGACCTCTCCGCCCCCACCCCACTCTGGCCTTTCACCCTCACCTTGACCTCCTTCCACCTATCGCATTTCCAACGCCTCTCCCCCAAGTCCTTCCTCCCTACCTTTTATCTTAGCTTGCTAGACACACTTTCCTCATTCCTGAAGAAGGGCTTATGCCCGAAACGTCGATTCTCCTGTTCCTTGGATGCTGCCTGACCTGCTGCGCTTTTCCAGCAACTCATTTTCAGTGCTGGAAATTTTGGCAAACATTAAGATTGATCAGTCCCCAGGGCCAGAGCAGATTTATCCTAGGCTGCTCTGTGAAGCAAGAAAGGAGGTTGCTAAGCTGCTGGCGAAGATCTTTGCCTCCTCACTCTCCACTCGGGTCACACCAGAGGATTGCAAGGAGGCAAATGTTGTTCCCCTTTTCAAGAAGGGTAATAGGGAAATCCCTGACAATTACAGACCAGTCAGTCTTACATCTGTGGTCAGCAAAGTGTTGGAAAGAATTCTGAGGGATAGGATTTATGGCTATTTGGAAAAGCATAGTGTGATTAAAAGCAGTCAGCATGGCTTTGTGAGGTAAAACAAGGACTGCAGATGCTGGAAACCAGAGTCTAGATTAGAGTGGTGCTGGAAAAGCACAGCAGGTCAGGCAGCATCCGAGGAGCAGGAAAATCGACGTTTCGGGCAAAATCCCTTCATCAGGAATATAGGCAGAGTGCCTGTCGAGTGGAGAGATAAATGAGACGGGGCTGGGGGGTGGGGAGAAAGTAGCATAGAGTACAATAGGTGAATGGGGGGTCGGGATGGAGGTGATAGGTCAGAGACGAGGGTCGGGGAAGGTAGCAAAGAGTACAATGGATGAATGGGGGGGGGGAATGAAAGTGATAGAGAGAGAGGAGGGTGGAGTGATAGGTGGAAAAGAAGATAGGCAGGTAGGACAGGTCAAGAGGGCAGTGCTGAGCTGGAAGGTTGGAACTGGGGTGAGGTTGGGGAAGGGGAAATGAGGAAACTGGTGAAGTCCACATTGATGCCCTGGGGTTGAAGTATACCGAGGCGGAAGATGAGGCGTTCTTCCTCCAGGCGTTGGGTGGTGAGTGAGCGTTGATGGAGGAGGCCCAGGACCTGCATGTCGTCAGCAGAGTGGGAGGGGGAGTTGAAATATTGGGCCACAGGGCAGTGGGGTTGATTGGTGTGGGTGTCCCGGAGATGTTCCCTAAAGTGCTCTGTGAGGAGGCGTCCAGTCTCCCCAATGTAGAGGAGACTGCCTCAGGAGCAACGGATACAATAAATGATATTGGTGGATGGGCAGATAAAACTTTGAGGATGTCGAAGGCTCCTCTGGGGCCTTGGATGGTGATGATGAAGGAGGTGTGGGCGCAGATTTTGCAATTCCTGCGGTGGCAGGGGAAGGTGCCAGGAAGGGAGGGTGGGTTGTTGCGGGGCATGGACCTGACCAGGTAGTCACAAAGGGAACGGTCTTTGCGGAAGGCGGAATGAGGTGGGGATTTGTGAGGGGCTAACAATCCTTAGATAAGCACATGGATGATGATGGATAGTGTAGGGGGACAAGCTGAGAGCAGTTCACAGGCTTTGACGAAGTCCATATACACCACATCCCCTGCTCGACCTTCGTCGACCTGTCTTGTCACCTCCTCGAAGAACTCAATAAGATTAGTGAGGCATGACTTGCCCCTCACAAAGCCAAGGGACTTCAGCAAGGCACTTGATAAGGTTCCCCATGGTAGGCTTATTCATAAGGTCAGGAGGTATGGGAAACAGGGAGATTCGGCTGTCTGGATTCAGAATTGCCTGGCTGACAGAAGGCAGAGAGTAGTTGTAGATGAAAAGTATTCTGCCTGGAGGTCAGTGTTGAGTGGGGTCCTGCAGGGCTCTGTTCTTGGGGCCTCTGCTTTTTGTAGTTTTTATAAATGACTTGGATGAGGAGGTTGAGGGGTGGGCTAGTAAATTTGCAGATGACCAACGGTGGGAGGTGCTGTTGATAGTATCATAGAACATTGAATAATACAGCTCAGAACAGGCCCTTCGGCCCTCGATGTTGCGCTGACCTGTGAACTATTCTCAGCTCATCCCCCTACCCTATTCCAAAATCATCCACGTGCTTACCTAAGGATTGTTTAAATCTCCCTAATGTGGCTGAGTTGTCTACATTAGCAGGTAGGGCATTCCACACCCTCACCACTCTCTGAGTAAAGAACCTGCCTCTGACATCTGTCTTAAATCTATCACCCCTCGATTTGTAATTATGCCCCCTCGTACATGCTGATGTCATCATCCTAGGAAAAAGATTTTCACTGTCTACCCTATCTAATCCTCTGATCATCTTGCATGTCTCTATCAAATCCCCTCTTCGCCTTCTTCTTGCCAATGAGAAGAGGTTCAAGTCTCTCAGCCTTTCCTCTTAAGACCTTCCCTCCAGACCAGTCAACATCCTGGTAAATTTCCTCTGCATCTTTTCCAATGCTTCCACATCCTTCCCAGAATATGGGGACCAGAACTGTACACAATATTTCAAGTGTGGCCACACCCTAATCATCAGCGTTTTGTATAGTTGCAGCATGATATTGCGGCTCTGGAACTCAATCCCTCTACGAATGAAACCTAACACACCATTTGCCTTCTTAACAGCACTATCACCCTGGGTGGCAACTTTCAGGGATCTACGTACATGGGACTCCAAGATCCCTCTGCACATCCACACTACCAAGAATCTTTCCATCGACTCAGTACTCTGCCTTACTGTTATTCTTCCCAAAGTGCATCACCTCACATTTAGCTGCATTGAACTCTATTTGCCACCTCTCAGTCCAATTCTGCAGTTTATCCAAGTCCCCCTGCAACCTGTAACATTCTTCCACACTGACCACTACTCCACCGTGAAAATTTACAATCCATCCACCTATGCCGGCGTCTAAGTCATTTATAAACAGCAGTGGTCCCAAAACAGATCCTTGTGGCAAACTACTTGTAAACGGACTAGTATTTTCCATCAACCACCACTCGCTGCCTTCTTTCAGAAAGCCAGTTTCTAAACCAAACTGCTAAATCACCCTCAATTCCATGCATTTTCTCCAACAGCCTACCATGTGGACCTTATCAAAGGCTTTACAGAAGTCCATGGATACCACGACGGTTGGAGGAAGAGCGCCTCATCTTCCGCCTAGGAACCCTCCAACCACAAGGGATGAACTCAGATTTCTCCAGTTTCCTCATTTCCCCTCCCCCCACCTTGTCTCAGTCAAATCCCTCAAACTCAGCACCACCTTCCTAACCTGGAATCTTCTTCCTGACCTCTCCGCCCCCACCCCCACTATGGCCTATCACCCTCGCCTTGACCTCCTTCCACCTATCACATTTCCAACGCCCCTCCCCCAAGACCCTCCTCGCTACCTTTTAGCCTGCTGGACACACTTTCCTCATTCCTGAAGAAGGGCTCATGCCCAAAACGTCGATTCTCCTGCTCCTTGGATGCTGGCTGACCTGCTGTGCTTTTCCAGCAACACATTTTCAGCTCTGATCTCCAGCATCTGCAGTCCTCACTTTCTCCTCCATGTATACCACATCAACTGCCCTACCCTCATCTACATACTTGGTCACCTTCTCAAAAAACTCAATGTGGGACATGACCTGCCCTTGATGAAAGCATGTTGACTATCTGAAATCAAATTGTTGTTTGCACGATGATTATAAATCTTATCTCTTAGAATCCTTTCCAAAACCTTTCCTACAACAGAAGTAAGGCTCACTGGTCTATAATTACCTGGGTCGTCTCTACTGCCCTTCTTGAACAAGAGCACAACATTTGCAATCCTCCAGTCCTCTGGTATCAAACCTGTGGACAATGATGACTCAAATATCAAAGCCAAAGGCTCTGCTATCTCCTCCCTAGCTTCCCAGAGAATCCTCGGATAAATCCCGGCCTTGTCTACTTTCACTCCTTCTAGAATTAATAACACCTGTTCATAACTAACCTCTATCCTTTCTAGTCTAATATCTCGTAACTCATTCTTCTCCTCTACAATATTCTCCTTTTCCTGAGTGAAAACTGATGAGAAATGTTCATTTAGCACCTCTCCACTCTCCACAGGGTCCACACTCAACTTCCCACTTCTGTCTTTGACTGGCCCTATTCCTACCCTAATCATCCTTTTATTCCTCACATACCTATAGAAAGCTTTAGGGTTCTCCTTTACTCTATTTGCCAAAGACTGCTTTTGTCCTCTCTTTGCTCTTCTTAACTCTCTCTTTAAATCCTTCCTAGCTGATCTGTAACTTTCCATCGCCTCATCTGAACCATTTTCCCTCATCAACATATAAGCCTCCTTCTTCTTCATAACAAGAGATGCAATTTCTGTTGTGAACCACAGTTGCCTTACATTATCACTTCCTCCCTGCCTGACAGGGACATACCTATCAAGGACAGATAATATCTGTTCCTTAAACCAGCTCCACATTCCCATTGTCCCCATCCCCTGCATTTTGCTACCCCATTCTATGCATTCTAATTCTTGCCTAATCATATTGTAATTGGCCTTGCCCCATCTTTAACTTTTGACCTGTGGCATGTACCTATCCCTTTCCGTCACTAAACTAAACATAACTGAATTATGGTCATCTCCACAAAGTGCTCTCCTACAACTAAATCAAACGCCTGGCCTGGTTCATTACCAAGCACAAGATCCTGTGTGGCCTCCCCTCTTGTCCGCCCTTTGACATACTGTGTTAGGAAACCCTCCTGTAGACATTGGACAAAACTGATCCATCTGACGTACTAGAGTTGTAGCATTTCCAAGGACTATTGCAGGCTGCAGCGCGACATAGACAGAGCTGGGATAAGAAATGGCAGATGGAGTTCAACCTGGATAAATGTGAAATGATGCATTTTGGAAGGTCGAACTTGAATGCTGAATATAGGATTAAAGACAGGATTCTTGGCAGTGCGGAGAAACAGAAGGATATTGGCATTTAAGTACATAGATCCCTCAAAGTTGCCACCCAAGTGGATAGGGCTGTTACGAAAACATGTGATGCTTTGGCTTTTATTAACAGTGGGATCAAGTTTAAGACTCGTGAGTTTTTGCTGCAGCTCTACAAGTCCCTGGTGAGACCATACTTGGAATATTGTGTCCAGTTCTGGTCGCCCTACTGTAGGAAGGATACAGAGGCTTTGGAGAGGGTGCAAAGAAGGTTTACCAGGATGCTGCCTGGACTGGAGGGCTTGCCTTATGAAGAAAGGTTGAATAAGCTCGGAGCTTTCTCTCTGGAGAGAAGGAGGAAGAGAGGTGACCTGACAGAGATATACAAGGTAATGAGAGGCATAGATAGAGTTAATAGCCAGAGATCTTTCCCAGGGCAGGATTGACTGGCACGAGGGGTCATAGGAGAATGGTGCAGAGGGGACGTCAGACGAAGGTTCTTTACGCAGAGAGTTGTGAATGCATGGAATGCGTTGCCAGTGGTGGTGATGGAAGCAGAGTCATTAGGGACATTTAAGCAACTGCTGGACGTGCACAAGGACAGCAGTGAATTGAGGGATGTGTAGGTTAAGTTATTTTATTTTACATTAGGACTAATGCTCGGCACAACATCATGGGCCAAAGGGCCTGTTCTATGCTGTACTTTTGTATATGTTCACTGTCATATCCTTTTCCAGCCTTGCTCCAACATCTCTCAAAAGAAGTCCTCAAAACATGCAAACTGCACTTTCTACGATTTTATTTTGAGCTCTTTATTCCCCAAACTCTACCAGTATCTTTGAGCAGGGAGGAGAAAGTGAGGTCTGCAGATGCTGGAGACCAGAGTTGAAAAATGTGGTGCTGGAGAAACACATCAGACCAGGCAGCATCCGAGGAGCAGGAGAATCGACATTTCGGGCATAAACCCTTCTTCAGGAATCTGAACTCATTCCTGAAAAAGGGCTTATGCCCGAAATGTCGATTCTCCTGCTCCTCGGATGCTGCCTGGCCTGCTGTGCTTTTCCAGCACCACATTTTTCAACAGTATCTTCTAGCAGCCAAGAACTGAATCCCAACCGCCCCCCCAACTTTTAGCTGTGTTCACTCGACTTTAGTTTTCTTTAATTTTTCTCCCTCTTCCTTATAAAGGTTCATTAGCAATGGATTCTGAACATGGGCAGCCTCATATAAGTGTGAGTTAAAGAGATTACACAACACAAGTCATTCAGCGATGCCAACTGACAATTCTGAGCCAGTATCAGGCTGTAGCAGACTTTGGCCGAATCATGTGACAATGTCTGGACAGAATAAGTTCATTTCGCCAGATGGTAAAAACAAGGACTGCAGATGCTGGAAACCAGAGTCTAGATTAGAGTGGTGCTGGAAAAGCACAGCAGGTCAGGCAGCATCCGAGGAGCAGGAAAATCGACAATAGACAATAAGTACAGGAGTAGGCCATTCTGTCCTTCGAGCCAGCACCACCCTTCATTATGATCATGGCGAATCGTCCTCAATCAGTATCCTGTTCCTGCCTTATCCCCATAAACCTTGATTCCACTATCCTTGAGAGCTCTATCCAACTCTTTCTTGAAAGTATCCAGAGACTTGGACTCCACTGCCTTCTGGGGCAGAACATTCGACACACCCACCACTCTCTGGGTGAAGAAGTTTCTCCTCAACTCTGTTCTAAATGGCCTAACCCTTATTTTTAAACTGTGTCCTCTGGTTCGGGACTCACCCATCAGCGGAAACATGCTTCAGAGTGTCCAATCCTTTAATAATCTTATACTTCTCAATCAGATCCCCTCTCAGCCTTCTAAACCCAAGGATATACAAGCCCAGTTGCTCCAATCTTTCAACGTAAGATAGTCCCGCCATTCCGGGAATTGACCTCGTGAACCTTCACTGTCCTCCCTCAATAGCCAGAATGTCTTTCCTCAAATTTGGAGAGCAAAACTGTGCACAATATTCCAGGTGCGGTCTCACCAGGACCCTGTACAGCTGCAGAAGGACCTCTTTGCTCCTATAGTCAATCCCTCTTGTTATGAAGGCCAGCATGCTATTAGCTTTCGTCACTGCCTGCTGTACCTGCATGCTTGCTTTCATTGACTGATGTACAAGAACACCTAGATCTCCTTGTACCGCCCCTTTACCGAACTTGACTCCATTTAGGTAGTAATCTGCCTTCCTGTTCTTGCCACCAAAGTGGATAACCACACATTTATCCACATTAAACTGCATCTGCCATGCATCTGTCCACTCACCTAGCCTGTCCAGGTCACCCTGTAATCTCCTAACATCCTCCTCACATTTCACCCTGCCACCCAGCTTTATATCATCAGCAAATTTGGTAATATTACTTTTAATACCATCATCTATGTCATTAATGTATATTGTAAAAAGCTGCGATCCCAGCACTGATCGCTGTGGTACCCCACTGGTCACCGCCTGCCATTCTGAAATGGAGCCATTTATCACTCCTCTTTGTTTCCTGTCAGCCAACCAATTTTCAATCCAAGTCAGTATTTTGCCCCCAATACCATGCACCCTAATTTTGCTCACTAACCTCCTATGTGGGACTTTATCAAAGGCTTTCTGAAAGTCCAGGTACACTACATCCACTGGATCTCCCTTGTCCACCTTCAGAGTTACATCCTCAAAAAATTCCACAAGATTCGTCAAGCATGATTTCCCTTTCATAAATCCATGCTGACTCTGACCTATCCTGTTACTGCTATCCAGATGTGTCGTAATTTCATCCTTCATAATTGACTCCAGCATCTTTCCCACCACTGAGGTCAGACTAACTGGTCTATAATTCCCTGCTTTCTCTCTCCCTCCTTTCTTAAAAAGTGGGACAACATTAGCCACCCTCCAATCTGCAGGAACTGATCCTGAATCTATAGAACATTGGAAAATTATCACCAATGCCTCCACGATTTCTCGAACCATCTCCTTCAGTACCCTGTGGTGTAGACTACCAGGTCCCGGGGACTCATCAGCCTTCAGACCTAACAGTCTCTCCAACACCATTTCTTGGCAAATATAAATTCCCTTCAGTTCAGTTCCTTCAGCCACTATTACCTCTGGGAAATTACTTGTGTCTTCCCCAGTGAACACAGATCTGACGTACCAAATCAACTCTTCTGCCACTTCTTTGTTCCCCGTAATATATTTACCTGTTTCTGCCTTCAAGGGCCCAATTTTAGTCTTCACCATTTTCTTTCCTTTCACATACCTAAAAAAGCTTTTACTATCCCCCTTTATATTTTTGGCCAGTTTACCTTCATACCTCATTTTTTATCTGCGTATTTCCTTCTTAGTTATCCTCTGTTGTTCTTTAAAACCTTCCCAGAACTCCGTTTTCCCACTCATCTTTGCTATGTTATACTTTTTCTCTTTTGACTTTATATTTTCTTAACTTCCCTCATCAGGCACAGCCAACTCTGCCTCCTCTTAGGATCTTTCTTCCTTTTGCACCATTGAACTTTGGCCAGCTCCTCCCTCATTGCTCCAGAGTTACCTTTATTCAACTGAAATATTGTCACTTCCGATTGTACCCTCTCCCTTTCAAATTGCAGATTAAAGCTTATTGTATTATGGTCACTACCTCCTAATGGCTCCTTCACTTTGAGGTCCCGGTTCAAATCTGGTTCACTGCACAACACCAGACTAGAGCCTTCTCCCTGGTCGGCTCCAGCACAAGCTGTTCTAAGAATCCATCTCAGAGGCACTCCACAAACTCCCTTTCTTGGGGTCCAGTACCATCCTGATTCACCCGGTCTACCTGCATGTTGAAATCCCCCATAACAACTGTAGTAATAACTTTGCAACAGGCCAATTTCAGCTCCTTATTCAACTTACACCCTAAATCCAGACTACTGTTTGAGGGCCTGTAGATAACTCCCATGAGGGTCTTTCTACCCTTAGAATTTCTCAGCTCGATCCATACTGACTCTACATCCCCTGATTTTAGGTCCTCCCGCACAAGGGACTGAATATCATTCCTTACCAACTGGGCCATCCCACCCCCTCTGCCCGTCAGTCTGTCCTTACGATAGCAAGTATAGCCTTGAATATTCATTTCCCAGGCCCTGTCCACTTGAAGCCATGTCTCCGTTATCCCCACAACATCGTAACTGCCAATTTCCAAATGAGCCTCAAGCTCATCCATCTTATTTCTAACGCTTCGTGCATTCATATATAATATTTTTAATTTGTTACTGCCCTCACCCTTCCTATCAATCCCTATTTCACTCAACCTTATGGCATGATCCCTTTTTGAGCTTTCTGCTCCATTGATACCGTTGTCTTTCTTGACTTCTCTTGTTCTAACTTTCCTTGCAATTTCCTTCTTAAACCTCCAGTTTGTCCCCTCCCCGCCGTTATTTAGTTTAAACGCAGCTGTGTTGCAGTGGCAAACCTGCCTGCCAGAATGCTGGTCCCCCATCTATTAAGGTGCTCTATAGAATAGAGCTCTATTCCTGATGAAGAGCTTTTGCCCGAAACGTCGACTTTCTTGCTTCTGGGATGCTGCCTGAACTGCTGTGCTTTTCCAGCACCACTCTAATCTAAACTCTCATTTCGCCATAACCTCAGTGACATCGTCAGAGAACAATGAAGGAGGCTTCATATCCATCAACCTTGCCTAGGGCCGATCAATGAAATAAAATACAATGGGATTTGGAGAGGATGACACAAAGCTATAAGGGAATGGTTCCCGGAATGACGGACTTCTGTTACGTGGGTAGACAGATGTTGGGATAGCTAAGAGGAGATTCCATTTGAGCTGAAAAATGTGTTGCTGGAAAAGCACAGCAGGTCAGGCAGCATCCAAGGAGCAGGAGAATCGACGTTTCAGGCATAAGCCCTTCATCAGGAATGAGGAAGGTGTGCCAAGTAGGCTAAGATAAAAGGTAGGGAGGAGGGACTTGGGGGAGGGGCGTTGGGAATGCGATAGGTGGAAGGAGGTTAAGGTGAGGGTGATAGGCCGGAGAGGGGGTGGGGGTGGAGAGGTCGGGAAGAAGATTGCAGGTCAAGAAGGCGGTGCTGAGTCCGAGGGTTGGGACTGAGATAAGGTGGGGGGAGGGGAGATGAGGAAGCTGGAGAAATCTGCATTCATCCCTTGTGGTTGGAGGGTTCCTAGGCGGAAGATGAGGCGGTCTGGGTGCTTCATCTAGGTTAGAAGTTTGGCACAACATTGTGGGCCGAAGGGCCTGTTCTGTGCTGTATTGTTCTATGTTCTGTGTTCTTCCTCCAGGCGTCATGTTGCCATGGTCTGGCGATGGAGGAGGCCAAGGACCTGCATGTCCTTGGCGGAGTGGGAGGGGGAGTTAAAGTGTTCTGCCACGGGGCGGTTGGGTTGGTTGGTGCTTGTTGGTCTGAACATAGTCCGGAGTCCATGCGGGGTCAGTCGGTCCCGTAGACAGATGCTGAGGAAGGAGATGTGAGTGAGTGAGTCTGTTTGAGGACGTGGCTGAAGAGCTTCAGGGCAGAGATGACCCCCAAGTCCCTCCTCCCTATCTTTTCATCTTAGCCTGCTTGGCACACCCTCCTCATTCCTGAAGAAGGGCTTATGCCCGAAACGTCAATTCTCCTGCTCCTTGGATGCTGCCTGACCTGCTGTGCTTTTCCAGCAACACATTTTTCAGCTCTGATCTCCAGCATCTGCAGTCTTCACTTTCTCCGTGTTGATTTTAACCGACTGTGAATCCCTTTGCATGGATGCCTTCTTTGACGAAGCTTTCTTCCTCCTTCTACAAGGATTTCAGTGAGTCCCTCCTCACTGCACCCCCCAGACATCTCCTCTGCCCTGAAGCTCTTCAACCACATCCTCAAACAGACTCACTACCACAGCCACATCTCCTTCCTCAGCACCTGTCTACGGAACCGACTGACCCCACATGGACTCTGGACTACGTTCAGACCAACAACCCCACCGCATTTCCTCCACTTCCCGCTCCTCCGCCCTTGAACCCCGTCCCTCCAATCGCCACCAGGACAGAACCCCACTGGTCCTACCTACCAACCCACCAACCTCCAGATACATCGTATCATCCTTCGTCAGTTCCGCCACCTCTAAACAGACCCCAGCACCAAGGATATATTTGCCTCCCCTCTCCTATCAGCGTTCCGGAAAGACCATTCCCTCCGCGACTCCCTCATCAGGTCCACACCCCCCACCAACCCAACCTCCACTCCCAGCACCTTCCCGTGCAACCGCAAGAAATGCAAAGCTTGCGCCTGCACCTCCCCCCTCACTTCCCTCCAAGGCCCCAAGGGATCCTTCACAAATTCACCTGCACCTCCACACACATCAGTTACTGCATCCGCTGCACCCGATGTGGCCTCCTCTACATTGGGGAGACAGGCTGCCTACTTGCGGAATGTTTCAGAGAACACGTCTGGGACACCAGCACCAACCAACTTAACCTACAATCTTCTTCCCGACCTCTCCGCCCCCACCCCCTCTCCGGCCTATCACTCTCACCTTAACCTCCTTCCACCTATTGCATTCCCAACGCCCCTCTCCCAAGTCCCTCCTCCCTACCTTATATCTTAGCCTGTTTGGCACACCTTCCTCATTCCTGAAGAGGGGATTATGCCCGAAACGTCGATTCTCCTGCTCCTTAGATGCTGCCTGAACTGCTGCACGTTTCCAGCAACACATTTTTCAGCTCTGATCTCCAGCATCTGCAGTCCTCACTTTCTCCTCGGAGATTCTATTTGACAGGGATATATAAAACCATGGAATCTTGACCTCGAAAGGGAGAGGTGAACTGTTCCGATTAATGCAAAGATCGAGAACCAGGACAACAATTTCAGGTGACTATCAAAAGAATCAACAGTAACACAAGAGGGAGTTGATGACCTAGTGGTTTATCCTTCTTTTAGCAGTGTGACTTCAATTGTGCACAATACTTCAAAAGTGACCACACCAATGTCCTCTACAACCTCAACATGACGTCCCAACTCCTGATAAAAAAAGGAAAAAACTGTGGACGCTGGAAATCAGAAACAAGAATTCTGGGCAGCACGGTGGCACAGTGGTTAGCAATGCTGTCTCTCAGCGCCAGAGACCTGGGTTCAATTCCCGTCTCAGGCAACTGTCTGTGTGGAGTTTGCACATTCTCCCCATGTCTGCGTGGGTTTTCTCTGGGTGCTCTGGTTTCCTCCCACAGTCCAAAAATGTGCAGGTTAGGCGAATTGGCGATGCTAAATTGCCCGTAGTGTTAGGTGAAGGGGTAAATGTAGGGGAATGGGTCTGGGTGGGTTGCGCTTTGGCGGGTCAGTGTGGGCTTGTTGGGCTGAAGGGCCTGTTTCTATACTGTAAGTAATCTAATCTAAAACAGAATTTGCTGGAAAATCTGAGCAAGTCTGGAGAGAAATCAAAGTTAACATATCGGGTCCTTCTTCAGAACTGATGGTAGCTAGGTAAAAGTTGTTTTTTGTCCAGAAGTTATGATGGAGGAGGGGGTAAGGAGTAAATAATAGGTGGAGATAGAGGTCAAAGTGAGGGAAAAATAACAGTCAGCCTAGGAGAGTGAATAGCTGCTAATGGGAACAATCAATGACTGACAATTTGATGTGTGTAATATCAGTGCGTGTGATAAGAATGCTGGGCTAAGGACATTGGAAAAGGTGTCTCAAGACCCAAAGTTGTTGAACCTTAATATTGAGTCCAGGAGGCTGTAGAGTTAACAGGTAGATAATGAGGTGCTGTTCTTCCTGCTTCTGCTGAGCCTCGTTAGAGCATTGTAGCAAACCTGAGACAGAGAAGTTGGCCAGGGAACAAGGTGGTATCAGGAGTGAAGGACGAGTGGACCAAGGTGAGCCAGAAGGAACAGACCATGCAGAAAGCTAACAAGATTTTCATTTGATTTGATTATTATTGTCACATGTACCTAAGTACAGTGAAAGGATTTGTTTTGCAAGTGGTACAGACAGATCATAACATAGAAGGACATACAGATCATAGAGTTATTAGACAGTGAGGCATACAGGGTTACAGCTGCACAGGAGGTGCACAAAAGCAAGATCAATATTTGGTTTTTTGTACCCCCACACTACCACCTAACAGCAGTAGTGCTTATATTTTCCCCAGCACCCATGATGTGTGTGTGCAGTGAAAGACAACAGGTGTATCAATCTTTATTCATTTCCCACCACCAGGAAGAAAGAAAAAACCCAAGTGGCAAGTGACAAGCAGTGCCCTTCACATCAAAGGGCAATGCTGCATGATCAAAAAGTGAAGGCGAGGGCAGGGATTAAATCAAAATAGAGTTGGAGGGGGAAATAAAACACCACTCCCTGCGGTGCCCACCTTTCCCTGAACAGCTTAAGGGTATCAGTAGACACCACGTGCTCCTTCTGCAGAGACACCGGGCTCGATGATCAATATTTGGTTTGGAATTAGTGAGGTCCATTCAGCAATCTAATAACAGCAGGGAAGAAGCTGTTCTTCAACTTCTTGGTACAAGTGCTAAAGAGAGTGTTACCAGGGTGAGAGGGGTCTCTGATGATGTTGGAAGAGAGTGTTACCAGGGTGGGAGGGGTCTCTGATGATGTTGGAAGAGAGTGTTCCCGGGGTGGGAGGGGTCTCTGATGATGATGCAGAGTGTTACTGGGTGGGAGGGGTCTCTGAAGGTGTTGGAAGAGAATGTTACCAGGGTGGGAGGGTCTCTGATGATGATGAAGAGAGTGTTAGTAGGGTGGGAGGGGTCTCTGATGATGTTGGAAGAGATTGTTACTGGGGTAGGATGGGTCTACGATGATGATGAAGAAAGTGTTACCGGGGTGGGAGGGGTGTCAGATGATGATGATGCGAGTGTTACCAGGGTGGGAGGGGTCTCTGATGATGTTGAAGAGAGTGTTTACAGGTTGGGATCGGTCTCTGATGATGATGAAGAGGTTTTACCAGGGTAGGAGGGGTCTCTGATGGTGTTGGAAGAGAGTGTTGCCAGGGTGGGAGGGGTCTCTGATGATGATGCAGAGTGTTATTGGGTGGGAGGGGTCTCTGAAGGTGTTGGAAGAGAATGTTACCAGGGTGGGAGGGTCTCTGATGATGATGAAGAGAGTGTTACCGGGGTGTGAGGGGTCTCTGATGATGATGAAGAGAGTGTTACCGGGGTGTGAGGGGTCTCTGATGATGTTGGAAGAGATTGTTACCTGAGTGGGAGGGGTCTCTGATGATGTTCGATGAGTGTTACCAGGGTAGGGAGGGTCTCTGATGGTGTTGGAAGAGAGTGTTACCGGGGCGGGAGGGGTCTCCGATGATGATGAAGCGAGTGTTACCGGGGTGAGAAGGGTCTCTGATGATGATGAAGAGAGTGTTACCGGGGTGGGAGGGGTCTCTGGTGATGTTGGAAGAGATTGTTCCTGGGTTGGGAGGAGTCTCTGATGATGTTAGATGAGAGTGTAACCAGGGTAGGAGGGGTCTCTGATGGTGTTGGAAGAGAGTGTTACCGGGGAGTGGGTGGTCTCTGATGATGATGAAGAGAGTGTTACCAGGTTGGGAGGGGTCTCTGATGATGTTGGAAGAGAATGTTACCGGGGTGAGAGGGGTCTCCGATGATGTTCAATGAAAGTGTTACCGGGATAGGAGAGGGCTCTGATGGTGTTGGAAGAGAGTGTTACTGGGGTGGGAGGGGGTCACTGACGATGATGAAGACAGTGTTATCAGGGTGGGAGGGGTCTCTGATGATGTTAGAAGCAATTGTTACGTGGGTGGGAGGGGTTCTTGATGGCGTTGGAAGAGAGAGAATCCAGGGTGGGAGGAGTCTCTGATGATGATGAAGAGAGTCTTACTGAGGTGAGAGGGGTCTCTGATGGTGTTGGAAGAGATTGTTACCGGGGTGTGAGGGGTCATTGCTGATGATGAAGACAGTGTCGCCGGGGTGGGAGGGGTCTCTGATGATGATGAAGAGAGTGTTACCAGGTTGGGAGGGGTCTCTGATGATGGTGGAAGTGACTGTTACCTGGGTGGGAGGGGTCTCTGATGACGTTAGATGAGAGTGTTACCTGGGTAGGAGAGGTCTCTGATGGTGTTGGAAGACAGTGTTACCAGGGTGGGAAGGGTCTCCGATAATGTTCAATGAGAGTGTTACCGGGATAGGCGAGGCCTCTGATGGTGTTGGAAGAGGGTGTTACCGGGGTGGGAGGGATCTCTGATGATGATGAAGACAGTGTTACCAGGGTGGGAGGAGTCTCTGATGAAGTTGGAAGAGATTGTTACTGGGGTGGGAGGGGTCTCTGATGATGTTGGAAGAGAGTGTTACCTGGCTGGGAGGGGTCTCTGATGATGTTCAATGAGTGTGTTACTGGGGTAGGAGGGATCTCTCATGGTGTTGGAAGAGAGTGTTACGGGGAGGGAGAGGTCTCTAATGATGATGAAGAGAGTGTTACCGGGGTGGGAAGGGTCTCTGATGATGTTCAAGGAGTTAATTGGGTAGGAGCGGTCTCTGATGGTGTTGGAAGAGAATGTTACCGGGGTGGGAGGTGTCTCTGATGATGATGAAGAGAGAGTTACCGGGGTAGAGAGTTACCGGGGTAGGCGAGGTCTCTGATGGTGTTGGAAGAGAATGTTACTGGGGTGGGAGACGTGTCTGATGTTAGATGAGAGTGTTTCCGGGGTAGGAGGAGACTCTGATGGTGTTGGAAGAGATTGTTGCCGGGGTAGGAAGGGTCTCTGATGGTGTTGGAAGAGAATGTTACTGGTGTGGGAGGGCTCTCTGATGATGATGAAGAGAGTGTTACCGGGGTGGAAAGGGTCTTTGATGATGGTGATGACAATGTTGCCGGGGTGGGACTGGTCTCTGACGATGATGAAGAGTGTTACCAGGGTGAGACTGGTCTCTGACGATGATGAAGACAGTGTTACCGGGTGGGAGAGGTCTCTGATGGTGATGAAGAGAGGGTTACCAGGTTAGGAGGGGTTTCTGATGATGATGAGGAGAGAGTTACTGGGGTAGGAGGGGTCTCTGAAGATGATGTTGAGAGTGTCACCAGGGTAGGAGGGGTCCCCGATGTTGATGAAGAGAGTGTTACAGGGGTATGGGGGGGTCTCTGACGATGATGAAGAGAGTGTTACCGGGGTGTGAGGAATCTCTGATGA
Organism: Chiloscyllium punctatum; assembly: GCF_047496795.1. NCBI lineage: Eukaryota > Metazoa > Chordata > Chondrichthyes > Orectolobiformes > Hemiscylliidae > Chiloscyllium > Chiloscyllium punctatum. The sequence goes on from NC_092741.1 coordinate 7,474,343, forward strand.
TGCTGAAGAGAGTGTTACCGGGGTTGAGGGGTCTCTGATGATGATGACGACAGTCTTACAGGGGTATGGGTAGTATCTGATGATGATGAAGACAGTGTTACAGGGGTATGGGGAGTCTCTGATGATGTTGGAAGAGAGTGTCACCAGGTTGGGAGGTGTCTCTGATGATGATGATGAGAGTGTTACCAGGGTAGGAGGGGTCTCTGATGATGATGAAGAGAGTGTTACCGGGGTGAGAGGGGTCTTTGATGATGATGCCAACAGTCTTACAGGGGTATGGGGGATCTCTGATGATGTTGGAAGAGAGTGTTACCAGGTTGGGAGGGGTCTCTGATGATGATGAAGAGAGTGTTATCAGAGTGAGAGGGGTCTCTGATGGTGTTGGAGAGAGTGTTACCAGGGTGTGAGGAGTCTCTGATGATGATGATGAAGAAGACAGTGTTACCGGGTGGGAGCGGTCTCTGATGATGATGAAGAGAGTGTTACCAGGTTGGGAGGGGTCTCTGATGATGTTGATGAGAGTGTTACCAGGGTGAGAGGTGTCTCTGATGATGATGAAGAGAGTGTTACTGGGATAGGAGGGATCTCTGATGGTGTTGGAAGAGAATGTTACTGGTGTGGGAGGGCTCTCTGATGATGATGAAGAGAGTGTTACCGGAGTGGGAGGGGTCTCTGATGATGATGAAGAGAGTGTTACCGGGGTGGGAGGGGTTTCTGATGATGCCTTCCACTGCTCCAGTATTAGAATTATTTGCAAGGAACTGTTCCCAGTCCACTTTGGCCAGATTCCGCTTTATTTTAATAAAATATGCCTTTCCCCCTCCGTCCAAAGCACCTTTTGCAAGCCATCTTTTCACTTGTCCTTAAGTAATCTGAACGATGTTGTTTTCACTATCACGAAAATGTTCCCCCACTGCTACATCAAACACTTTGATAAAGGATCAGTGAGACTTGAAATGTCAGCTCTTTTCTCTCCTTACAGATGCTGCCAGACCTGCTGAGATTTTCCAGCATTTTCTCTTTTGGTTTCAGATTCCAGCATCCACAGTAATTTGTTTTTACTCATCCAGCTTCTTTCCCCAGAATCAGTTCCAACACTATGCTGTCCTATGTTGCACCTTCTACATGTTGCTACAAAAAAAAACCTCCTGGATTACATTCCAAGAAATCCAGCCAGTCTAAACTCTTTCACTTGGTACTTCTGACTGCAGACTATCATAAATGCTTAGCCTTATCTTTGCACTGATGTGCTCGGGTCCTCCATAATTGAGGATGGAGGCATTTATTCAGTCTTCTCCTCCAGGGAGTTGTTTAATTGTCTGCCTCTATTCACGACCAGACATGGCAAATTGCAGAGCTTAGATCTGAACTGTTGGTTGTGAAATCACTTGGCCCTGTCTATCATTGTGTGCAATTCTGGTCTCCCTCCTATCAGAAGGATGTTGTGAAACTTGAAAGGGTTCAGAAAACATATACAAGGTTGTTGCCAGGATTGCAAGGTTTGAGCTACAGGGAAAGGCTGAATAGGCTGGGACTGTTTTCCCTGGAGTGTTGGAGGCTGAGGCATGCCCTTATAAAATCATGAGGGACGTGGAAAGAGTGAATAGACAAGGTCTTTTCCCCAGGGTGTGTGGGTCCAAAACTAGAGGACATAGGTTTAGGGTGAGAGGGGAAAGACTTGAAGGGGATATAAGGGGCAACTTTTTCCCACAGAGAGTGTTGCGTGTATGGAATGAGCTGCCAGAGGAAGTAGTGGAGGCTGATACAAGGACATTCAAAAGACATCTGGATGGGTATACGAACAGGAAGGGTTTAGAGGGATATGGGCAAAGTACTGGCAAATGGGACTAGATTAGATTAGGATATCTGGTTGGCATGGGTGAGTTAGACTGAAGGGTCAGTTTCCATGATGTATACCTCAGAATCATAGAAATGTACATCATGAAACAGACCCTTCGGTCCAACCCGTCTATGCCAACCAGATATCCCAACCCAATCTAGTCCCACCTGCCAGCACCTGGCCCATACCCCTCCAAACCTTTCCTATGCATATATCCATCCAAATGCCTTTTAAATGTTGCAATTGTACCAGCCTCCACCACCTCCTCTGGCAGCTCTTTCCATACATGTACCACCTTTGGTGTGAAAACGTTGCCCTGTAGGTCTCTTTTATATCTTTCCCTTCTCACCCTAAACCTATGCCGACTCGTTCTGGACTCCCCGACCCCAGGGAAATAGACTTTGTCTATTTATCCTATCCATGCCCCTCATAATTTTGTAAACCTCTATAAGGTCACCCCTCAGCCTCCGATGCTCCAGGGAAAACAGCCCCAGCCTGTTCAGCCTCTCCCTGTCGCTCAGATCCTCCAACCCTGGCAACATCCTTGTAAATCTTTTCTGAACCCTTTCAAGTTTCACAACATCTTTCCAATAGGAAGGAGACCAGAATTGTATACAACAGTCCAACAGGCCTAACCTCTATGACTATCTGCTGTTTAGCAAATAACTGTACTTTGTCACTGCATCATGCAGACACATCATTTGTAGGTGTGCGCAGTGCTGCTCCATTGAACCTCTTAATTGTTTGATCCCTTGGCTTGATGAGTATGCTGGGCCATGAGATTACAGATTGCCTTCGAGTACAATTTGATTGCTGATGGCCAACAGCATCTCATGGATGCCCAGAATTGAGTTGCAAGATCTGTCAGAAATCTATTGCATTTAGCAATGTGATAATACTGTGCAATAGGATGAAAGATATTGTCAATGTGGTGTTCCAACTTTGTCTCCACAAGGATTGTAGAATGATCATTGTTAGGTTGAAGTAAGTACATTTTTTTCCATGTTGTTCAGTCCTTATCACTTGTGCAGACCCAGGCAGGAGGAAGCTATGTGCTTTAGGGTCAGCTCAGTAAGTGGTGTTGTTGCCAAGCCACTCTTGGTGGTTAACATTGAAATGTCCCACAGCCTCCCTGACATTACAAGTGCTGGGCATCACTTTTCCAATTAATTTTCTTCCCGTGGGGCCCACATTTCTGGTTGGTGTTTTATTCTCTCCCTCACTCTCTGAGTACTCACCCCTTGTCTCCTCGATGGTCTCCCATTGATCACCCGAGCGCTCGCGACTTTAATTTTAGCGCCAAGACCAACCGTCAGATCCCGTCTCCATGGCAACTCCCGCCAAGAACCGCCGGCGGGTATTTAAGGCGCGGCCGGTAACGCCCTTTCCCCAGAGACTGCCCCGTGCGGGAGGGAGAGAGAAGAGAGGGGGAGAGGGAGAGGGAGAGGGGGAGGGGGAGAGGGAGAGAGAGAGAGAGAGAGAGAGAGAGGGAGAGAGAGAGAGAGAGAGGGAGGGAGGAGGGAGAGAGAGGGAGGGAGGGAGGGAGGAGGATGGGAGGGAGAGAGAGAGAGAGAGGGAGGGAGGGAGGGAGAGAGAGAGAGAGAGAGAGAGAGAGGGAGGGAGAGAGAGAGAGAGAGAGAGAGGGGAGGGAGGGGGGAGGAGAGAGAGAGAGGGAGAGAGAGAGAGAGAGAGAGGGAGGGAGGGGAGAGAGAGAGAGAGAGAGAGGGGAGAGAGAGAGGAGGGAGAGAGAGAGAGAGAGAGGGGGGAGAGAGAGAGGGAGGAGAGAGGGGAGAGGAGAGAGAGGGAGGGAGAGAGGGAGAGAGAGAGAGGGAGGGAGGGAGAAGGGAGGGGGGCTGGGGATGTTTGGGGGCTAACCCCCCTGAAAAATCCCCCCAAACGAGTACTCTCTGCGGCCAGACAGAGGGAAACAAATCCCCATTTCAGCGACTCTGACTGCAACAAAACAGGACACTGAGAGGATAAAGATTTATAAATATCTGAGAAAGGAACCAGGAACTGCCTTGAAGCAGTTAAACTTTTCAGGGCAGGTCTGCAGTGGGACACGGCTTTTCAAAGACAAAGCGAAGGGGCTGAATGGCCTCATCGTTGCAACAGTCCTGTATGACTTTGAGTGGGAGGGAAAATACTGAAACGATTGGGAAGTTGAGAAATTCACTGAATTGATTCTGCTTTAACGTGACAACCTGGAGGAAGAAGAAGCTTGTGATAACCACCCCTCAGACTTCAACCGTAACAAGGACAGAACGCCCCTGGTGCTCACCTTCCACCCTACCAACCTTCACATAAACCAAATCATCCGCCGACATTTCCGCCACCCTCCAACAGACCCCACCACCAGGAATATATTTCCCCCCCCCCACCCCTTTCCGCCTTCCGCAAAGATTGTTCCCTCCGTGACTACCTGGTCAGGTCCACACCCCCCCTACGACCCACCCTCCCGTCCTGGCACTTTCCCCTGCCACTGCAGAACTGTAAAACCTGCGCCCACACCTCCTCTCTCACCTCTATCCAAGGCCTTAAAGGAGCCTTCCACATCCATCAAAGTTTTACTTGCACATCCACCAATATCATTCATTGTATCCGTTGCTCCCGATGTGATCTCCTTTACATTGGGGAGACTGGGCGCCTCCTAGCAGAGCACTTTAGGGAACATCTCTGGGACACCCGCACCAATCAACCACACCGCCCTGTGGCCCAACATTTCAACTCCCCCTCCCACTCTGCCGAGGACATGGAGGTCCTGGGCCTCCTTCACCGCCGCTCCTCACCACCAGACGCCTGGAGGAAGAACGCCTCATCTTCCGCCTCGGAACACTTCACCCCAGGGCATCAATGTGGACTTCAACAGTTTCCTCATTTCCCCTTCCCCACCTCACCCTAGTTCTAAACTTCCAGCTCAGTAACTGTCCCTTGACTTGTCCGGACTTGTCCTACCTGCCTATCTCCTTTTCCACCTGTCCACTCCATCCTCTCCTCCCGGACCTATCACCTTCTGTACTGTAATGTCATCTAAAAAAAACCTTCATCGCCTCCCCCACTCACCCATTGTACTCTATGCTACTTTCTCCCCACCCCCACCCTCCTCTAGTTTATCCTCTCCACGCTTCAGGCTCACTGCCTTTATTCCTGATGAAGGCTTTTGCCCGAAACGTCGATTTCGAAGCTCCTTGGATGCTGCCTGAACTGCTGTGTTCTTCCAGCACCACTAATCCAGAATCTGGTTTCCAGCATCTGCAGTCATTGTTTTTACCTCGATAACTAGTTTCAATGTTATCTACATTGAAGTGACCATAACTTGAGTGAATATTTCAAAGGTTTCTATTGATATAGAGGCTCTGCATGTGACCCAATAATGCTGTAGTTAACTGAACTTAGGGCAGTTTTTAAAAACTCAACAAGAGATCCCACCCACTTGAACAGTCTGATACTCCAGTTTAATAATGAATCACCTTTTTACAAAAGCTTGGTTTTACTGCAACTTGTGGAGTTCAGTACTCTGATTTGAAATAATATTTCTCCAACAATTGTCTTGGTGACTAAAAACTGGCCACAAGCAAGAACAAAAGGCTGGGGAGACAGGACTTTTTCTCATCCTGGGATGTGATATTATTCTGTCCTAGTTATATTAAGAAAATCTGGGGTTCAAAGGTTGTGAGATTTGTAGCTCGGGTGCTCGTTGTTGTGGTTCTGTTCGCCGAGCTGGGAATTTGTGTTGCAGACGTTTCGTCCCCTGTCTAGATGACATCCTCAGTGTTTGGGAGCCTCCTGTGAAGCACTTCTGTGTTCTTTCCTCCGGCATTTATAGTGGTTTGTCCTCTGCCGCTTCCAGTTGTCAGTTCCAGCTGTCCGTTGCAGTGGCCGGTAAATTGGTTCGAGGTCGATGTGCTTATTGATTGAATCTGTGGATGAGTGCCATGCTTCTAGGAATTCCCTGGCTGTTCTCTGTTTGGCTTGTCCTATAATAGTAGTGTTGTCCCAGTCGAACTCCTGTTGCTTGTCATCTGCGTGTGTGGCTACTAAGGATAGCTGGTCGTGTCGTTTCGTGGCTCGTTGGTGTTCATGGATGCGGATCGTTAGCTGTCTTCCTGTTTGTCCTATGTAGTGTTTTGTGCAGTCCTTGCATGGGATTTTGTACACTGGGGTTTTAAAGTGAGATACATAAGGTAATGTTTGCCCATTCAATCTTGTTCCAACATCACAAATGTTTGAATGTTATAGTGGCAGTTAGACTAGTTAAAAATCAGACAACACTAGGTTTATAGCCCAACAGGCTTATTAATAGTTGCAGCTTTTAGATGCTGCTCCTTCATCAGATAGTTGTGGAGCAGAATCATAAGACACAATTTATCAGAAAAGATAGTGTCATGCATCTGAAAAGATACATTGGACAAACTTAGATTGCTGTTAAGCCTCACTTTTAGAATGAGTTGCAGGATTTGGTTCATTCGTCTAGGTGGAATTTAGACATTAATCTAGCTCAAGGTTTTTGTCTGGGGACACTGGTTCAAACATGACCATGGCAGCTGGTGGAAATTGAAAGTTAATCCTCATAATGTCCTGAATGCTTCATTTTTAAGTGAAAAATTCATCTGGTTCACCAATGACCCTTTTTAAAAGAGGGCATGGCTTTACTTATTTATTTATTTTTACGTTTTTTTTTATTTAACCCCCACATTACCACCTAACTGCGGTAGTGCTTATTTTTTCCCAGCACCCATGGTGTGTGTGTGCAGATGTGAGACACAAAGTGCACGAATCTTTATTCAACTTCCACCACCAGGAAGATAGGAAAACACCCGGGTGGCCAGTGACAAGCAGTGCCCCTCACATCAAAGGGCAATGCTGCATGATCAAACACAAGGAGGGCATGGCTTTATTTGGTCTGGTCTGTGTGTTCCACAGCTATGTGGTTGACTGTCCTCTGACATGGATTAACGATTCATGCAACACAAGTGTAAAGGGAGATAGGAAAAAATCTTAAATGCTGACCTTGCCAGCAACATTCTGTGGATAAGGTTCTACAGATTCAAGCTTGGGGGTAGGCAGTAACAAACTAAGTGGACAGCATAAAAAAGGCTGACCACCCAATACTGCATAGAAGAAACAAAGATGTCACAAGTGTCTTGGTTGAGATGTGCTTCAATGTATAGGGGAAAATGGCATTTCTACCACTTATATGAAAAGCAGTCTCTCTCATCTGACCCCCAGTGGATACTGGTTTTAACAGTGGTGTCTGTAATACATTCTCTCGTGATTCAGACCCATTGCAGGCATCAGTGTAACAAGACTTGAGGACAGAAATGCATTAGAGATAAGGACGGTGGCCACTCTAGCCATCCCAATAAGACTATCAAAATATCTCTAGAAGGATTTCTTCCAATACAGTGATTATTTTAGTTGTAACAACGCTGGAAATTATCATAGTGTAGTCTTTCTCAAATTTGTTTCTCCTGATCTTTCAAAAACACCAGAACAAATGGATGACATAGGACCCAGTTTTCACCTTCTCCAATGTCTGTGAATAACTAGAGGAGTGGGAATGAAAAATTATATAGGTGCCAATAAAGTAGAATTGATTGCATACACATTTAGCCCTTATTAAAATTAATTCATGGGCTGTAGATGTCATTGGCCAGGCTAGCATTTATTACCCACCCTTAACTGCCCTCTGGAAAGTTGTCAAATCACTTTGCTATGGGTCTGGTGTCAGTTTATGAATTGACAATTATGGGTTGTGAGAGTAGTGGTGCTGGAAAAACACAGCAGGTCAGGCAACATCTGAGGAGCAGGAAAGTCAACGTTTCAGGGCAAAAGCCCTTCAGGGAATTATAGGTTGCTTTGCCATCTTTGCATATTGTCCACAAAGATCTCTGGTTGACAAAGGGACACTGCTCATGTTCAGCTGGTTTGTGACTAATGCAACATGTTCCTCCATAATCCCCTTTGAGTCTGAATCAAAGCCACTTCAAAGGTTTTGTCTCATTCTACTTATCTGAAGATGTATATATGACAACTGGGGATACCCTCTGAAATGGTTCTGGTAAAAAGTTTGGGTAACTCCTTTTTTGTTTTGGATACCCAAGTTATCTGTGAATTACACTCTGACCTGCAATGCTTAATACAAATGCTGGAAAAGTCTGTCCTGCGTCATTTGAAGTGCATGCTATAACAGTTTATCTAGTCCTGGATGGTGTTGCACATCAACTGTTGGTGTGTACTTCTTCTCTAAAGCATAGAGAGTTCCATTGAGAAGTGGCTTCAAGTGGACAGGGCCTGGGAAATGAATACTCAAGGCTACACGTGCTATCGTAAGGTCAGAGGGGATGGGGTGGCCATATTGGTAATAGATCATATTCAGTCCGTTGCGCAGGGGGGACCTAGAATCAGGGAATGTAGAGTCAGTGTGGATAGAGCTGAGAAATACTAAGGGTAAAAAGACCCTCTTGGGAGTTATCTACAGGTCCCCAAACAGTGGTCTGGATGTCGGAGGTAAGTTAAATCAGGAGCTGAAATTGGCCTGTCGCAAAGATGTTACTACAGTTGTTATGGGGGATTTCAACATGCAGGTAGACTGGGAGAATCAGGATGGTATTGGACCTCAAGAAAGAGACTTTGTGGAGAGCCTCAGAGATGGATTCTTAGAACAGATTGTGCTGGAGCTGACCAGGGAGAAGGCAATTCTGGATCTGGTATTGTGCAACGAACCAGAATTGGTCAGGGACCTCTAAGTGAAGGAGCCATTGGGAAGTCGTGACCATAATACAATAAGCTTTAATCTGCAATTTGAGAGGGAGAGGGTACAATCGGAAGTGACAATATTTCAGTTGAATAAAGGGAAATATGGAGCTATGAGGGAGGAGCTGGCCAAAGTTCAATGGTGCAATACCTTAGCAGGGATGACCGTGGAGGAACAATGGTGGATATTTCTGTGTATAATGCAGAAGTTGCAGGATCAGTTCATTCTAAAAAGGAAGAAAGATCCTAGGAGGAGGCATGGGTGGCGGTGGCTGATGAGGGAAGTAAAGAAACATATAAAGTTAAAAGAGAAAAATGTATAACATAGCAAAGATAAGTGGGAAAACGGAGGACTAGGAAGCTTTTAACATCAGAGGATTACTAAGAAGGAATTACGCAGAGAAAAAAATGAGGTACGAAGGAAAAATGGCCAAAAATATAAAGGAGGATAGTAAAAATTTTTTTAGGTATGTGAAAGGCAAAAATATGGTTAAGACTAAAATTGGGCACTTGAAGACAAAAACAGGGGAATATATTACGGGGAAAAAAAAAATGGCGGAAGAATTGAATTGGTACTTCAGATGTGTGTTCACTGGGGAAGACACAAGCAATCTCCCTGAGGTAACAGCTTGGAAGCACTAACTTGGATTGAAAGTTGGTTGGCTGATAGGAAACAAAGAGTAGTGATAAACGGCTCCATTTCAGAATGGCAGGCAGTGACCAGTGTACCGCAGGGATCAGTACTGGGACCGTAGCTTGTTACAATATATGTTAATACCATCTTCTATATCATTAGTAATAACATTAGCAAATTTGCTGATGATACTAAGCTGGGTGGCAGGGTGAAATGTGATGAGGATGTTAGGAGATTACAGGGTGACCTGGACAGGTTAGGTGAGTGGTCAGATGCATGGCAGATGCAGTTTAATGTGGATAAATGTGTGGTTATCCACTTTGGTGGCAAGAACAGGAAGGCAGATTATTACCTAAATGGAATCAATTTAGGTAAAGGGGCAGTACAGAGAGATCTGGGTGTTCTTGTATACCAGTCAATGAAGGTAAGCATGCACGTACAGCAGGTAGAGAAGAAGGCTAATAGCATGCTGGCATTCATAACAAGAGGGATTGAGTATTGAAGCAAAAAGGTTCTCCTGCAGATGTACAGGGCCCTGGTGAGACCACACCTGGAGTACTGTGTGCAGTTCTGGTCTCCAAATTTGAGGAAAGACATTCTGGCTATTGAGGGAGTGCAGTGTAGGTTCACGAGGTCAATTCCTGGAATGGCGGGATTACCTTACACTGAAAGACTGGCGCGACTGGCCTTGAATACCCTTGAGTTTTGAAGACTGAGAGGGGATATGATTGAGACATATAAGATTATTAAAGGATTGGACACTCTGGAGGCAGGAAACATGTTTCCCGCTGATGGGTAAGTGCCGAACCAGAGGACACAGCTTAAAAATACGGGGTAGACCGTTTAGGACAGAGATGAGGAGAAACTTCTTCACCCAGAGAGTGGTGGCTGTGTAGAATGCTCTGCCCCAGAGGGCAATGGAGGCTCAGTCTCTGGATTCATTTAAGAAAGAGTTGGATGAAGCTCTCAAGGATTGTGGAATCAAGGGTTATGGAAATAAGGCAGGAACAGGATACTGATTAAGGATGATCAGCCATGATCATATTGAATGGTGGTGCAGGCTCGAAGGGCAGAATGGCCTACTCCTGCATCTATTGTCTATTGTCATTACAGTAGTACCACAATCCTATGCATCAATTAGCAACAATTGGGCGGCACGGTGGCACAGTGGTTAGCACTGCTGCCTCACAGCGCCGGAGACCCGGGTTCAGTTCCCGCCTCAGGCGACTGACTGTGTGGAGTTTGCACGTTCTCCCCGTGTCTGCGTGGGTTTCCTCCGGGTGCTCCGGTTTCCTCCCACAGTCCAAAGATGTGCAGGTCAGGTGAATTGGCCATGCTAAATTGCCCGTAGTGTTAGGTAAGGGGTCGATGTCGATGTAGGGGTATGGGTGGGTACGCTTCAGCGGGGCGGTGTGGACTTGTTGGGCCGAAGGGCCTGTTTCCACACTGTAAGTAATCTAAAAACAATCTTGTGACATGTTTGCAAGTAACAAGAAATGTATTTATTTAAGCTGCTAACCATCCCTTCTGTCCAGATCTGAGCAATAGACGTTTTTTTAAACCCCTGCACCAATTTTTATTTTTTTGTCTCCTTTCCAGGTTTGGGTCAGTCCTACAGCACAGAGATGCCCTTTTTTCCAAACTGGTTCATGCTGACCAAAATGTCAGTCCACACTAACCCCATTTACCTGCAGTTAGCCCATATCCTTCTAAATCTTTCTTATCCACATATTTGTCCAATGTCTTTTTAAATGTTAATGTCTACCAGTTTGGCTGGCAGCTCATTCCATATGTGTACCACCCTCTGTCTGAAAAGAAATTTCCTCTCTGGTTCCCATTTATTCTTTTCACCTTACCTTTAAACTGATGCCCTCTGGTCCTTGGTTTCCCCAACCCTGGTGAAAAAGACTACATTCACCATATCCATACCTTTTCGTAGACTTCTGAGATTCCCCTTCAGTCTTCTATGCTGTAAAGAAAAACAGCCTGGCTTGTCCAATCTCTATAATTCAGTCCCTTGGGTAAGATATTGCATTGACACAATTGTACTGTTTGCTCAAAAAACTAAGCTTAAAGTACAAGTGTCAAATGTACTTCAGGTGGTCTGTCTGCTATGACGGTAGAGTGAAGTGGAGGTGCTGGGGGTGGATTAGGTCAGAAGTCACATGACATTAGGTTATCGTCCCAATGGATTTATTTGAAATCACAAGTTTTTAGAATGCTGCTCTTTTTGTCAGGTTGGATTATAACCTGGTGTTTTATGATGATTTCCGACCATAACCATTCAGCAGTGTTCTACTTTGTTTCAATCACTTGATAATCCGCCAAAATGTCCATGGCAGTGGAATTTTTCTTCAAGCTTACGATGTCTGTTGCTTGTAGAGGGGGAAAGAATTGATGCTTGTATTTTGAAGAGTTGCAAATACAAATTTCATCCTCAATGGTATTCCTCTAATCCACTTCAATGGTGGTGGAAATCAACTAGAGATGGGGTCTATTCCATAGGGGCATTGAGAATAGATAAAGTAATGTGTTTTGGGGTTTTTCAAGCTACTGTCTATTTTTGGGGTGTTCCTTGTTAAATATATTACGGCCAGAGCAGGAGAGAGAATCAACTGACCACATCCTGTTGAGACCTGCTTCTATCACCAATAGGACTGTAGAACTAGCAGAGGCTGTAACACTTCATTTCCACTGGCAAACAAGATTTGGATTTGATGTAGCTCCAGTGCACCTCTGCAATTGATTTGTAGTCCAGACTTTTCAGGACCATGTACCACAAAACTGGATTCTTGGACAGCAAGAGACGAAGCAGTTGAATTTATTGTCAAGTGTACCAAGGCACAGTGAAAAGCTTTGTCTTGCGAGCAATACAGGCAGATCACATAGTTAAGGAGCATCGATAAGTAAATAATAGGTAAACCGGCAAAAACACAGGTACAGGCGAATGTTAAGAGTTTGAGTCCATTCAGTATTCTAACAACAGTAGGGTAGAAACTGTTTCAAAACTGGTTGGTGCATGTGTTCAGGCTTCTATACCTTCTCCCTGATGGTAGAGGTTGCAGAAAAACATTGCCAGGGTGGGATGGATCATTAAGAATGCTGGCGGCCTTTCCTTGACAATGGGTGCGGTAGATGGATTGTATAGATTGGAGATTGGCCTTTGATTGTCTGGGCCGAGTTCACCACTCTCTGTAACAGTCTCTGACCTTGAATGGGACCGTTGCCATACCAGGTAGTGATAATCCAGACAGAAAGCCCTTGGTGGCACATCTATAAAAGTTGGCAAAAGTATTTGCCGTTATGCCAAATGTCCTTAACTGAGGAAGAAGCGTTGTTTGGCCTTTGTAACCAGTGCGTCCACATGAATCCAAGAAAGCTTGATGTGAATGACCTCACTCAGGAGCTTGACACACTCTACTCGTTCCACCTCCATGCTGTTAATGTAAAAGGGGTGCATGAGTAATATCCTGCTAAAAGTCAATAATTAGTTTCATTGAGAGCTAGGGTGTTGTCAGTGCAGTATGTTCCAGGTCTTCCACCTCCCATCAGTAATCTGTTTTGTTGCCATCTGAGATGACTATGGTGGTGTCATCAGTGAACTTGTAAATGGCATCAGTCTGGCATTGTGACTACAGTAGGGGGCTGAGTACACCCCCCTGGGGGTGGCTCCAGTGCTGAGTGTTTGGATGAAATATTGTCCCCAACCTTACTGAGTTTCCTGTCCCACTGGCCAGAGAGGATCCAGTTGCAGATAGTGGGGCTAAGTCTGAGATCACTCAAGTAATCAGTCTCAAGGGGTTAATGGTGTTGAAGGCTGAACTGTAGTCAATGAGTAGGATTCTTACATAATTGTTCTTGATATGAGGGAGGATTTAAGGGCAAGTGATATGGCATCTGAAGCGGATCCATTGGTCCGACAGACAAATTTGGAGTGGGTCAAGAGTAGTGGGAGAGGCTGGAATTCATTAATGCCATGACTAGTCTTTCAAAGCACTTCATGACCACTGAAGTTAGGACCACTGGGCAGTAGGCATTGAGACATACTGCATGAATCACCTTTAGGCACAGGGATGATGTTGGCCCTCTTGAAAACAGGCAGGGATAGTGGCCTGCTGGAGGGAGAGGTTGAGGATGTCCAAGAAGACCTCTCAGTTAATCTGCGCATGCTGAGTGCATGGCCTCGTACTCCGTCTGGTCCCATCACTTTCCTTGGATTCGCACAAAGGAAAATTGATCTGACTTCTGATGCAGTGACTGGAATAGGTTTATCAGGAGTTGTCAGAATAGGTATTGCCTCTCCACTGAATTCTGCTTAATGTGAACAGAGAAGGCATTGAGACGATTTGGGAAGGATGTGTCATCGTCTGCTATCAGGTGCTATCTCCCAGTGGGCAGTGTAATGGAGCAAACCACCTGGTGCTGGGTCGTTGACACACCTACCACACTGATGGATCTCCAGTGGGGAATGGAGATCCAAGAAGTTAGCTCCCCTTTTTGCAAAGGACAGCAAGGTGACTCAGATTCAGTTTTTTACAACTGATTCACCCAGGTTAATTTCTTGGAGTGGTGAGTATCTCGCAGGAAGCGCACTATCTTTTTTTTCCTAACATAGAAATAGGACATAGAAAAGTACAGCACAGAACAGGCCCTTTGGCCCACAATGTTGTGCTGAGGATTAATCCTAATGCGCATGTCCAGCAGTTACTTGAATGTCCCCAATGACTCAGCTTCCACCACTACTGCTGGCAATGCATTCCATGCATTCATAAATCTGTATAAAGAACCTTCCTCTGACATCTGGTCTGTACCTTTCTCCAAATATCTTAAAACTATGACTCCTCGTGCCAGTCAATCTTGCCCTGGGAAAAGTGTCTGGCTATTGATTCTATCCATTCTTCTCATTATCTTGTACAACTTGATTAGATCGTCCCTCTTCCTCCTTCTCTCCAGAGAACAAAGTCAGAGCTTAGTCAACCTTTCTTCATATGGCAAGCCCTCCAGTCCAGGCAGCATCCTGGTAAACCTTCTTTGCACCCTCTCCAAAGCCTCTATCTTTCCTGTAGTAGGGCAATCAGAACTGGACACAATATTCCAAGTGTGGTCTCACCAAGGACTTGTTAGAATTGTAGCAAAACCTTACGGCTCTTAAACTCCATCCCCCTGTTAATGAAAACCAAGCCATCATATGCTTTCTTAACAACCCTATCCACTTGGGTGGCAACTTTGAGGGATCTATGCACTTGAACACCAAGATCCCTCTGATCCTCCACACTGTCAAGAATCCTGTCTTTAATCCTATAATCAGCATTTGAGTTTGGCCTTCCAAAATGCATCACTTCACATTTATCCAGGTTGAACTCCATCTGCCATTTCTCAGCTCTTGTCTGTGGCGTGCTGCAGCCTGCAATAGCCCTCGATACTATCAACGGCACCTCCAAGCTTTGTGTCATCAGCAAATTTACTAACTCACCCCTCAACCACCTCATCCATGTCATTTATAAATATTAGTATGTCGGGTCAGTTGCACTTAGGCCTGGTCTTAATGGGTCAAAGTCTGACTCTCCGTCTCTGCGTTTTCTTTCCTGCCTTTGCTAAGGAGTACATAGAACATTGCAATACAGTACAGGCCCTTTGGCCCTCGATGTTGCGCTGCCCTATCATACTAATCTGAAGCCCATCCCACCTACACTATTCCATGTACGTCCATTTGCCTGTCCAATGACAACTTAAATGCACTTAAACTTGGCGAATCTACTACCGATGCAGGCAAAGCATTCCATACCCTTACTACTCTGAGTAAAGGAACTACCTCTGACATCTGTCTTATACTTATCTCCCCTCACTTTTTAAAGTTGTGTCCCCTCGTGTTTGCCGTCCCCATACTTGGAAACAGGCTTTCCCTGTCCACCCTGTCTAACCCTCTGATTATCTTGTATGTCTCTATTAAGTCACCTCTTAACCTTCTTCTCTCTAATGAAAACAGCCTCAAGGCCCTCAGCCTTTCCTCATAAGACTTTCCTTCCATACCAGGCAACATCCTAGTAAATCTCCTCTGCACCCTTTCCAAAGCTTCCATATCCTTCTTATAATGTGGTGACCAGAACTGTACACAATACTCCAAGTGTGACCGTACCAGAGCTTTGTACAGCTGCAGCAAAGCCTCCTGGTTCCGGAACTCAATCCCTCTATTAATAAAGGCCAAAATACTGTATGCCTTCTTAACAACCCTGTCAATCTGGATGGCAACTTTCAGGGATCAGTGTACATGGACACAGATCTCTCTGCTCATCTGTGCTCCCAAGAATCTTACCATTAGCCCAATACTTTGCATTCCGATTAATCCATCCAAAGTGTATCACCTCACACTTGTCCACATTAAACTCCATTTTCCACCCCTCAGCCCAGCTCTGCATCCTATCTATGTCTCTCTGCAACCTGCTACATCCTTCGTCACTATCCACAACTCCACCGACCTTAGTGTCGTCTGCAAATTTACTAACCCACCCTTCTAAGCTCTCATCCAGGTCATTTATAAAAATGACGAACAGCAGTGGACCCAACACCGACCCTTGCGGTACGCCGCTTGTAACTGGACACCAAAATGAACATGTTCCATCAACTACAACCCTCTGTTTTCTTTCAGCAAGCCAATTACTGATCCAAACTGCTATGTCTCCCACAATCCCATTCCTCTGCATTTTGTATAATAGCCTACTGGAGGGAGCCTTATTGAACGCCTTGCTGAAATCTATATACACCACATCAACCAGTTTACTCTCATCTACCTGTTTGGTCACTTTGTCAAAAAACTCAACAAGATTCGTTAGGCACGACCTACCCTTCACAAAACCATGCTGACTGTCCCTGATCAGATTATTCTTTTCTAGATAAGATTTATAACCATCTCTTATAACCTTTTCCAACACTTTACCAACAACTGAAGTGAGACTCACTGGTCTGTAATTACCAGGGTTGTCTCTACTACCCTTTTTGAACAAGGGAGTCACATTTGCTATCCTCCAGTCCTTAGGCACTATTCCTGTAGACAACAATGATTTGAAGATCAATGCCAAAGGCTTGGCAATCTCTTCCCTTGCTTCCCAGAGGATCCTAGGATAGATTACATCCGGCCCAGGGGACTTGTCTACTTTCACACTCTGCAGTATCCACCACCATTAATCCAGAATCTGGTTTCCAGCATCTGCAGTCATTGTTTTGACCTAGTTGATTTTAACCCTACTGCGAATCCTCTTACAAGGATGCCTGCCTTGAAGAAGTTTCTCTCTCTCACGCACACACACACACACACACTCTTTCCACGTTTCAGGCTCTCTGTCTTTATTCCTGATGAAGGGCTTTTGCCCAAAACGTCGATTTTACTGCTCCATGAATGCTGCCTGAACTGCTGTGCTCTTCCAGCACCACTAATCCAGAATCTGGTTTCCAGAATCTGCAGTCATTGTTTTGACCTAGTATTTCTAATACCTCTTCCTTCTGAACCTCAATCTCTTCTAGTCTTGATGCAAGTATCTCCATCTTCCTCACCAGCATTTTCATTTTCATTTTCTATAGTGAACACTGTCGAAAAATATTTATTGAGTACTTCCCCTATCTCCTCTGACTCCACACACAACTTCCCACTATTATCCTTGATTGGCCCTAATTTAACTCTCTGCATTCTTTTATTCCTGACTTATCTATGGAAAGCCTTGGGGTTAACCCTGATCCTATCCGCCAACAACTTCTCTTGTCTCCTCCTGGCCTTTCTGAGCTCTTTTTACGTTTTTCCTGACTTCCTTGTAACCTTCAAGTGCCCTAACTGAGTTTTCACATTTTGTCCTAACATAAGCCGCTGCCTTCTTGACCAGGAATTCCACTTCCTTAGTAAACTACAGCTCACGCGTTCTATATCTTCCTCCCTGCCTGACAGGTACATACTTATCTAGGACAGACAGGAGCTTTTCCTTGAATAAGCTCCACATTTTTAATGTGCCCATCCCCTACAGTTTCCTTCCCCATTCTACGCTTCCTAAATCTTTATTAATTGCATCGTAATGTACCCCCCCACCAGCTGTAACTCTTGCTCAGTGGAGTACACCTATCCCTTTCCATCACTAAACCTGACACAATTGTGATCGCTGCCTCCAAAGTGCTCACCTACTTCCAAATCCAACACCTGGCCAGGCTCGTTACTAACTCTAAAGTGGCTTCGCCCCTTGTAGGCCTGTCTACATACTGTCAGGAAGCCCTCCTGCAGACACTGGACAAAAACTGACCCATCTATAGTACTCATACTGTAGTGATCCCAGTCAATATTTGGATAGTTGAAGTCCCCCATGACAACTACCCTGCCTCTCTCACTCCTGTCGAGGATCATCTTTGCTATCCTTTCCTCTACATCTCTGGAACTATTCAGAGGACTATAGAAAACTCCCAGCGTGGTGACTTCTCCTCCTTTCCTGTTTCTAACCTCAGCCCATATTGCCTCAGTTAATGAGTCCCCAAACATCCTTTCTACAACTGTAATATTGTCCCTGATCAACAATGCCACACCTACCCCTCTTTTATCATCTTCTCTGTTCTTACTGAAACATCTGAATCCCGGAACCTGCAACAGCCATTCCTGTCCTTGCTCTATCCATGTCTCCGTAATGGCCACAACATCGAAGTCCCACGCTGCCAGTTCACCCACTTTATTTCGGATGCTCCTCGTGTTGAAGTGCACACACTCAATCCAGGTTTTCACTTGCCAGTGTCAGATAATTGATTTGGGAACTCTCTACTCTTATCCTCTTCTGTACCTGTCCTACAATTTTGGTTCCCATCCCCCTGCTGTATTAGTTTAAATCCACCTTAATAGCTGTATCGAATTTCCCACCCAGGATATTGGTACCCCTCTGGTTTAGATGAAGACTAACCTGCTTGTAGAGGTCCCACCTACCCCAGAAAGAGGTCCAATTATCCAAAAACCCGAAACCCTCCCTCCTGCACCATCCCTGTAGCCACATGTTCAACTCCTTTCTCTTCCTATTCCTCACCTCACTAGCACGTGGCACGGGCAGCAAACCAGAGAAAACAACTCTGTTTGTCCTAGCTCTGAGCTTCCATCCTAGTTCCCTAAATTTCTGCCTCAAGTCCCAATCTCTTTTCTGACCTATGTCATTGGTGCCTATGTGGACCACGACTTGGGGCTGCTCTCCCTCCCCTCGAAGGATCCCAAAAACAAGATCAGAGACATCACGGACCATGGTACCCGGGAGCAGCACACCAACTGTGAGTCTCTCGTCCCCTCAGAACGTCCTATCTGTCCCCCTAACTATCGAGTCCCCAATGACTACTGCTCTGCTCCTCTTCCCCCTTCCCTTCTGAGCAGCAGGTGCCCCACTGCTTTCCCCTGGCAAGTCATCCCCCCCCTCAACAGTATCCAAAATGGTATACTTATTGTTGAGGGGAATGCCTACAGGGGATCCCTGCACTGCCTGCCGGTTCCCTTTCTCTCCCCTAACTATCACCCATCTGTCTTTTTCTTTTATCTGGGGAGCGACTGATCTCCCTGAGGTAACAGTGGCTGAAGGACCTGAACTTAAGGGAATTTCTATTTGCCAGGATTTGGTGTTGGAGAGACTGTTAGGTCTGAAGGTTGATAAGTCTCCGGGACCTGATGGCCTGCATCCCAGGGTACTGAAGGAGGTGGCTCGGGAAATCGTGGATGCGCTGGTGATTATTTTCCAGAGTTCAATAGAATCGGGGTCGGTTCCTGAGGATTGGAGGGCGGCTAATGTTGTGCCACTTTTTAAGAAGGGTGGGCGGGAGAAAGCAGGAAATTATAGACCAGTTAGTCTGACCTCAGTGGTGGGAAAGATGCTGGAGTCTATAATAAAGGATGAAATTACGGCACATCTGGATAATAGTAACAGGATAGGACAGAGTCAGCATGGATTTATGAAGGGGAAATCATGCTTGACTAATCTTCTTGAATTTTTTGAGGATGTAACTCGGAAGATGGATGAGGGAGATCCAGTGGATGTAGTGTACCTGGACTTTCAGAAAGCTTTTGATAAAGTCCCACACAAGAGGTTAGTGAGTAAAATTAGGGCGCACGGGATTGGGGGCAAAGTACTAGATTGGATAGAGAATTGGTTGGCTAATAGGAAACAAAGGGTAGTGATTAATGGCTCCATTTCGGAATGGCAGGCAGTGACCAGTGGGGTACCGCAGGGATCCGTGCTGGGACCGCAGCTTTTTACAATATATGTAAATGATATAGAAGATGGTATCAGCAATAACATTAGCAAATTTGCTGATGACACAAAGCTGGGTGGTAGGGTGAAATGTGATGAGGATGTTAGGAGATTACAGGGTGACCTGGACAAGTTAGGTGAGTGGGCAGATGCATGGCAGATGCAGTTTAATGTGGATAAATGTCTGGTTATCCACTTTGGTGGCAAGAACAGGAAGGCAGATTACTACCTCAATGGTATCAAATTAAGTAAAGGGGCTGTTCAGAGAGATCTGGGTGTTCTTGTCCACCAGTCAATGAAGGCAAGCATGCAGGTACAGCAGGTCGTGAAGAAGGCTAATAGCATGCTGGCCTTCATAACAAGAGGAATTGAGTATAGAAGCAAAGAGGTTCTTCTGCAGCTGTACAGGGCCCTGGTGAGACCACACCTGGAGTACTGTGTGCAGTTCTGGTCTCCAAATTTGAGGAAAGACATTCTGGCTATTGAGGGAGTGCAGCGTAGGTTCACGAGGTCAATTCCTGGAATGGCAGGATTGCCTTACACGGAAAGACTGAAGCGACTGGGCTTGTATACCCTTGAGTTTAGAAGACTGAGAGGGGATCTGATTGAAACGTATAGGATTATGAAAGGACTGGACACTCTGGCAGGAGGGAACATATTTCCGTTGATGGGGGAGTGCCGAACCAGAGGACACAACTTAAAAATACGGGGTAGACAATTTAGGACAGAGATGAGGAGAAACTACTTCACCCAGAGAGTGGTGGCTGTGTGGAATGCTCTGCCCCAGAGGGCAGTGGAGGCCCAGTCACTGGATTCATTTAAGAAAGAATTGGATAGAGCTCTTAAAGATAGTGGAGTCAAGGGATATGGAGATAAGGCTGGAACAGGATACTGATTAGGAATGATCAGCCATGATCATATTGAATGGCGGTGCAGGCTCGAAGGGCTGAATGGCCTACTCCTGCATCTATTGTCTATTGTCTATTGTCTATTGACTCCCTGAATCCTGTCAATAACCCCTGCCTCCCGAATGATCCAAAGTTCGTCCAACTCCGGCTCCAGTTCCCTAACTGTTTTCGAGGAGCTGGTATTGGGTGCACTTCCCACAGATGTAGTCAGCAGGGACACTAGTGGTGATCCTTACTTCCCACATTCTGCAGGAGGAACATTCCATTGCCCTAAACTCCATTCCCAGTATTCTAACTCCCGAAGTGACTACTAAAAAAAGGACTAGGAAATAAACTAGTTACCTTGTCAATCTGGCTCTCACAACCTTTATTTTTCGGTTAGAGGAGGACGATGGGTGGGAGACACTACCCGAGTAGTGTCTCGGGTAACGCAACCACGCAAATATAAACTGATCTTCTTACCCTTCCCAGAAGTCCTTTGCTCGCTCCTCCCTCGCTGGCCTGAAGGTAAGAAGTTTAAATATATTTACTGGCCTTCCCGACAATCACCTCGCACCAACGTCACCTCCTCCTGGCTCCCGCCTCTCGCTCCTCTGAAATGCTCAGAGTATTTTGGATGCTTTTTGATATTAGTCTTATGAGCCATTTCCTGAACATAGGGACCTACTGTATCATGGAGGGGGTTCTCCCTGAGTCCCAGAAACTTGGGATGCCCCACTCAGCCAACTTTAGTTAATTGGAGCTGTTATGGAGAAGAGGTACTGCTAATGTCACTGGGCGAGTAATCTAGAAACTGGGATTAAATCCATAGACACGAGGTTCACATCCGACCTTGCCCCACTGAGATGTTCAAGGCTTAAATTGTTCTGCTGACATTAAGAAATTTGATCTCCAGGGGAGTGTGTTTTCTGCCTTGCAGGCAGGATGCAACAATTTAATAATACTCTGTAAATGATAGAACATAGAACATAGAACATAGAACATAGAACAATACAGCGCAGTACAGGCCCTTCGGCCCTCGATGTTGCGCCGATCAAAGCCCACCTAACCTACACTAACCCACTATCCTCCATATACCTATCCAATGCCCGCTTAAATACCCATAAAGAGGGAGAGTCCACTACTGCTACTGGCAGGGCATTCCATGATCTTACGACTCGCTGAGTGAAGAACCTACCCCTAACATCAGTCCCATATCTACCCCCCCTTAATTTAAAGCTATGCCCCCTTGTAAGGAAGGTTGTTTAAGGAATAACCTAAACACGCACTGCTTGAAGAATAATCTAATCACACATTAGATTATTTCCAGAAATGATTTCACGTGTTTTAGGATAACATGTGACTATGGGGGAATGGCAGTGGGTGGTGTATTGCATTCATGACTGACTGACTGTGATGTAAAATCCTGTTTTAAAGGGAGGACTGTTCCCTTAATCGAAGGACATCTCTTGACATGGCTCAGCAAGCCTCGTGAAGAGTATTAAGTGATTCTCCAAAAAAAGCTTGTACTTGCTGAAATAAATTGTGGCTGTTTAAAGCTGGCGTGTAAGAATCTCAAGAAAGGAGCCTAACATTTTGCGATGAGAGTGGGATTCAAACATATATATGAAACCTCTAGGCAGATTTGAGCAAGTGATGGTCTGCGTGACAGTAATGGGAGATGATGGGCCCACTAGGTAAAACTTACCTTGATCTCTCACTAAACCTATCACTCAGTCGTCCCCTCAGACTCTGTAGTAATGGAATCTGAGAACGTATGCACTTGTACACCAATGAGTTGTCTCAGGAAGGTTAGAGTCCTCAACTATAAGTTCCCGAAGGGAGGTTAGTCCTCCTTGGAATTTGGAGGGTAGAGTCCTTGAATCGTAGTGTTAGGTACATTAGTCAGAGGGAGTTGGGTCTGGGTGGGTTCCTCCACAGAGGGTCGATGTGGACTTTGGGCCGAAGGGCCTGTTTCCACACTTTAGGGAATCTAATCTAATGAAAAAAAAGTAATATCACTGAGACAATTTTGGATCAATTTGTGCCCCCAGTGGTGGGATGTCAATTTGAGGCCAGAGGATTTTACTCTACCCCTCCAGGCCCCTGATCCATGTAACCCTTTGCTATGATTTCACTGAGCTAGCAGCCACCTTTGCTCCCTTCCTGGGATCCACTGTCACCATTACCATAATGGGCACATTGAATGTAAGGAAGGATCAGTCCTCTTAGTGGACATTCCTGTCCACCTCTGTGTCATCAACCAGGTCTGTTTTTTCTCCAGACCACCTTGTCTGTGAACAAGGGCTATAAAGCAAAGGCCATGGGATTCTTAGCACACTGTTTCCTGCAGCAGTCAGTACCCAGTGTCACTGACATGCCCCAACAACTGACCGAGGGGAATTTAACTGATTTATTCCAGTCCTTTCACCATAGTGGGCCCACTCTGCCACCCTCAACCCCAACACCACCCCTCGGAAGATCCCTTTCCTGATCTCTGTTCGGCCTCGAACATGAGCTAGGATACTTCCCCATAGAGCCTATAAAGATCCAGATTATACCAGGACAAAACTGCCTTCAATACCCCCAGAATCCCCTAAGACCAGAAGCAATAGAAGGGATATCAACCTTGATAGATACGTCCTTCCAAGGTGTTCTAGTCCCCTGCAACACCCTCATTCTACCTGTCCCAAAGCAAGGATGCCCAGATTGGTGATTGGGACAGAGTCTCAGACAGATCAATACAATCATCCAGCCTTTACACCCGGTTGTGCCAAATCCTGCATTGATTCTTAGCAGTATCCCTGCTAGCACCTGTATTTTCACTCTGTTGACCTACAGCATGCTTTCTTCACTCTCCCTGTGAGCAGATTCCCAAGATTTATTTGCCTTTACCTTCTGTCTTGGAAATTAAATCAACTTGACTCAATTATTAACAAGAGCAAAGAAAGGATCTTTATTTTAAATCCGGCAGGATTGACTCATTACACTAAGCCAGATGCCTCAATGCAAGAAGTACTAAACATTGTACAGATGCTTGCCTTATAGCGTTCCTTATCACACTCAAGGGCAAAGACTGGGGGAAACTCAAGTTGTTATCCTCTCATCCCCTGGTCCTCGACGTGACTGTTGTTCAGCTTTCGCTGAGTTTGACTATCGCAAGGTTGAGTTGAATGTTTACCGAATTCAAACAGAGATAAGCTAACTGCAGACCTTCATCAAAGCATCATTTACAAAGCTCAGTACAGCATTGAATTTAGGCAAAGCATTCTCTTTTAAATTTCACAGTTAATGGATAATCAATTTCACAGTAAATGGATAATTTTCCATTACACCTTCAAAGGTCAGCAGTACACTTGGACGTGCCTCCCTCAGGGATTTGTCCATTCACCCACTTTTATTCTTCGGCTCCTGGGCAGCGTCACCTTTGTCCAATACGTTGATGACTTGCTCCTAGCTAGCCTTTCGGAATTGGCTCACATCAGATACCAACCATCTCCTGAACGCCCTCCATTGTTGGGGATCTGTCATACCAGCCAGCAAGATTCAGCGCACTGAGCACAGTCACATTCCTGGGACCCTTGCTGAGTGTTTCTGATAGACAATCGACCCTGGAGCATATTGCACCCATTTTCATGATCCCCCCCTCTGCCCACAAGCACCAAGCAAATGTGTGCTGCCTTAGGCCTAGTTAACTACTGCTGACAGTGGCTCCCTAATGTAATGTTAAACTCCAAACAGTTAACCACTTTGGCTCAAACAAGGCTTCAAACACCTTCACCCTAAATGAAGAATAAAAGTCAGCTTTCACTGAATTAAGAATGGCCCCTTGCCAGTGCCCCAGCATTCGGAAGATCATTGTATGACAGGCCCTTCCAGCTGTATACCACTATTCTAGAGGACTGTGCAACTGCTGTTTTAACCCCAAACCCACAGGGATAGACAGTGGCCTATTACTCAACTCGCCTTGACCCTATTGCTATGGGCCTCCCACCCTGCTCACAAATTCTCCTGGCTATCTACTCCCTTGTAACGGCTGCTTCCAATATCACTCTCCAAAAACCCTGACTGTCTATTCATCACATGCTATTGTAGTCCTTCTGATTTCCCATCAGACCCAACACCTTACACAGGCTTGACTGAGTCGTTATGAGGTAGCTCTTCTCAATGACCCCCTTCTGACCTTCTACTGCTCAGCTGTGAACCCAGCGACCTTCCTGAGTATCCCTCCAGAGGAGATCCCAGAGCACCCAATGATTGCTTTCAGAGCAACCACTTCTTAATCTGCCCTTGACCAAACCTTGTAGACTCTCCAAAATCCACAACAGATTTTACCCACTTTGTGGATGGTAGTTCCTCTATCGCTCTTAGGAGTATCCCATTTAGGACACACAATCATGACCCTTTGCCACCTTGGAATTGGCCTCTTTCAATCCCCCAGTATCTGATCAGAAAGCAGAACTCTTTGCTCTAACACTGGCTTGTATCCTGGCTACAGGAAAATCTACATACACACCCGCAGTTTGCTTTTGGTGTGGCCCATAACTTTGGCCAGCTATGGTCAGAATGTGGATTTCTAATCTTCTCAGGGACATCTATTCAGAACTCACTATGTCCAAAATCTCCTTAAAGCCATCCTCCTCTCCAAGCAATTGGCCATAATCAAATGTGCTGCCCATGTAATGAACAATATGGACATTGGCAGTGCCAGAGCTGATAGAGCTGCTAAAAATTCTATGGTGTCCTCTGGGAACCGGCAAGTGCTAAGTCAACCACCTACCTCAAACACCGCAGTGTTTACAGGGGGACACCCTGACCTAGAAAAACAAATAAGGAAGATACATGGGTGTTTGCACTCCTCGTCAAAATGCCTCTGGATCACCTCAGCTGACCAAGTATCTAGGAGAAAGTGAGGACTGCAGATGCTGGAGATCAGAGCTGAAAATGTGTTGCTGGAAAAGCGCAGCAGATCAGGCAGCATCCAAGGAGCAGGAGAATCGACGTTTCGGGCATGAGCCCTTCATCAGGAAGAAGGACTCATTCCTGATGAAGGGCTCATGCCCGAAACGTCAATTCTCTTGCTCCTTGGATGCTGCCTGACCTGCTGCACTTTTCCAGCAGCACATTTACTGCTCTGGCCAAGTATTTATACCTGATGTTTTATTACCAATGCTTATGGACTGTCTTCATATTGATACCCTCCTTGGGAAGGAGGGAATGTGTCACATATCTGTTCGCACCCCTGTCTGGCCGAAGCAACCCAAAACTGTGTCAGATCATGTCTAAAATATCAACAAAATAATGCCTGTTAAGGGTGTGGTGCATGACAGGGAGAACATCCTTGCTTGATGGCCCATGTGTGTATTCAGCTTGCTTTCATTGAATTGCAGTGTGTACATTACTGTAAGTATTGTCTTGTTGATGTATTTAGTAGATGGATTGAAGCCTTTACAACCTCTAATAATAAAGCCTCAACGATAGTAACATTACTGTTGACCAAGATCATAAGAAGTTGGAGTTCCTCTGCAGTTTAGTTCAGACAATGGCCCCCATTTTGTCGGGAAAATCCACAACGAGCTATGTGAGGTGCTGCATATCCAGCAGCAATTCCATTGTGTTTACCACCCACAGGTGGCAGGAATAGTGGAAAGGGCAAATGGACTCTTGAAACCAAACTAAATTAATGTCTGAAACAGGCCTCTAACTGGTTGAAGATCTTGCCTTTGACTCTGCATCACGATCCAGTAGGACCCCTTGGGATGTGCATGCTGACACAGACCCACCTACTCATGTAGACTTTATTATGGAAGAGGAAATGCAAAGATACTTTGAGCAGCTAACATTGTCACCAAAGATTCTCCATTCACAGGTAAAGCACACCTTCGGACCACCATCACAAGCGACGGATCAAAACTCAGACAACCAGAATGAATCCTCAGATGGAAGACCTCGTGCTGATCAAAGACTGGGATCGCCCCCAAGCTTGGACCCAGGTGGAAGGGACAATTGTAGGTGTGTCTTCAGATGCCAGTGTCAATCAAAGTCCATGGACAGTGACTGGAGTGACTGTAAATGAGGGGCCTCTCAGATGGCCTAAACACTATATTCTCTCTCTGTATGGTTTCATGGCTGCCATCGTGGTATTAGGCCTGGAGGACAGCTTGTTTTATAAAGCCTATGTATATTTACATGGTAATCAAACTGTTACCTGCTTGCCCTGTCAGTGTAGGTGTTATTTGTAGCCATTCCTGGGTGGACCCCCCTCAACCTATACACCACAGATACTTCAGATGCCCCCCCTTCCCCCCCACCCCCCCACCCGTGTAGGTCAAAGCAGGAAGTTTCAGAAGGGTGCCATTAGGATGGTGCATAGAGCTGATAGACTCAGACTCAGACCCCTAGCTGCATAAGGACCCTGGGAAGAAATGGTATGATTTGTTATGATCCCATGAGCTATCCACTTTGCATCTCAGGACAGGAGTGGGGCTGAACCTACGCTTTGGTTCCCATGAATGTTTTTGGGCACGAGGCGATGTGCCGCAGGTATTGTCAGCTTCGAAATCGACGTTTCGGGCAAAAGCCCTTCATCCTTCATCATTCATTCCTGATGAAGGGCTTTTGCCCGAAAGTTCAATTTCGAAGCTAATTGGATGCAGCCTGAACTGCTGTGCTCTTCCAGCACCACTAGTCCAGAGTCTGATTTCCAGCATCTGCAGTCATTGTTTTTACCTTGCAGTCATTGTCAGGTGAGCCATGGAATAGTCACCTGCACCTGTGACAAGGAAAGGTGTTTAAATATCACTGCAGGAAGACCATTTATTTGTGTGCACTGTAACAGAGCCCATGTCAGTTCAGCCGTTTGTTCACATCCTTCGTATGATTACCAACTGATCAGATCAGGAGGAAACTCCAGCCAGGAGAGAAACTGGAGACATAAACAGTATGCGACTGCCAATAACTGAGCAATAAAATGCTACCAGGCCTAAAGAGGGTTTCCGTTTCTTCTCAAGCGTACCTTTTAATCTGGCCACCCCGTCTCTCCCGGTCCTGTTCGCTGTAGGGGCAGTAGAACCACTCACTGCCCCATGCCCACAGAAGGTACTACCTGCTGTAGAATAGTTACACGAGCTGTTAGTGAGGATTTTTGTGTGGATTGGAAGGACCCAGTAACTCTAGGATCTTCCCTTGGCAATGGCTACCAGGGGGCACTGTCCCTCTGAGGGTTAGCAGGAGCAATAGCAACAAAGAACTGGAATTTCCTCACTTGTGGATTAACTATCCTGGGAAACGGTACAGTGAGGGGACTAGAGGCAGTTAATCAGGAATTGGTGGTGTAAGGATTTATGCACAACAGACTAGATATGCAGTAGACTATCAATTGGCCCAACAAGGGGGAGTGTGTACAATAGTAAGAGACAAATGCATCACTCATGATACAGATGAATTATACAACATTACCCACACAATCCAATCTATTAATAACCAATTGGATAACTTTCAGACAAGGACCCAAGAACGGTGATGGCTGGCTAGGGTGGTGACTGGGAGGATCCTGGGGATCCGATCTACTGCATGGACTAGTAATTCTTGTTATAATCGTATGTTGTGTGTCAATAACTTGCTTAAATACAGGCTGTCAGGTTCTTATGAATAAGTTGGTAGTGCTTTCTTCAGCTCCATTTAGTTGGTTAGTGGAATGATAAAAGAAGGGAATGAGATGGTAAAGGGTTAATTTGTTCTGCTGAGATGTAAGAAATTGGATGTCCCTGGTGGTTTTCTGCCTTGCAGGTAGTATGTGACACGGTGGCAAAGTAGTTAGCATTGCTGCCTCACAGCACCAGAGACCCACGTTCAATTCCCGCCTCAGGCGACTGACTTGGAGTTTGCAAATTCTCCCCATGTCTGCGTGGGTTTTCTCCGGGTGCTCCGGTTTACTCCCACAATCCAAAAATGTGCAAGTCAGGTGAATTGGTCATGCTAAATTGCCTGTAGTGTTAGGTGCAGGGGTAAATGTAGGGGAATGGGTCTGAGTGGGTTGCGCTTCGGCAGGTCGGTGTGGACTTGTTGGGCCGAAGGGCCTGTTTCTACACTGTAAGTAATCTAAATCTAATCTAATTCTAACTGCAGCATTTACAGAGTAGGATTAAAGGAATAACCTAATCTCACACTGTTTTCAGAAACCATCTCATCACAGGTGATACAGAACAGTCCAACTAGATTAGATTAGATTCCCTACAGTGTGGAAACAGGCCCTTTTGCCCAACCTGTCCACGCCGACCCTCTGAAGAGTAACCCACCCAGACCCATTTCCCTCTGTCTAACGCACCTAACACTACGGGCAATTTAGCATGGCCAATTCACCTAACCTGCACATCTTTGGACTGTGGGAGGAAACCGGAGCATCCGGAGGAAACCCACGCTGACACGGGAGAATGTGCAAACTCCACACAGACAGTTGCCCGAGGCTGAAATCGAACCTGGGACCCTGGTGCTGTGAAGTAGCAGTGCTAACTACTGTACTACCCCCAACTACTTTGAGCGTTCCGCAGCAGCGAGGCCAGGCCCATCCTTCGCAACACCGGGGACAGGTAGAACCTCAGTACGCAGTGACACTTGGTGTTTGCGTACCTGGGATCCACGCACATCTTGATGCAGCCACACACAAAGGTGGCCATCAGGGTGAGGGTGACATTGGGTGTGTTTTTCCCCTGTTGTCCATATCTTTATACATGGTGTCCCTTTGGACCCGGTCCATCTTTGATCTCCACATGAAGTGGAAGATGGCCCGGGTGACTGCCACAGCACAGGTTCTGGGAATAGGCCAGACCTGTGCCACATATAACAATACTGACAGAACCTCACACTTGATGACCAGGTTTTTATCCACGATGGAGAGTGACTGTTGCTCTCATTTACCTAGTTTCTGCCTTAATTTGCTGATACACTCACTCGTCCCAAGACTTGGCGCATGACCCAGCCTCTCAGAACCAAATACCCAGCACCTTCAGCTGGTCAGTCCTGACAGTGAAGGGAATAGAGCAGAGGTGGGGAACCTTTTCATGTTGGAAGGCCACATTATGTTAGTTGTAATCTAATAAGGCCGCATCCAAGAAACTTCAATTATATATTCTTCAAAATTCACATTATTTTTTAAAAGTCTAACTACTATAGTACGAATTAACTAAAAAAATGAAAAAAAAGTTAATTCTAACTTTTTAGAATTAACTAACCTTATAACTAACCTTATAATGACTTTGTTGTGACTGCTTTTTGTATGAAAACATTTGAATATTTGGTTGTCGCGTGGAGGTCTGCAGGTTTGGCTGATCCTTTAGATGGGTATCCGTCATTTGTGACCTTAAGGGCATCTTGATTTTGGTTACATAGGAGAATGTAGATTCGCAGCAATAAGTGGTTGAAAAGCAAGAAAGCATTTTTCATGCATGTCGCTGAAAGCATGGGTATTCTATTGCATTTTTCCATATTTCAATTTGATCTTTCTCAGCGTCAAATAAGGACTTTAAAATGTCATCTTCTGAGAGCTCAATCATTTCCATCTGTAGTTCTTTCGGAGCCTTGGAGACATAAACTCGGTGAGGTTGAAATGCTAATTTGAGTGTGATGTCATGTTTTTCAAAGTCAGAACCTTTCATTGTATTGTCCAATTAATAAGTCTATAACAGCTGCGTATTCTTCAAATGATTCGCAAGAATCCTCCTGTTCATCAATGATCTTTGCTAACTGGGGAAAATGTTCATCCAAAACTTCCTTTTGAAGACGTGTTTTGAAAAAAGATAGCTTTTTTCGAAATGCTTGGATTTGTTTTCCACATTTCTTATATAGACCTAGTTTTACCTTGCAAAGAAATATTCAAGTCATTTTGCTTTGTCATGATATTACACAGAAATGCAGCATTTCTATAGAAATCTTCCATGAATTCGCATTCTGGATTAGTGGTGCTGGAAGAGCACAGCAGTTCAGGCAGCATCCAAAGAGCAGCAATTATCTGTTCTTGCAAAGATAAAATTTGTGCTAACACCTGTTCCTGCGATAGCCAACGCTCTTTAGAATGATACGGCAAATCCACACTCAATACCTCATCATCCAACTTCAGCATGTTACGAAAATGATGATGCCGTGTTGCATTTGTATGAATATAGTTAACAATACTTATAATTCGTTTTTTTTAGATTAGATTAGATTAGGTTAGATTAGATTAGATTACTAACTGTGTGGAAACAGGCCCTTCGGCCCAACAAGTCCACACCGCCCCGCCGAAGCGCAACCCACCCATACCCCTACATCTACCCCTTACCTAACGCTACGGACAATTTAGCATGGCCAATTCACCTGGCCTGCACATCTTTGGACTGTGGGAGGAAACTGGAGCACCCGGAGGAAACCCACGCAGACACGGGGAGAACGTGCAAACTCCACACAGTCAGTCGCCTGAGGCGGGAAATGAACCCGGGTCTCTGGCAATGTGAGGCAGCAGTGCTAACCACTGTTCCAGAGTAGTTGGGGGTGGCACAGTGGTTAGCACTGCTGCCTTACAGCGCCAGAGACCCGGGTTCATTTCCTGCCTCAGGCGACTGACTGTGTGGAGTTTGCACATTCTCCCCGTGTCTGCGTGGGTTTCCTCCGGGTGCTCCGGTTTCCTCCCACAGTCCAAAGATGTGCAGGCCAGGTGGATTGGCCATACTAAATTGTCCGTAGTGTTAGGTAAGGGGTAGTTGTAGGGGTATGAGTGGGTTGCGCTTCGGCGGGGCGGTGTGGACTTGTTGGGTCGAAGGGCCTGTTTCCACACTGTAAATCATCTAATCTAATCTAAAACTCGTTGCAAAGTGTCACTTAAAATATTAGATTTAGCACCGAGATTTTGCTGATGTAAGATACAATGAAAAGAAATGAGAGCATCTGGATCTGATAATACTACTTTTTATCTGTGCAATAAACCCTTCATATTTTCCTGTCATGGAAGGTGCACTGTCTGTACATACACTCACTAAATTAACCAAATTCAGTTTAAATTCACGACACTTATCTTGAAAGTTTGTGAAGATATCTATTCCTCGTGTTCTACCTGTAAGAGCGCCCAAAGCCAGTAACTCTTCGTACCAAATAAAATCTTCTGTTATGGCCCGAATGGAGTATAAAACCTGCACTGAGTCAGTAGTATCAGTTGATTCATCCAAAGCGATTGAATAATATGTGCTTTCCTTTTGGAGTATTTGTTGGAGGAGTTCTGTTACGTTGAGGGCTAATTCATGCTGCCGATCAGTTATGGTTCTCCTTGAAAGAAACAGTTGTTTGTACTTTGGAACATTATTGGGGTCTAAGCACCCCACAACTTCAACAATACATTCTTTTACGATTTCCACATCGCTGAAAGGCTTCCCCCTTTTCCCGAGTATATAAGCTACTTTATATGTTGCTTCAGTGGCATTTTCTCCGGGTCTTAATAGCGCTTCAAATATTAGTACTTTTGCTTTTCATCTTTGAATTTCTGCAATGCCACCTTCCACACCTCCCTCTAATTTAAATATTTGTGGTCCTTATGAGTGGAATAATGCTGATAAGCATTATATTTCTGAAATGTTGATATTGCAGTATCATCCTTTCTTTAGCTGACACAAAATAACATTGCAGTTCCCAATCCTCATTAAAACCTGTTTTCTTTCTTCAGCGTTCTCCTGGTCATCTTTGACATGACGGGCTGTTAAGTGACAAAATAAAAAAAAAATCAGTGTTGATATGGTTAGACTGTGTTACTATTCTCAAATTTCACTTCAAATGGAAAGCCAGGTGCACTGTTGTCATAAGTTGATAAACACTGGCGTACTGGATATCCACAGGCTCTCTCCCACCAGCCTCAGGCGGCAGTGGCACCAGTCAGGCGGGGAAGATAACGTACATTCTAGAGTCGCATTATAACTAAATCATGAGCATAGCAGGTGTCGAAATAGCTCTTTACTAAATTTTTAATTGTGGCGGTCTGTGAGGATTATTTCATTGAATTTTCTTTTATTCTCTGGTATTTTAAATGCATTCATTTTAAGATCAAAATAAAAATAATAAAGGACAAAAAAACATATTAATAAAAAATAAAAGATTTGTTCTGCAAAATTTGGATTCATTCAAAAGGCCACACACGATGGTCTAGACAGAATGGGACAATTGGGCACAGCCGTTTTGGCGACAGTCGTTGTGGGTCTTGGAAAAAAAATGTTGATTGATTCATCATCATTCAAGGGTAGAACTTTAAAGGGTTTTAAAACTAACTTTATTGAAAAATAAAAACATTAAATCTGTTAATCACTAAAAACTGTATCGTAGCTTTATTTAGTTCATTTTGTAATTATGAGCAAGGCTCCTCAAGTACTCGATAACATCCATGTTTTCAAATCTAAGAAGTATTATGTATCCTTCTAGCTGCATCTCTGTACTTTTTAAATTTCTGTGGAGGTTCATGCTGAGCTAGTAACCCTTCAAAATATGCATCTCTACCCTTCTGTATTTTACACTGGCCATCTATTTGTTTCCATATGGTGGGAGGTTGCATGCGAAGTTCGTATTGTAATCGACGGTGGGCTGCCTCCGCATGATTGTTTGTGCGGTCTCTCCCGTTTAATATTCTCTGATGAAGGTTCTAAATCTCATGGAGAAACAGAGGAGTTTGTGTTCCATTTCCTCGTCTGGTCTGACAACCAATATATGTATCTTCAAACCAGTTCAGTAAATCTTGAAGTTCTTGCAGCAGTTCGGTTGCTAGAGCATCCAGATCTTCATCAATCTTGTTCAAAGGTACAAAGGCAAGGGCAATAATCATTCTAGCTTTTAACCCGAAATCAGGATCAGTGTTATACAAACCAGTGAACCCCAATCTAGCTAAATGTTTTTGCATGTTTTGAGCTAAATGAAAAAAAAAGCATCCTTTTTATTTGATCATCAGGAAATATGTCCTTCATAGCACTGTGCACAGCTTGTTCAAAATTGCAGACGATTGAAATGGGTTTCAAATTGGGTTCCATTTCTTTCAATGACTCTAACATTCTCACGTATGTGGTGTATGAGACCCGGGTTCATTTCCCGCCTCAGGCGACTGACTGTGTGGAGTTTGCACGTTCTCCCCGTGTCTGCGTGGGTTTCCTCCGGGTGCTCCGGTTTCCTCCCACAGTCCAAAGATGTGCAGGTCAGGTGAATTGGCCATGCTAAATTGCCCGTAGTGTTAGGTAAGGGGTAAATGTAGGGGTATGGGTGGGTTGCGCTTTGGCGGGGCGGTGTGGACTTGTTGGGCCGAAGGGCCTGTTTCCACACTGTAAGTAATCTAATCTGATCTAATCTATTGCTGTTGCTTGTTGGGCAAAAGAACATACACTAAAAGGTTTTTTTCGCCAGAATTACATAAATCTGAGAAAAGAGGCTGGGAGCAATACTGAATGTGCCATTGGCAAACCACATATCAGATGTTGGAGTGGTGGAGCCAGCTCTGTCTTCCGAAGGTTAATATCCGGTCGGGACCTGGTCAGCTATCGCATGGTAAAAAATTTTATTCCACACTTGTTTGAGGGACAAATATTCTGTAGCATTCTGGCACAAATTGTTGCAAATCAGTTGGATTGGTGGGGTGTTCATCCCTGAATTACACTTTCTGCATATTATTTTCCTCAAAGCAGACATATTAGGAATGATGAGGACGGCTGGACTAGCTTGGGATATGTCTGTCAAATATGCATTAACAACTACAGTCGGTGACTCGAGTCTCCTCTGCTCTCTTTTTTTGTATTTTAGTTTTCACAACTGTAACCTCTAATTGTGCAGCAGAGGCTTCATGTGAATGGTTGTTCAGCTCCCTCACCATCTCTTCAGCTTTAGTATCGAGCCATTATATGCAAATTTTTCTTTACCATGTTTTGTTAATACCTTCTCAGTCAGCCATATGGATAAAACGATTAAAAAAAATATAAAAAGATGGCAAAGGAATGAAACACATGTGGCAGCGCACCCGCAGTTAACTCAACTGAGGCTGCGGACTAACTGTAGCTTGAGCAAACAGCTAAACAAGGAGAGAGCTAGATTTTCCTGTTTCCAAATATGTACTAACTCAATTTATACAAAGGAAATGCAAATAGCAACATACCTATTGGTCTTTTCGAGGCTGCATGCTCAACTACTATCTACAAAAACACTTAGTACAAAAAAATGCATGCAATTATATGTTCATATGTACAAATAGTATATTTATGTTGAAATTAAACTTATCTACACTATTCGATAAACATGCGTGGTTATTCAACATAACAACAGATGGTTATATAACAGATATATTGTAATTTTGTTACACTAAAGCTGTCCATATAGACAGATTTACAAATTAAAGAAATGTTCTGAGCGCCAAAATGTCCATTGCCAAATGGGCTGGCGCCAAATAGGTTTGGCGCCCAAACAGCCGTGCCATAATGCCGGTGCCAAAACGTACCAAACTCGGCCTAGAAGGCCGCATGCAGCCTTAAGGTGGCAAGTTCCTCACCCCTGGGATAGAGGATTGGTTGGCCCAGTTCCTGAAGATCATGGCTTTGCTCTTGCCTCGGTTTACCTTGGCCCCCGAGGCCCGTTCGAACTGGTCACAGATGCACATGAGTCTGTGCACGGACAGCAGATCTAAGCAGGAAACAACAACGTCATCCATGTACAGGGAGGCCTTAACCTGCAGGCCCCCGCTGCCAGGAATAGTCACCCCTCTCAGGCTCGCATCCTTCCTGATGGACTTGACAAATGGCTCTATGTAGCACATAAACAAGGCAGGAGAGAGAGGGCAGCCCTGCCTGACTCCAGATCTGACTGGGAAGCTATCTGATTCCCACCCATTGATTGAGACTGCACTGACAATGTTGGTGTAGAGCAGTCTGATCCAATTTCCGATTCCCTCCCCAAAGCCCATTTTGGAGAGAACATCCCTCATATACGTATGCGATATCCTGTTGAAGGCTTTCTCCTGGTCCAGGCTGATGAGGCAGATGTCCAACTCTCTGTCCTGCACATAGGCGATTGTATCCCTGAAGAGTGCGAGACTCTCAGCGATCTTCCTGCCTGGTACAGCACAGGTTTGGTCAGGGTGGATCACTGATCCCAGAGCAGACCTGACCCAGTTGGTGATGACAAGATTTTGTAATCTGTGTTTAATAGTGAGATTGGTCTCCAATTTCTAATTTCCTCCCTCTCCCCCTTCCGCTTGTAGATGAGGGTGATGATGCCTTTCCTCATGGATTCACTCATGGTACCTGCCCGAAGCATACTGACATATACCTCTAGCAGGTCCTGGCCAATCAAGTCCCACAGAGCAGAATAGAGCTTGACCAGTAAGCCGTCGCTTCTGGGAGTTTTATCCTTTTGGAAGGACTCTTAAGGCCTTGGTCAGCTCATCCAGGGAAAGTGGCTGGTCCAGCCTCTCTCGTGTCCCGTCGTCTAAGACCTCCGAGATAGAGGACAGGAACGACTGGGAGGCCGTGCTGTCGGTCAGCTTCGAGTCATACAGACTGGCATAGAAGGATTTGCTGATGGCAGCCTGAGATGACATTACCGAATCATCTTCTTTCTTCAGGCTGCTGAGCACGGAGCTCTCTTTGTGCACCTTCTGGAAGAAGAAACGTGAGCACGTCTCGTCCTGCTCCACTGAGCGGACTCTGGACCGGAAGATTATCCTGGAGGCCTCCGAGGCAAAGAGCGAGGCTTGCTGGCCCTTCACCTCCTGGAAGTCCTCCGTGACATCAACCCCCAATGTCTGCAGCAGGAGCAGGTTTTGCATACTTTCCTGGAGTTGGGACAGTTTCCCCGCCTCTCTCTCGCCTCCTGAACACCTTGAGGATGAAGAACCTCTTCATGTTCCCTTTTACTGTTTCCCACCAATCAGCCGGAGACTCAAAGAGGGGCTTCATGGTTCTCCAATCTGCGTAATCCCTCTTGCGCTCCTCAATGTTTCCTGGGGACAACAGCTTAGTGTTCAGTTTCTGCGTTCCCTTACCAGCCCACTGCTCATCCTGTAGGTGACAGTTGGCCAGCAGGAGGCAGTAGTCAGAGAAGAACACCGGCTTAATGTCGGTGGATCTGACCGAGAGCGTTTGTGTCCCGAGCGGATAGACCCGTCTGCCCGTGACCAGGTGTATCTACGCTGTGCTCTGTCTGCAGGGGTGATGAAGACGTCGTGCAGCTTGACATCTTTTACTGTGTTCATCAGGGCTCTGGACGTGGCATCCAGTTTACTGTCTCCCCCCCCCCCCCCACCGCTGGATCGTCTATCTGCATCAATGATACAGTTGACGTCTCCGGCCAGAATGATTGGCCTGGACATAGCCAGCAACAGTGAAAGCTGCTGCAGGACGGCCAACCATTCACTCTTACCCACTGGGGCGTACACATTGATTAGTCTCAAGAGGGCGTTTCTGTACATAACATCAGCGACGAGGAGGCGCCCGCCCACCACCTCCTTAACCTCGGAGCTGGTGAAGTTGCCTCCTCGCAACAAGATGCCCAGGCTTGAGGAGGGATTTGCCGCTGGTCCTGCCCCTCTGCGGTAGCTGTCTGCATCCCCGTGGTGAACACGAACTGCTGGACCCTCGCGGGGCTGAGGTAGCTGTCCAGCTCCTCACTGGGGCCATTTTCCCGCTCCGGTGTCATCGGGCTGGGACCAGGGTTTGCGCAGTCCGGTTCTATATCTGACAGTGGGGCTGTCAGAGGGTCGCTGCTCCCAGTGAGCTGGAGCTGTGGGGTGGTAGATACCTCCTGGCTTTCACTTTGTGGGGGGTGGTCTTTACCAGTTGCCTCAGGAGGTTTGTCATTTTCTGTTTGGCAGGTACTGCCCTCCTTTCTCCCTGCAGCGCTCTGTCTCTTTTGGTGATGATCCTCCTGTGCCCGTCCACACCTGCCAAAGAGCTGTCTGTGTCTTCCCTGTGCAGCTGCCATTTCCCCTTTAGGAGGTTTTGGTGGTTTGGTGGGTTTTCTTCCTCCTGTTTTTTACAGGAATCTATTCCTCTGCCTCCTTCATTCCCTCCTCCTCCATTGCGTCTGTCTGTCCTGTCGGAGCTTCGCTTGGCCGCTGTCCCTCTCCAGTAGCTGACATCTGCTCCTCTCCGGCCTGCTCTTCCTTTTGTGTGCCCCCAGACACTGTTCCCTTGCTGGTTAGTGGTGCCTTGCTGTCCTTTTGTGGCCCACCCCAGGCCATCTGCAGGTAGGTGGCGGCCCCGCGTCCTGGGCATGCCTTGTACACGTGGCCCATCTCTCCACACAGATTGCAGTTCTTAGCCTCTTTGTTTTCCTTGGTCGGGTGACCCTCCTGCTTACAGTTCCGACAGATCGTGCCCTTACAATCGGCCGCCATGTGGCCTGACATCCCGCAGGTTTGGCACACCTTCGGCTGCCCTGCGTACGTTATGTGCCCTCTGCTCCCTCCGATAGCAAAGCTGGAGGGTGGGTGGAGGATGGTGCCGACCCTCAGGGTTACCCTGACCTGCCGTTTGCTAGTCCAGATCCCGAAAGGGTCAACCACATTGACGCTTTCTCCCTTTCTGCTGGAACATAGAGGTTGTACATGTGGATCGTAACAACCCGACTCCTCTGTGCAGGAAGCACACACAACGGGACGGCCGACAAGATGGAGAACAGAGGCTCCCCTTCCTTTTCTTTGAAGACCTTCAGGAGCTACTCCTGTTGCTTCACACTCCAGAAGGTGACGTTAAAGTAGCCTGCCCCAGGGAAATCCTGCAGGCAGTACACATCCTTTTTTGTTATTTCAAAAATATACTTTATTCACAAAATTATTTGGATCTCTATACAATCGGTTATGCCATTCATGTGCACAGGCAGTACACACCCTTTTTTTATTTCAAAATATACTTTATTCATAGAAATAAATCTTTGGTACCTGTACAATTTGTCATGTCGTTCATAGATATATCCATTGCATGTCTTAACATTACAGAGAACAGATTGAATTAATCGAATTTACAGTTATCCTATTTACAGTTCCCTTTATTAACCATCCAGTCTCTTATTATTTAGCTGTGGCTTCAGCAGAACCCACCTACTGAGTGGTTGCCCTGTTATACGATAGCAAAGGAACCTTCTTTAACCCCCAGTTTATGGGGTTACCATTGTCCATTTGACTGTCCTGTCTCTGGGTTAGCTGTCTGCAACCCCATGGTGAGCACGAACTACTGGACCTTGGCTGGGCTGAGGCAGTACACACTTTTTTTTATTTCAAAAATATACTTTATTCATAAAATACTTTGATAGTCTGTACAGTTGGACATGCCATACATATGTAAATATTCCATTTCTTTGCATACCGAAACAGAGTAATCATTCCTATTTACAGGTCTGTACGATTACATTTTTAGCTGAGGTGTCAGCAGAGCCCAAATCACTGTGCGGGCCCCCTGTTTTTCTTTAGGCAGGCAGACATTACACGGTGGTCTTTCCCCACCGCGCCTTGGCGGCAGCTGCCCCAAGCTTCAGCGCGTCCCTCAACATGTAGTTCTGGACCTTGGAATGTGCCAGTCTGCAACACTCGGTCGGGGTCAACTCCTTCAGCTGGAAGATCAACAGGTTTCGGACCGCCCAGAGAGCGTCCTTCACCGAGTTGATGATCCTCCAGGCGCAGTTGATGTTCGTCTCGGTGTGCGTCCCGGGGAACAGGCCGTAGAGCACGGAGTCCCGTGTGCCGAACCTGCGGGATGTCAGCCGCTTCGAGGGCAGCATGCGGTGCAGCAGAGAGTCTGGGCGTTGCATAAAGGATCTCACAGGCAGAGCCCTTCTCACCATCAGCCAAGTCCTGGTGCTTGTTGGAAAGTTCTGATGATGAGGCATTCTGCCAAATGATGATCCAGTGATGATCTCTGCTAGCTCTGATGACTCACAACTCAACACTCATTCTGATAAGAACAGACATTTGCTCTTCGTCAAAAGGCCGAGAGGTTACCTGGAGCTGTGGGTACCTCCCGGTTCTCCCTGGGTGTGTGCTGGGCTTTACCAGTTCCGTCAGAGGGTTCGTCG
This sequence comes from Chiloscyllium punctatum, assembly GCF_047496795.1. Taxonomy (NCBI): domain Eukaryota; kingdom Metazoa; phylum Chordata; class Chondrichthyes; order Orectolobiformes; family Hemiscylliidae; genus Chiloscyllium; species Chiloscyllium punctatum. The sequence continues at coordinate 7,513,751 of NC_092741.1, forward strand.
TTTCCTGGTTGGGAGGGTGTTACCCTCCTTTCTCCCTGCAGCGCTCTGTCTCTTCTTCTGGTGATGACCCTCATTGCGCCCCTCTTCACCATCTGAAGAACTGCCTGTATCCTCCTCGTGCACCTGCTGGGAGGTTTTGGGGACCTGGTGGGTTTTCCTTTTCCTGTTTTTCACAGGTATCTACTCTTCTGCTTTCTTGGTTCCCTCCTCCTCCATTGCCTCCGTCTGTCCAGCTGGAGCTTTGGTCAGCTGCTGTACCTCTCCGCTGACTGCCGTCTGCTCCGCCTCAGCCTGTGCTTCCTTCTGGGTGCCCCCAGACTCTGCTTCCCTGCTGTCTGGTTGGACTTTGGGGGTCCACGGCTCACATTGCCACCTCTGGCCATCTGTGTGTAGGTGGCAGCCTGTCGTCTTGGGCCGGTCTTGTACATGTGACCTGCCTGTCCACACGGTTGTTAACCTCCTTACAGTCCTTGGTCAGGTGACCCTCCTGCTTACAGTTCCTGCAGATGGTCACCTCACAGCCCACTGCCATGTGTCCTGACCTCCTGCAGGTTTGGCACACTTTAAGCTGCCCTGCATGTGTGAAGTAGCCCATGCTCCCTCCGATTGCGAAGCTGGAGTCAGGATGGGGCATGTTCCCACTGGGGTCCACCCTCAGGGTTACCTTGACCTGCCACTTGCTGGTCCAGATTCGGAATGGCTCCACTACATCAGTGCTGTCTCCTCCCACCTGGGCGTACCTTCTCAGGAAGGTCAGGACATCAGCTGCTGGGACGTGGGGATTGTACATGTGGATTGTAACAACCCGACTCCTCTGTGCAGGAAGCACGCACAATGGCACCGTAGACAGGATGGAGAACAGAGGCTCCCCTTCCTTCTCCTTGAACACCTTCAGGAGCTGCTCACATTGCTTCGCATTCCTGATGGTCACGTCGAAATACCCAGCACTGGGGAAATCCTGCAGGCAGTACACGTCTGCATGAAACAAGGCGAGCCAGTCTAGCTGGATGGCGGTGTCTGGAACTCTGTCACTGATCAATGTTTCCATGAAAACAAGGATGCAGCAGTCTCTGAACTCACAGAGAAACCTGCTTCAGATGGATGCAGTCCAACCTGTTGTCCAGGGAGCAGACACAAGAGTAGAGTGGGTGGGAGAGCTGGCTGGCTAGGGTTTGCTTTTAGCCTAGCACGAACTCCTGCCTGCTTTACGCCGCTTCCCCTTCCTTGTACACCGCTTCCAATGTTTCAACACCCGGCCACCGGCATCAGGCGAGGCTGAGGACTGAAGGCTTGGTCTCTGCAACGAACCAAGATCATGTAACCCTTCAACAGCTATCCATTCGGGTTTGTTTTTGGCTGGATCGTGGACTGTAGCAGTGTTTACAGACTGTAACAGTATCTGCAAACACCAGGTTTCCTGTTCCTGTTCCTTTAGAAAACTGAACATTAAATAGCCCAAGGTCAGGAGAGGCCGCTGCGAGCTACTGCTGTGCTGCCATTATGTTCTACTAAGGGGGAAAGCTGTTTTCTATCAGTCTGTGTCCTCAACCTTTGATCTCTATAGATCACTCTCTCTGTTCCAAAGAAAACAGCCTGAGCTTATCCAGCCTCCTTTATAGCTGAAATGCTTCATCCCAGGGAACATCCTGGTGGATGTCCTGTGTACTCCTTCCAGTCAATCACTTTCTTCCTATAGTGTGGTGACCAGAACTGTACACAATACTCCAGCTGTGGCCTAACTAGTCCTGGGCAGCTCCAATAGAGCCTCCCTGGACTTTATACTCACTACTATGGTTGATAAACGCAAGTGAATTCTATGCCTTCTCAATTATGAAAATGAGTACGTAGGGTCAGTTGCACTCAGGCCTGGTCTTGTGGGTTAGAGTCTGAGTCTGTGTTGCATTTTCTTTCCTGACTTTGCTGAGGGAGTGGTTTGAATGCTTTTTGGCATTAGCCTTGTAGCCTTCCTGAATATGGAGATGTACTGTATCATGGAGGGGTTTTCCCTGAGCCCCAGAAACTTGGGGGATGCTCAACTCAGCTCACTTTAGTTATTTACAGAACGTAGAATGTTACAGTGCAGTACAGGCCCTTCAGCCCTTGATGGATCCACAGGTTGGTGCAACAATCTGAAGCCCATCTAACCTACACTATTCCATTTCTTCCATAGTTTATCCAAATACTGATTAAAATCCCTTAACCTTTGTGAGACTACTACTGTTGCAGGCAGGCCGTTCCACGCCCCTACTACTCAAAGAACAAAGACAATTTACAGCCCAGGAACAGGCCCTTCGGCCCTCCAAGGTGATCCAAATGTACTGTCTGAACCTGTCAGTCAATTCCTAAGCATCTGTATCCCTCTGCTCCCCACCTACTCATGCATCTGTCCAGACGCACCGTCACTAGCGGTGTTCCGCAAGGATCTGTTTTGGGACCATTGCTGTTTGTCATTTTTATAAATGACCTGGAGGAAGGGTTAGAAGGTTGGGTGAGCAAGTTTGCGGATGATACGAAAGTCGGAGGAGTTGTAGACAGTGAGGAAGGATATGGCAGGTTACAGCGGGATATAGAGAAGCTGCAGAGCTGGGCAGAAAGGTGGCAAATGGAGTTCAATGTAGCTAAGTGTGAAGTGATTCACTTTGGTAAGAGTAATAAAAAGATGGATTACTGGGCTAATGGTAGACTACTTGGTAGTGTGGAAGAGCAGAGGGATCTTGGTGTCCATGTACACAGATCTCTGAAAGTTGCCACCCAGGTAAATAGTGCAGTGAAGAAGGCATATGGCGTACTGGCTTTTATTGGTAGAGGAATTGAGTTCCGGAGTCCTGAGGTCATGCTGCAGTTGTATAAGACTCTGGTGCGGCCGCTTCTGGAATATTGTGTGCAGTTTTGGTCGCCATACTATAGGAAGGATGTGGAGGCACTGGAACGGGTGCAGAGGAAGTTTACCAGGATGTTGCCTGGTATGGTAGGAAGATCCTATGAGAAAAGGCTGAGGCACTTGGGGTTGTTTTCTTTGGAGAAAAGAAGGTTTAGGGGTGATTTGATAGAGGTGTACAAGATGATTAGGGGGTTAGATCGGGTTGACAGTGAGAACCTTTTTCCACGTATGGAGTCAGCTATTACAAGGGGGCATAGCTTTAAATTAAGGGGGGGTAGATATAGGACTGATGTTAGGGGTAGGTTCTTCACTCAGCGAGTCATAAGTTCATGGAATGCCCTGCCAGTAGCAGTAGTGGACTCTCCCTCTTTATGGGTATTTAAGCGGGCATTGGATAGGTATATGGAGGATAGTGGGTTAGTGTAGGTTAGGTGGGCTTTGATCGGCGCAACATCGAGGGCCGAAGGGCCTGTACTGCGCTGTATTCTTCTATGTTCTATGTTCTATAAATGAATCTACCGTGCCTGCCTCTACCACCACTGCTGGCAATGCATTCCAAACGCCCACTACCCTCTGTGTGAGGTACTTACCGCATGTATTTCCCTTAAACTTTCCACCTCTCACCTTGAAAGTGTGATTGAATCCTTCACCCTGGGAAAAAGCTTGTCTCTATCTACCCTGTCTTTACCCTTCAGGATTTTGTAAACCTCAATCAGGTCCCTGCTCAATCTCCTTTTTTCTAGTGAAAACAAACCTAACCTACTCAACCTCCTCTTCGTAGCTAGCACCTTCCATACCAGGCAACATCTCGTAAACCTTCTCTGCACCCTCTCCAAAGCGTCCACATCCTTTTGGTAAAGTGGTGACCAGAACTGTACACAGTATTCTAAATGCGGCCGAACCAATGTCTTGTACAATTTTAACATGACTTGCCAGCTCTTATACTCAATACCCTGTCCGATGAAGGCAAGCATACCACATGCCTTCTTGACCACTCTATCCACCTGTGCAGCAACCTTGAGGGTACAATGGACCTGCGCTCCCAGATCTCTCTGCTCTTCAACTTTTCCCAAGGCTCTTCCATTCATTGTATAATTCACTCTAGAATTGGTCTTTCCTAAATACATTACCTCACATTTGCCTGGATTGTACTCCATCTGCCACTTTTCCGCCCAATTCTCCAGTCTATCTATATGCTCCTGTATTCTTTGACAGTCCCCTATGCTTTCTGGTATTCCACCAATCTTCGTGACATCTGCAAACTTGCTGATCATACCAACAGTGCCCTCTTCCAGATCATTTATGTATATTACAAACAACAACGGCCCCAACATTGACCCCTGTGGAACACCACTGATCACCTTTCTCCATTTCGAGAAACTCCCTTCAACTACTACTCTCTGTCTCCTGTTGCTCAACCAGTTCTTTACCCACCGAGCTAGAACACCCTGCACACCATGTGACTTCACTTTCTCCAATCATCTACCAGTGGGGACCTTATTAAACACCTTACTAAAATCCATGTATATGACATCAACAGCCCTTCCTTCATCTAACAACTTGGTCACTTCCTCAAAGAACTCTTAAGTTGGTAAGGCACGATCTCCCCCACACAAACCCTGTTGCCTATCACTGATAAGCCCATTCTTTTCTAAATATAAATCGATCCTATCCCTCAGTACCTTCTCCAACTTCCCCACCACTGATGTCAGGCTCACTGGTCTGTAGTTACCCGGAATGTACAGGGGGACAACATGAGCAACCCTCCAGTCCTCTGGCACCTCACCTGTGTTTAAGGATGTCACAGAGATATCTGTCAGGGTCCCAGCTATTTCCTCTCTCGCCTTCATCAGTAACCTGGGATAGATCCCATCACGTCCTGGGGATTTTTCTACCTTAATAACCTCTAACCTACCCAACACATCTTCCCTACTTATGTCAACGTGATCCACAACATGAACACTGATGCAAAGTAATCATTCAGAATCTCACCCATTCTCTCAGGTTCGATACACAGCCTTCCTTCGTTATCCTTTAGTGGACCAATCCTTTCTCTGGTTACCCGCTTGCTTCTTATATAAGAATAAAATGCTTTGGGATTCTTCTTAATTCTGCTCTCTAAAGCTATTTCATGACCCCTTTTTGCCTGCTTGTTTCCTTGTTTAAGACTTGTTCTACTCTTCCGATAGTCTTCTCAGGCCCGTTCTGTTCTTAGCTGCCTAGACTTTATGTACACTTCCCTTTTCCTCTTGGCTAGTCGTACAATTTCTCCTGTCATCCACAGTTCACGAATCTTGCCCTTCCTATCCCTTGCCTTCAACGGGACATGCCTATCCTGCACTATCTTTAACCTATCTTTGAAAGCCTCCAATATCTCAAATGTGGACTTCCCTTCAAATAGTTGTGTCCAATCCACATTTCCCAGCTCCTGCCTGTATTTGATATAATTGGCCAGTTTAGTACTCTTCCCTTCTCTTCTCTTCTTTATCCACGTGTATTCTAAAACTTACAGAATTGTGGTCACTGTTCCCAAAGAAATCCCCCACCGCAACGTCTGCCACCTGTCCTGGCTCATTTCCCAATACCAGGTCCAATATGGCCCCTTCCCTCGTCGGACTATTGACATGCTGCTCTAGAAAACTATTCTGGACGCTTCTAACAAATGCTACCTCATCCAGACCTCTGACGTTAAGTGTATCCCATCGCCACTACCCTGTTGCCTCTACATCTTTCCATAATCTGTTTACCTATTTGTTCTTCCAACTCACGCTCACTGTTGGGAGGCCTGTAATACAGCCCCAACAGTGTAACTGCACCTTTCCCTCCATACCAGGCAACATCCCAGTAAATCTCCTCTGAACACTTTCCAAAGCTTCCACATCCTTCCTATAATGCGGTGACCAGAACTGTACCTAGTACTCTAAGTTGACCGCACCAGAGTTTTGTATAGCTGCAACATGACCTCATGGTTCCGAAACTCAATCCCCCTACCCGTAAAAGCTAATACGTCGTATGCCTTCTTATCAACCTGGGTGGCTACTTTCAGGGATTTATGTACCTGGACACAGAGATCCCTCTGCTCATCTACACTGCCAAGAATCTTACTGTTAGCCTATGAACTGTTTATTCCTGTTGCTCCTTCCAGGATGAATCACCTCACACTTTTCTGCATTAAACTCCATTTGCCACCTCTCAGCCCAGCACTGCAGCTGATCTATGTCCCTCTGTAACCTGCAATCCTTTGGCACTATCCACAACTCCACCAACCTTAGTGTCATTCACAAATTTACTAACCCATCCTTCTAGGCCCTCAAACAGATCACTTATAAAAATGACAAACAGCAAAGGGCCCAAAACAGATCAATGCAGTACACCACTAGTAACTGAACTCCAGGATGAACATTTCCTAGTGAAGTTATTGGAACTGTTACGGAGAAGAGGTCATAGAGTCATAGAGATGTACAGCAGGTTGTGGGAATGTCACTGGCAGGGACGTTCCCCCAGTGGATCGGTGCTAGCTGAGTAGTGAGGGGGGGCAGAGGTGTGAACAGCACAGTCAGAGGGCCATGGTCAGTGCCACAATCCCAGCAATGATAACAATGAAGGCTATCAGTCCCTGTAGTAGGGCTGTACCCCATGAGGCCAGTCAAGAGGCTGCCTAGTCCCATAGGTCCCTGTGGGAGCTCTGATCACAGAGGACAGAAGCTGCCTCTGGATATATTGGGCCAGGTGTGTGATGTTTTTACTGGGCTCAGGAATGTAAATGCAGCAGTCAGCACCAATGAGGTCATATGTACCACCTTTTGCAGTGAGCAGGTAGTCCAGGGCCATCCTGTTCTGCAGAGCCACAGTACGGAGGGCAACAGCCTCTGCATTCAGCTGTGTGAGTGCGTCTGCTGTGGAGAATGCCACCTCCTCTAGTGTGGCGGTGAGTTTGTGGGTTCCCATGTGCAACCGCAGGGTTGTATAGGGGGTGTCATCGGGTCGAGGGCAGCAAGGGCTCGTCTGCTGTGGGTCATGGGCTTTGGGAATGGAAGGGACAGGGTCGGAATGGATGAATGGGCACTGATTGGAGTGAGAGCAGCACGGCTCTGGCCTGGTCATGCTTTACATTAATGCTGCTGCTGAGGGCTTGTACATAATTCAGCAAGGCCTCTTGTGTTAGGGGAAGGGCTGTGTCCGTGGAGAGCTTTGGGGACCTGGTAGTGGTGGGCATACGTCGCTCCATGAGCACCTCAAAAGGGGTGAATACGGTCATGGGGTTTGCTTGACGACATATAGTGTAAAGAGTTAGCAGCAAGGCATCTGGCCAAGTCAGTCCTGTGTCTTGGGGGATCTTGGTCAGTGTGGTTTTAAGGGTGCCATTCATCTGCTTGACCATGCCTGATGTCTGGGGTTGGTAGGGGATGTGGTGTCTCCACAGTAGCCCCAATGCCTCGTTGGCTCACGACTGGCGTTAATCAGTGAAGTGAGTCCCCTGTCTGTCTGTGTTACTGGGGGCCCTGAATCTGGGGATGACATCCCTTAGGAAGCATTTTCCCACTGCCCGTGTGCTACTCTTTTCTTGTTCTCTCTAAATGGATGGAAGCATTCCCCACATGTCGATGATGACAAAGATGTATTTACAATCTTGTTGTTGGAACATGTGAACAAAGTCCATCTGCAAGTGGCTGAAAGGCCCCTCAGGAGCTGGTAAGTGGTTATACCTGACAGCAGGCTTTCCTGTGTTGTTCTGAAGGCTCTGTAACAGCAGGGATTGGGCAGCTGCAGCAAATCCTGGTGTGTACCAGGATTATGTGACAGCGTATTGTAGTTGTCTCTCTGCTGAAGTGATGAACCCTCTCTGTTTCCAGAGTGTGCCAAAGTTGTGAACGACTCCGAAGTCGGTGTGAATGTTGGCTGTGTGACTTTTATCAATGACACGAGCCCTAGTGAATGCGAACAGCTCTGCAGCCTGTGTGGGTGTGCCATCTGGTAGCGCAGCTGATTCCAGGATTGTGAAAGGTTTGCACATGCCATAACCTGCCAGTGTGCGATGGTCTGAGGGCCTGAAGGATGAGCCATCCGGAGAGAGAATGAGGTCAGGGTTGTCTAGAGGTGTTTCAGAGAGGCCGGGGCGCGGGGTGATGACCTGCTGAACCAGGTCTAAGCAGTTGTGGTCTTCCGCAATGGCGTTCTAAGTGAATGGGAGCAGGGTGGTGGGGTTTGGGGACAGGTTAGTTTTGGACAGTAAAGCGACCTCATAGCCAGTTCTCCGGGTGGCAGTGAAATGTTGGGTTGCTGCTGAATTGAGCAGCAGGGAGACCGAATGGGGAACCAAAACAGTGCATGGGTGATCCAGCACGATGGGAGTGGCCTTCTCTACTGTTACTGTGGCTGCTGCCACAGCTCTCTAACACACCAGCATTCCCCTTACAACAGGTGGGAAGTGTACAGAGTAAAAAGCAACAGGGCACTGGAGATCCCCATGGAGCTCTGTTAAGATTAGATTAGATTACTTACAGTATGGAAACAGGCCCTTCGACCCAACAAGTCCACACCGACCCTCCGAAGAGCAACCCACCCAGACCCATTCCCCTACACTTACCGCATTCACCTAACACTACAAGCAATTTAGCATGGCCAATTCACCTGACCTGCACATTTTTGGATTGTGGGAGGAAACCGAAGCACCCGGAGGAAACCCACGCAGACACAGGGAGAATGTACAAACTCCACCCAGACAGTCACCTGAGGCGGGAAGCGAACCCAGGTCTCTGGTGCTGTGAGGCAGCAGTGCTAACCACTGTACCACCATGCTGCCTTGTCATCTGTGTATGTGGCTACTAGGGACAGCAGGTCATGGCGCTTAGTGGTCAGCTGGTGTCTGTGGATGTGGACCGCCAGCCGTACACCTGACTGCATACAGTCCTTGCACGGAATCCTGCAAACCATGTCTGTCCTGCACATAATGGGTATAGGATCGTTCAACAACCAAATATTTAACAGATCAACAGACCTATGTACTCTCCCATCTTGGGGCTCATTGCATCACTGCTTCTGCTAAGACTAAAACAAACAGCCCTTCCACAAATCCTACCCAAACTCTGGATGAGATACATGGATGACACTTTTATTATCATTAAGAGAACAGAAATCAACACCTTGGTCACAGGGATCAGATTTACAAGAGAGGAGGAAACCAACAATCAACTCTCATTCCTAGATGTGATGGTGAAAAGAACATGGAATAGTTAATGCACTACAAAAGTGTACAGAAAAGCCGCACACACTGACCAGGTCCTGAACTACAACAGCAACTACGTGAACACACAAAAGAGAAGCTGTATTGGGACCCTGTTCAAAAGGTCTACAGCACACTGCAGCACTCTCGACATACGAAGGGACCTTTAAAGTTTATTTGCCATCAGCAGATTTCTCCAGCTTCCTCATCTCCCCTCCCCCCACCTTATCTCAGTCCCAACCCTCGGACTCAGCACCACCTTCTTGATCTGCAATCTTCTTCCCGACCTCTCCGCCCCTACCCCCTCTCAGGCCCATCACCCTCACCTTAACCTCCTTCCACCTATCGCATTTCCAACGTCCCTCCCCCAAGTCCCTCCTCCCTACCTTTTATCTTAGCCTGCTTGGCACACCCTCCTCATTCCTGAAGAAGGGCTTATGCCCGAAACATTGATTCTCCTGCTCCTTGGATGCTACCTGACCTGCTGTGCTTTTCCAGCAACACATTTTTCAGCTCTGATCTCCAGCATCTGCAGTCCTCACTTTCTCCTCCTTCATCAGCAGATGCCTAACAGACAAACCAATGTGATGAGGACATGCCACGACCTAACTCACTAGCCACTCTACATTAAAAACACCTCAGAACTGACAGCCAGATGCCTCCGGTCACTGGGATTCACGACAGCCCGTAAACTGACAGCCACACTCGGACAGCAACTCATTAGGACAAAAGACCTGATACTCATCATGTGCCAGACAAATACAATTTACAGGATTCCATGCAAAGACTGCACAAAACACCATACAGAGCCAACAGGCAGACAACCAGCAATCCGCATCCATGAACACCAACCAGCCACCAAACGCCACAACCAAATGTCCCCAGTAGTCGCACACAGACATCAAGGGCCACAAATTTGACTGTGCCAACACAACAATCATTGGACAAGCCCAAACAGAGGACAGCCAGAGAACTCCCAGAAGCGTGGCACTCATCCACAGACTTCATCAACAAGCACACAGACCGAGACCCAACATACCGGCCACGACAACAAACAACCTGAACTGACAACTGGAAGTAGCAGGAACGGAACCAAACAAATTACAAGCGACACAGTACAGCCGCGCTTCACAGGAAGCTCCAGAGCTCTGCAGATCTCACCCAGAAAGAGGACGAAACATCTGCAAATCAACCTCCCAGCTCGGCAAACATACTCACAACTATGACTGGTTCTGAAAAAAATATGGAATTTTTTTTAAAAATAAGAAAGTCACAAGAAATTATTCATAATCATTGCATTGTATTTTCATTTATTTATGTTTATGTTTAGAAATATTTGCCTAAAATGCATTAATTACATTATTAAAGTATTGGCCTCAGTAATTTATTCATTCTTTACTGTTCGAGGGAATTATATCAATAAACATTAAGTTATTCAGCCAATACTGTCTTGGTTTCAGTGTGCATGCTAATTAAGCTCTCTTGTACTTGCAGTTTCAGTAGCAATTCCAAGTTGGTACTGCTATCCAAATTCATCAGCCTTCTAATTATAAATTCAGCTTTCACATGTCATTCAAACACTTTTCTCTTTATTTGTTGGGTATATTTATTTTCTGAAACAGAATATCATGGGGCAGTAAGTTTTCAATTGTAATGTGGAACAATGGGAAAGACCTGTTTCCTCCCCTGCACACATCACTTTGATCAGCTCAAAATGACAATAACAGAGGCTAGGAAGGTGGATGTGGTCTCAATTGTTCAGCTTCTAGATTTAAAAAAACTCATCCTAGTGACAGAAGGCAGTAGTTGGAGCCGTAAGAAGAATGAAGAATGTCCTGCTCACAGCCCTAATGCCATTTTATCAGGTATTAACGATAATAACTTCAGTCCTTGTCTATCAAAGTACTAATCCAAGGTCTCGCAGATTTCATGCATTTCTTTTCTACTCCACCCTCTTCAGATCAACACGTACCTCTGGGCATTGGGATGTTCAGCTGAGAGACACTTTGGCTATACCATCAAACTACTAGATCGTTCAATTTGCTAAACATGATGGAATTCTGCACGCTAGTTTTCCTCTATTGCTGTGGTTCTGTTCGCCGAGCTGGGAATTTGTGTTGCAGACATTTCGTCCCCTTCTAGGTGACATCCTCAGTGCTTGGGAGCCTCCTGTGAAGCACTTCTGTGATCTTTCCTCTGGCATTTATAGTGGTTTGTCTCTGCCACTTCCGGTTGTCAGTTCCAGCTCTCCGCTGACACGTGGTGTAAGGATTCAATTCTTTCGGCATTCGTGCAGGAACCAGAGTTATTCATATGTGGCGCTTAGGTGGTTGACACAGGATTCCCATTTCCTGGCTTGTCTTAGCATCTCTCACCTGTAGGTGTTCAAAGTTTGTGAGAAGATTTGTAGCTCGGGTGCTCGTTGTTGTGGTTCTGTTCGCCGAGCTGGGAATTTGTGTTGCAGACGTTTCGTCACCTGTCTGATAACTGAGACAGTAATTGCACAGAAAACACAGCAGCATAGCCATAACAACATTTTGGGAAGAGAGCTCAGGAAACTTTGTGCCAGATTTTAAATTATTTGGATTTCCTATTACAACTTTTGATAATTAGGTTGCATCTTCTGACACAACCAGAAATTATGAAGCAGTAAATGCTGGAAATCAGACAGCACCTAAGAATAAAACAAACCAGATGTTGGATACAAACCCCTCGGATTCACTGACACAGAGGTAGAAGGGCAGAGTATAGTCTGGGACTTCCAGGGCAGGAGCAGAGACCAGTCACTGTTTTAATTCGGTTAATGCCTGTTCCATCTTTGGTGTCCAGTGCACTTTCGTTGGCTGCTTTGGTGAGGTTGCCTCCGGTAGGGGCTGGTCAATGGCACAGTGGTCTGGGATCCAGTGCTTTCAATAATTCACCATCCCCAGGAAAGGAGTTCTTGTGGCTGGCGGGGAAGCTCAGTGATGGCCGTGGCTTTCTCTCGAGATAGTGCCCTGAGGCCATGTGAGAGTTTGTACCCCAAGTACTGTACTGTGTACCGGCAGAGTTGCATTTTCTCCATGGAGACCCTGTGTCCATTCTTTGCCAGACAGCAGAGCAATGCGACAGTGTCCTGCATACATGATTCAGTGGAGGTGGAGGCCAGTAACAAACTGTCTGTGTATTGGAGGAGGGTGCTGTGGTATGGCAGGTGTAGGGTGGAAAGGGTATGGTGTAGACTGTGTGGGGCTCTCCATGTAACCCTGGGGAAGCCGTGTCCATGTGTACTGGCAGCTGCCATACATAAAAGCGAAAAGGTACTGACTCGGGACAATTAGATGGAGGAAAAAGGCTGAACAGAGGATGGTCAGTATGGGGCAGCATGGTGGAACAGTGGTTAGCACTGCTGCCTCATAGTACCAGGGTCCCAGGTTCAATTCCAGCCTTGAATGACTGTCTGTGTGGAGGTTGCATATTCTCCCGATGTCTATGTGGGTTTCCTCCCATTAGCCAAAGATGTGTGGGTCAGGTGAATTGGCCATGCTAAAATGCCCATAGTGTTAGGTGCATTAGTCAATGGGTCTGGGTGAGTTACTCTTTGGAGGGTCAGTGTGGACTGGTTGGGTTGAAGGGCCTGTCTCCACACTGTAGGGAATCTAATCTTAAAAAAAATTGTTTCTAAACTTGATACTGAAGATATTGGGTCAGTAAATTTGCAGATGATACGAAGATAAGTGGAGTTGTGGACAGTGAGGAGGGCTGTTGTCGGCTGCAGAGGGACTTAGATATGATGCAGAGCTGGGCTGAGGAGTGGCAGATGGAGTTCAACCCTGCCAAGTGTGAGGTTGTCCATTTTGGAAGAACAAATAAGAATGCGGAATACAGGGTTAATGGTAGGGTTCTTAGTCAGGTGGAGGAACAGAGGGATCGTGGGGTCTATGTACATAGATCTTTGAAGGTTGCCACTCAGGTGGATAGAGTTTGTAAGAAGGCCTATGGAGTATTATCGTTCATTAGCAGAGGGATTGAATTCAAGAGTCGTGAAGTGATGTTGCAGCTGTACAGGACTTTGGTTAGGCCACATTTGGAGTACTGTGTGCAGTTCTGGTCGCCTCACTTTAGGAAAGATGTGGAAGCTTTGGAGAGGGTGCAGAGAAGATTTACCAGAATGTTGCCTGGAATGGAGAGTAGGTCGTACGAGGATAGGTTGAGAGTTCTCGGCCTTTTCTCGTTGGAACGGCGAAGGATGAGGGGTGACTTGATAGAGGTTTATAAGATGATCAGAGGAATAGATAGAGTAGACAGTCAGAAACTTTTTCCCCGGGTACAACAGAGTGTTACAAGGGGACATAAATTTAAGGTGAAGGGTGGAAGGTATAGGGGAGATGTCAGGGGTGGGTTCTTTACCCAGAGGGTGGTGGGGGCATGGAATGCGCTGCCTGTGGGAGTGGTAGAGTCAGAATCATTGGCGACCTTTAAGCGGCATTTGGATAGGTACATGGATGGGTGCTTAACCTAGGTTAGAAGTTTGGCACAACATTGTGGGCCGAAGGGCCTGTTCTGTGCTGTATTGTTCTATGTTCTATGTTCTATGTCACAGAAAAGCAGATTGTGGAGGCAGGGATACTCTCATTCGTGTCCGGGAACACTGGCCACCTGGGTTTTGGGATGGGTGTATTACAGGGACTGGTCGTTGGAGCCAGGACACCCTGTAGTAGGAGGGAGTCAGTCACCAGCTTGATCCCTTCTACTGCCGCTGGGAATAGTGGGTATTGCCGTAGAAACGGCAGGATGGCTCTCTGTTTGAGTGTGACTCTGACTCTGTGGCGGGGTGAGGCAGACCTCACCTGGCCTGCATGGTTGGGGTGTTGCACCCATAGTGATGCCGGGAGGTCCGCTAGCAACAGGGGGTTTTTGTAGGAGGGGGCAGTGCCTGGGGTGTGGTTGTAAACATGGCCTGGGGTGTTGTAGGAGCACAGCGTACACAGAACTCATCCTGCTCAAGTTGGGCAACCTCTACCAGGGGGATGGGACCAGACTAAAGGGTGCAAATTGGACGGGTATAGTTATAAAAGAGACCCCAACCCTGGTTCAACCAAAATGACTCTTAAATGCATGTGAACAGGACCAGGTGCAGCTGAACTTAGAAGTGTCGGAGGTTTCAGGACTGTGGGAAATTGCTACCCGCAGCATGGAGTAGTGTCTATGGGATTTCCAGCGTGAGACCCTAAGGGGAGCAGTGGATGCTGGCATCCAACTTGCACAATGTCTGCCCACCCAGGAGGGTCACTGGGCATGAAGCAGAAATTATTGCAGTATTGGGGACAGTGACGGGTCCTATGCTGAAGTTGACAGGATCAGATAGTAACCTTACCATGGGTACTCCATATTCCCTGATGAGATGCAGCAATCTTTAAAATTATGTGGGCCCCCCAAAAACAAAATTTAATTATGCCAGTATAATTTTCTGAATGCAGTGTTGGTGGTTTGGGAGATCTAGAACAGTCTTTAGAGTCGGTTTTACAATTTTCTTTTGTATTTTAATTAAGCCATATAAAGTTCACGTTCATTCTCATGCAGAATCGTTCTGTACCTCAGTCCAGGATGCCAAGTGTTACTTTCGCTGTATTATACCATATCATTGAATTTTAATGTATTATTTTTAAAATAAACATACTGCCGTAAACTCTAATAGAGAAGCAGTGTACAGTCTGATGCCAATTTAGTTATAATCCAATTGCTTTGATCTACTTTAGTCAATTCTTTGACTCGTTAGAGAGTGCCAGTCATGGTGTCTAAGAAGGGAGGGAGCGTTAATACCTTATTAATAAAACTTAAGCAGAAGTTTCATTTCATAAGCACTAATGGTTCCTTAAAAGAAAAACCATCATGGATCACCAAATGCAAAATAAATCAAGTCATCTCTGGATCTTGAGCTGCAGGGATTGAAACAGACACTCGAACACTAAGCAAATGTGCATACAAGTCCAAACAGAGTCAAAGTTTCTCCAAGGTTTAGTGAGTAATTGCAACCGGGCACTAGGACCCTGTTTAGTACTAACATGAACTTTGACAGTCAGTCCCTCTCTCTCTCCCCCTCTCCCTTTCTCTCCCTCTCGCTCTCTCCCTCTCTCTCTCTCCCTCCCTCCATCTCCCCTCTCTCGCTTTCCCTCTCTCCTTCTCTCTCTCCCCTCAATAACAAGGTAAGTGTCAGGTCCTGAGAGAAGGGGGCTGGGAGGCATCCTTTTTTCCCGAGTTTTCGGGACTCTGATTTTAAGGCGGGTGGTGGTGAGGGGAGGGGGTTGGGAGGGGAGGGGGAGGGGGTGGGGGGGGGGGGAGGGGGTTGGGGGGGGGGGGTTGCTCACCACTTCCTGAAATTTATTTAAACTCAGGCGACGGAGAGTTGCCAAACCTACCTTCCCAATTCTGCTCCCAGACAATATTGGCTGGAGACCTACCTTACTCTCTGAATGTAAGTGGTTACCCCGATGCTTGCTACTTCCTTGAGAGAGTCGGTGTCCTCGGTCCCCTGCCTCAGCAGGACAAGTTAGACCTGACCCTGGGGCAATCCTTCTCCAGAGGTTTGGGGTCCCATAACCTCATGGATCTCTGATTTGAGCTGGGAATGGAGAAGAGACTGCAGCACTGACAAATACGGAAACAAACAGGACTAACACAAGACAAACAAATGACAGCAGGGCCCCTGTCAATTTCCCACGATGTGTGGATTTCTTAGTATTAAAGTGTAAATTTAATCGGCGATCTCTGTGTCTATCTTGCCATATTTTCTCTGCCCGACCCTTTTTCCCTGGCTGGATCAGAATCGTGACAGAATCGTGGCTCGGGAAATCGTGGATGCGCTGGTGATTATTTTCCAGAGTTCAATAGAATCGGGGTCGGTTCCTGAGGATTGGAGGGCGGCTAATGTTGTGCCACTTTTTAAGAAGGGTGGGCGGGAGAAAGCAGGAAATTATAGACCAGTTAGTCTGACCTCAGTGGTGGGAAAGATGCTGGAGTCTATTATAAAGGATGAAATTACGGCACATCTGGATAATAGTAACAGGATAGGACAGAGTCAGCATGGATTTATGAAGGGGAAATCATGCTTGACTAATCTTCTTGAATTTTTTGAGGATGTACGAGGGAGATCCAGTGGATGTAGTGTACCTGGACTTTCAGAAAGCTTTTGATAAAGTCCCACACAAGAGGTTAGTGAGTAAAATCAGGGCGCATGGTATTGGGGGCAAAGTACTAGATTGGATAGAGAGTTGGTTGGCTAATAGGAAACAAAGGGTAGTGATTAACGGCTCCATTTCGAAATGGCAGGCAGTGACCAGTGGGGTACCGCAGGGATCCGTGCTGGGACCGCAGCTTTTTACAATATATGTAAATGATA